>NC_046158.1:98598632-98898632 GCF_011064425.1 Rattus rattus
GAAACCATGAAAAGATGCATTTCCCTTATTAAAAAAAAAAGCCACAACATCCTTTTTGCACATTTGTAGCTTTTTTAAAAAATTTACTATTTTATTCCTCTCCCTCCCCTCCCTCCCCTCCCTCCCCTCCCTCCTCTCCCTCCTCCCCCTCCTCTCCCTCCTCCCCCTCCTCTCCCTCCTCCCCCTCCTTTCCCTCCTCTCCCTCCTCTCCTCCTCTCCCTCCTCTCCCTCCTCTCCCTCCTCTCCCTCCCCTCCTCCTCTCCCCCCCTCTCCCTTCCCTCCCTCCTCTCCCCTCCTCCCCTCCCCTCCCCTCCTCTCCTCCCTCCCTCCCTCTCCCTTCCTCCCTCCTCTCCTCCTCTCCCTCCTCTCCCTCCTCTCCCTCATTTCCTCCCCTCCCTCCTCTCCCTCCTCTCCCCCCCCTACCTCCCCTCCTCTCTTCCTCTCCCTCCTCTCCCTCCCCTCCTCCTCTCCCTTCCCTCCCTCCTCTCCCTCCTCTCCCCCTCCCCTCCTCTCCTCCTCCCCCCTCCCTCCCCTCCTCCCCCTCCTCTTCCTGATTCTTGAGACAGTGTCTCCCTATGTTGCCCTGGCTGGCCTAGAACTCACAGATTTGCCTGCTTCTGCTTCCTGAGTGCTGGGGTTAAAGGTGTGAGCTTCCGGGTTCTATTTTATTTATTATTATTTAGTGTGCATCTATATGTGAATCATGTATGTGTTCCTTGACCCATGTGTGTCAGAGGACAACCTTGTGGAGTTGGTTCTCTCCTTCCACACCTACATGAGTACCAGGGTTTGAACCCAGGTCATCATATAGCAAATGCCTTTTCCCACTGAGCTGTCTCACTGGCCCCATTCATGTGTTTCTAACCATCTGCTGATGTCTTTTGCTCTTTTTTTTTACTTGTACTCACTTTTAATAATGATATACCATAAAATATAACATATCAGCCATCTTAAAGGAAGACTTTACTTTTGCATGGTGTCTGGCTTTAAATGTGTAGCCCAGGCTGGCGTCAAACTTGTGATCCTCCTGCCTCTGCCTCCTTCAGCAAATCCTACTGGCATGCGCCACCACAACCGGCGTCTTTTGCTCTTATAACATGTCTTACTTCTAATTTTTAAATTTATTTATTTGTGAGTGTACACATGCATGTGCCACTGCAAGGCATCAAGGTCAGAGGACAACTATGAGGGACCGGTTCTCTCCTTCCACCGCGTGAGTCCCAGGATCCAAACTCAGATCATCAGTCTTGGCAGCAGGTGCCTCTACCCGCTGAGCCATCTGTCCATTTGTTTTTCTCTCAAGTCTGTCATTTTAGTTGGGGTTTCTATTGCTATCAAGAGAAACCACAACCATGCGAGAGAAGTTTATAAGACCTCAAATCCCACCTCTGTGGTGACACACTTTCCTCCAGCAAGGCCGCACCTACTCCAGAGAGTTCACACCTCCCAATAGTGCCAGCATTCAAACACGAGTCTCTGGGGGCCATTCCTGTTCAGACCACGCAGGTACCATCCTGCATTCTTGCTCGTTAGTGGGGCAAGCTCGCCATTTCCTGTCCTGTGCTGTGCAGTCTTAGCATCGGATACACCAGCTTCATTACCTGGTGGGGACTGCACTTCCTCCCATTCTCTGAGACTGCACAAGACCCAAACTAGATAGATGCTCCTTAAATAGCTCTTGTTACTGTTTTCTCTAAAGGGAACTTTGACCTACGGATGTAACTGCTTTGATAATCATAGGATAATATAAAATTATTTTTCTTTGTAAATCAGTGCTTATTATTTTTCTAGGAATTTGTGGTAATTTTCTATGAAATTTTTGCTTTTGCAAAAAAAAAAAAAAAACCCATCTGCCTTGTTTGGTGTAGGTGCACAAACATTTGGAGTGAGTGTTTATATAAAATATACTTAGTCTTTCAATTTCAACATTCCTGTGTTCTGATACCTTAAAATTATCTAAAACTTGAAAAAATATTCAATCTTGGGGATGAAGAGATGTTTTGTCACCTGGCTGCTCTACCAGATTACCAGGTTTTGAGTCCCAGCACTGGTATGGGTATGGTGGCTCTGAGCTGTCTGTAACTCTAGTCCCAGGGCATCAATGCCCTCTTCTGGCCTCAGGCTTACACATACTGAATACAGTGTTACATTGCAGCCAGAGCATCCAAACACATTAAAATAAACAGACTTTTAAAAATGTTAATTCAATCTCTAGCCAGCTTTGGTGGGTAAGAATCTGAAATCCTAGGACTCAGAGGCGGAGGGAGACAGGGCCATCAGGAAGATCAGGAGGTCAAGGCCAGCCTTGTCCACAAAGTGAGTTCAAGTCCATCTTGTGGTATGAGACCAGTCTCCCAAAAAGAAAAAAAGCACCCTCCAATTTGAAAAAAAAATTACGTAATTATTTTTTTTTCTTTTTTTCGGAGCTGGGGACCGAACCCAGGGCCTTGCGCTTGCTAGGCAAGCGCTCTACCACTGAGCTAAATCCCCAACCCCAAATTACATAATTATTAAACACTTATTTGTTTATTATGTATACATGTGTGGCAATAAGAGATGGGCAAGGTAATATGCTTAACATCCAATATATGCCAGTAAGAAAAATAATTGAGGGCATAGTGGGTTTTTTTGTTTTGTCTTTTGGTTTGTTTTGTTTTGAGATAGGGTCTCATTATGTAGCATTGACTGGATGGAACTCTTTAAGTAGACCAGGCTGGCCTCAAAATCACAGAGGTCTGCCTATCTCTGCCTCACAAGTACTGGGATTAAAGGCATTTGCCACCACATCCAGCCATATATGATGTTTTGATCAAATTCATACCCCATTTCCTCTTCTCCCTGCTACTATTTACTCCTCCCAACTTTGTTCACCCCCCATTCACTTTTGTTTTATGTGAATGAATTTGTCTGCACATATGTGCACCACATGCCCACAAGGCCCTTAGAGACCAGAGGAGTGTGTGAGACAATTGTTGTCACCATGTGCATGCTGAGAACTGAACCCAGATCCCCTGCAAGAACATGGTGGTCTTAACCATCGCTCCAGACATCTTTTTCTTTTCTAAAGCACACTGATTCTACTTAGTGCCATCTGTATATGCATGGATATAGAGCCATCTACTGGAGTATGGGTAGCTTTTGGGGGCCACATCCCAGAAGAAAACTTAGTCTTCTTCCCCCAGCAGCCATCAAGTATTAATAGTTTCTCAGTCAGGGTAGTATTCCATGAACTCCTCCCTGTGAGCTCCCAAGCCAGATAAGGGATGGTAGAGCGTTGCCCATACCCAGCCATTGCTCAGAAAGCACAGCAGAAGTGAAACTGATCCCTACTCAAATCAGGCTTGAGCCTACTCTATTCCATAGAGACAAAGGGCTCGTCATGATAAAGTCACTTAGGCTGCCATTTCCCCTACCCAGGAAATTGGCTCCTCAGAAATCATGGGACCAGCAATTGCTAATATAGCTGATACTTGCAAGGCCCTGCCTCACTAAAGCACTTTCTCCTTTGTCCTTTTTCCTCCCCTCCCCCTATGACTCGAGCTATATAAGCTAGCCCCAAGCAAGCTTTCCTCTCAAACAGTACTCAACTGCCTTCTGCTTGCTCCCTAGCTCCCCTGAACCCTGAGCCTGCTGTGGCATTGGCCAGTTAGGGGCAGGGAACCCACTTCTCCCCAATCCATGCTGGAATTTTTGGCTGTTTTGATCATCTGCAGGTCTTGTGTATACAATCATATTCGCTGTTTACATTTGTAAACTGCACTGTCACATCTGCCAAATACTGTTTGGCTACAGACACCCACGACATCTGGCTCTTAGAATCTTTTTACTTCCTCCTCTGCAATGGTCTCTGAGCCTTGGGACAAGGGATTATGATATAGATGTTCCACTTAGAGGTAAGCACCCCACAGCCTTATTCTCTGAACATTACTAGTTGTGGGTCTCCGTATTAACTTGTCTACTGCACAAAAAAGCTTCTCTGATGAGGGTTGAGAGATGCACTAATCCACTGATATAAAGACGAGAACAAAGAGGACGATTTAATACTACGTTTAGCAAAATAATACTATTAGGGTCTCCCATAGGTACTATGACCTAGCCAGGGTTTTGGCTCAGTTAATAATACTAAACATGAGTCCCATCTTGTGGACTGGATTTTAAATCAAATCAGAAAGTGGTTGGTTGCTCTCATAACGTTTATGCCACTATCACATGAGTGGGAACATTGTGCCAAGACAGTCACTTCATTCTTTTCTCCCTGAGTAGTATAAGTAGAATACAGCATTATAAAATGTATCCGGTAGAAATGAAGCTTTCTGGTTACTACCAGTTTGAGTCTCCACATCCTCTGACTGAAGTGTGTGGTATGTTCAGGGATTAGGTCTTTCTGTAAAGTTCTAGCAAGAGCAAGAGCAATGGCCTGCAATGTTTAGAGGAATCTGTGGCCTACAACATCCAACAATATGAAAAGAGAAAAGCCATGCCTGGCATTGGCCTTTTTGTTGGATAGCCTATGGTGCCTGGGGGAGGCATGTCCCCCTATTATAGGGTTAATTCCATTTAAACTCTTTTTTATTTGTATATGTCTTAGGAAGTCTTATACAACAATAGCTTTCCATGTGGCATTTCCAATGGTCTTTAGTGTCGGTTATTCCTCCTTATATATCCCCCATATCCTACCCTCTCATACCCCAGCCTATTTCAGAAAAAACACTTGTTTTGAGTTTATAAACCTTTTTTTATGAAATATATTTGCTAAGCACATGATTTTATCTAAAATTTTTGTTTTTAGGACAAAAATCATCGCATAAAAATCCATCCCAATGCAGTATATCTCAGAGACCTGTTGTTGCTTCCTTAGTCTAAAAAGGGGATAACAAGAATTGATTTCTTTTTTTTTTTTTTCGGAGCTGGGGACCGAACCCAGGGCCTTGCACTTGCTACCACTGAGCTAAATCCCCAACCCCAACAAGAATTGATTTCAAGTAACATATAAGTATGTAATAGCAAGTTAAGATTACCTATGTATACTCTACATTTTTATTGGATATTTTATTTATTTGCATTTTAAATGTTATCTCCTTTCCTGGTTTCCCCTCTGCAAACCCCCATCCCATCCCTCCTCTCCCTGCTTCTATGAGGGTGCTCCCCCACCCCACCCACCCCCATGACCCCACCCTGACATTCCCCTACACTGGGGCATCGAGCTTTCACAGAACCAAGGGCCTCTCCTCCCACTGATGCCCAACAAGGCCGTCCTCTGCTACATATGTGGATGGAGCCATGAGTCCCTCCATGTGTACTCTTGGAATGGTGGTTTAGTCCCTGGGAACTCTGGGGGGGTCTGGTTGGTTGATCTGGTTGGTTGATATTGTTGTTCTTCCTGTGGGGTGGCAATCCCCTTCAGCTCCTTCAGTCCTTCCCCATTGTGGTCCCTATGCTCAGTCCAATGGTTGTCTGCGAGCATTCGCATCTCTGTTTGTCAGGCTCTGGCAGAGGCTCTCAGGAGATGGCTATATCAGGCTCCTGTCATCAAACAAGAAAAAACACTTTTTAACTAAGAATCATGTTCAGCTACTACAAAATCCTGATGATAGAAATTATTTAAACTTTAGTGGAACTAAGAGCCTCCTGATAAAATGTTTTTTTTTAAAGATTTATTTATTTATTATATATAAGTACACTGTAGCTGTCCTCGGATACACCAGAAGAGGGCATCGGATCTCTTTACAGATGGTTGTGAGCCACCATGTGGTTGCTGGGAATTGAACTCATGACCTCTGAAAGAGCAGTCAGGTGCTCTTAACCACTGAGCCATCTCTCCAGTCCCCTGATAAAATGATTTTAAGTGCAGTGACTGGATCTGAGGAAACAGTTCAGTAGGTAAAGTGGAATAAATCTTGAGGGCCCAAGTTCTGCCCCCAGGACCCATGTTTTTAAAAGCCAGGTGTGATGGATGTACTTCCGTGACCTCTATGCTAGAGACACAGAGGCAGGTGCATTCACAAGGTTCCCTGGTTAATCAGTGAACTCCAGGTTCAGTGAGAGGCCCTGTCACCAGTGGTCAGGGTCTGAGCTGGGTGTTTCCAGGGTCTTGACCTCCTACCTAATGAAGATAAGGGCACACATATATTCACAAAAGAAGAATAATAAACTATATTGTAAGGGAATCAGTAAACAGACTATAGGGGGGCACAATGTAAGATGGACATCGGGCCATGTGAGTGCTCAAGGACCTTCCTCCTGTGTGGAGCTTTTTCTTTAATGGTATTGGAGAGAAGGAGGAGTTGATTACTAAGGGGTATAGTTTGGGCAGTTCTTTATTTTGATTGATAGATTAGGCTGTATATTCATTTTCCCTACTGTGCCTTTCCCTTCCCACAATTCATCTGGTTTTC
Source organism: Rattus rattus (assembly GCF_011064425.1). Lineage (NCBI taxonomy): Eukaryota > Metazoa > Chordata > Mammalia > Rodentia > Muridae > Rattus > Rattus rattus. The sequence continues at coordinate 98,605,028 of NC_046158.1, forward strand.
ATCATATATACACATATGTACATACAGAGAGAGAGAGAGAGAGAGAGAGAGAGGAAGAGAGAGAGAGACAGAGACAGAGACAGAGACAGGAGGAGGGGGAGGAAGAGAAGGAGGGGGAGGGAGAGAAGGGGGAGGGGGGGAGAAGGAAGGAAGGAAGGAAGGAAGGAAGGAAGGAAGGAAGGAAGGAAGGAAGGAAGGTAGGAAACAAAGAAAGAAAGGCACTATTTCCTTGATTGTTCCCAAGGGTGGGAAAAGACTTTTGCTTGAAGATGGGAGTATGTGTAACCTAAAGCAGGTTGGAACCTGAGATTGTGAGGTAGCTAGGTGTATTGTTTATAGAGGAGTATGTGTACAATGGTACTAGCAAGTGAAGAAACTAGGCTGCCAAGTGCATTACTGCAAGTGTGAGGGGTGCATAACCCCAAACCAAATGGGAATTCCAAGCTAAACTGTCTCCTGTGCTTGCAGGCCCCAACTCTGTCTCAAAAAAACAAGATGAACAGAACCTGAGGAACAACACCTCTGACCTCCACTTGAAAGCACAAGCACGTGCGCGCGCACACACACAGACACACACACACACACACACACACAGACACACACACACACATAGACACACACAGACAGACACACACACACAGACACACACACAGACACACACATACACAGAAACACACACACACAAACACACACACACAGACAGACACACACACACACAGACACACACACACAGACACACACACATAGACACACACACACAGACACACACACACAGACACACACACACAAACACACACACACACACACACACACACACACACACACACACACACACAAACACACACACACAGACAGACACACACACACACACACACAAACCCACACGCACGAGCGCGTGCACACACACACACGTTTATATTTAGAGAGACACACCCATTCTCAGATACACATGCACACTCACACATACTCACACACACTCACATAGGATAAATAACACACACAGAGAGAATAATAAATACATAAATGCAGAGGCCAGCCCATACCTCAACTTGGGGATATTTGAATCCTGAGGTTAGGCCACAAAATCTTGGATTTTATTTATTTGTTTTTAAATTTTGTTTTGCTTTTGCTTGTTTGTTTTGTTTTTGTTACAGTCTTACTCTATAACTGATGCTGACTTAGAACTTTCCACATTACCCAGGCAGGCCAATAACTCAAAGAAATCCTCCTGCCTCAACTTCTCAAGTGCTAAGATTGTAGGTCTGTACCCTCTTGCCCACTTGAAAGCTGCGTCTTACATTGGTGTAGCATTTTAAAGTGGATTCCAGAAGTTCAAATTCTACACTTTGAGTTACACGGAGTAGATGAAGGCAGTGGAGGTCAGTGAGCGGGTGGGGACTGGACGCCCTTCTAGCCTGCAGCCTGCCAGTCTCTTTCCCGGGTTCTTCAGTTCTCTGTGTAAACATAATGACAGTGGGGAAGCCAAACATTCTTAGCACAGCACCCCAGCACACACAGGCTGGAGTGTACCTCAGTAGGGAAAGAGCTCACAGTATGGTAGGCTTGAGGTCCTGGGTTTGATTCCAAGCACCGCACAAGCCAGCTGTAACAGTCCATGCCTGTGTTCTCGGCACTAGGGAGGTGGAAGCAGGAAGATGAAAAATTCAGTCATCCTGAGCTACATAGTAAGTGTGAGGCCAGCCCAGGCTACAGGAGACCCCCATCTCACGATCAAAGTGCAACATAGAACAGAAACAACGGAAAGCTCTCCGACCCACCTTTATCTGCTTCTTCCGACTCACACATTTCCTACCCCAGGGATGTTGACTGTAAAGCATTAGGTGTCTGCATTCACCCTGGACTCTACTGTGATAGGGACTTTTGCTCTGAGGTCCAGATACTTGGCCTCTGCATCCTCATAGATCTGAGCCCCTAAGGTCTGCAAGGGCTGGGGCAGGAACATCGGGAGAATGAGGCTTCATTACCCTCAGACAAAGGCTTGCAGCAGATTCCTCCTATGCATTCAGCAGCCTGTATAGGATTAGTGTATACAGCATGTTTAGAAGGCCCCATGCTATACCCCATTGATGGCCAGTGTCAAAGGCATGAATGCCTTTTGCTGAGACAGGGGGAGCCCTCTGACACTATATTTTCTCTTTTTAAAGCAAGAGTCCCAGCAAGGCTGTTGGAGGTGCCCTAAAGGTCTACAAGGCATTGTTGTCTGTCCCCCGAGCCATCTCTGGCTGGCTCTCTCCCCCTCCCTGGCTCCCTTCTGACTTGCCTGTGTTGCCCCTAGACCACGGGCTCAGGGGCCTCTAGCCAAAGCTGCTGACTCTGACCACGGCCTTTCTCTGGACTGTGTTCATTAGCATCAAGCTGCTGGGGGTGGAGGAGCTATATAGGCTCCGGGCCATTCACCAGAGGATTAGGCCTGGGCTGAGGGTGCAGCAGGAGAGGCCGCAGGGAAGGCCGGGTTCCACTGCTCGTCATCATGCCCTACCTGCTGCCGGGATTCTTCTGTGACAGAGTGATCAGAGAAAGGGACAGGAGAAATGGAGAGGGCACCGTCTCACAGCCTCTCAAGTTTGAGGGGCAGGATTTTGTCGTTCTCAAACAACGGTGTCTGGCTCAGAAGTGCCTCTTTGAAGATCGTGTCTTCCCAGCAGGTACACAGGCCCTTGGCTCACATGAGCTGAGCCAGAAAGCCAAGATGAAGGCCATCACTTGGAAGAGGCCAAAGGTAGGGATCAAGGGGGCATGGACTCTGCAGACAGATGTCGGGGAACAGGGAGTGAAGTGGTGAGAGCCTGAGGGCATGGATTCACCCCACCCCTCAGCAAGTAGCTTATTAGGGTCCTCCTTACCCTTATGTCACAGCCCCAAATACCTAACTTCTTGTGCTAGAGGCTAAGGAGGTTATTTTCTGTTCCCGAGCTGCACGATGAGGTTTAGGATGACCTCTAGATCCACGGGATTATAAATATTTAAGAGTGCTAATGCGTTGATTTAAATTCCCATAAGATTCTAAGGTAGAATCAGTTCTTCCTGAGAGCAGGAGTTTGGGAAGGAAGAGTGGAGTGGTGAAGAGAAAAGAGGCAGGTGCACAGAAGGGGCGAACAGAGAAGGAACAGGAGACTGGAGATGAGCCTTAACCTTCCAGCCAAAGCTGACTCAGCATGGTATCGGGTCTGTTTAAACAGAAAAGTCCCCGCTGACCAGCCAGACTCCTTCTTGGGTGAAACAGCTGATTCAGGCTGCCCTACCAAGGAACATCCTAGGACCCCCAGCATGGCAGCAGGAGTAGGTCAAAGCACGTGGGACAAAGCCCTTCTCCCCGCAAGGAGGTGCCTATAGCTGCAAGAGAGCCTGCTATATTTAGAGCCGGCAAGGAATGTGTGTGTGAAAATCCAGAACTTCTGCAAGGTAGATTCATTAGTGTATAGGCAATTTTTTAATTAGTTGAATTTATTTTTAAATTTTTAATTAGATTTTAAATTATTTTTACAATTACAGGTTTACATTAAAAACTGTAAAGATAGTGCTGGGTTCCCACGTGTAGTCAGTCCCTCTTACCTGTGTCTTTTACTCTCTGTGGTGTTAGTCGGTCTGTAGTCAAATGTGACGCAAAAATACTAAATGGGGAATTCTTAAAGTATTCCAGAAGTTTTAAATAGCCTCCACTACTGTATATTGTTTTAATTATTTTATTTTACTGTAGTATTAATCGTCTTTCATTGCCTGATTTATAAGTTCAACTATCCTCGGTATGTGTATAGGAAGGAGTCTAATGATCTCTGTGGGTGTTGGTCCTAGCCACGGTTTCAGATTTCTGGGGGTCTTGGGATATGCCCCACAAGTTAGGAGTCCACTGAACCTTCAGTCCAGTTTTTCCTGTTCTATCATCATGACCTGTCCACTGTCTATCAGAAACCGAGACCAATGTGTTATTGAAAACAGAGTTCTCACTTTATTTCCTTGGGGTTTGTCCACTGTCTTTTTCTGTTCCAAGACTCCTCCCTTGTATTCATGTATGTGTCTTGTGTCGTTAGCCCCCCCTCTTGGGTTTTCCTTGTTTCCAGTGAGCTGCACACTTCACAGAGCACTAGTCAGGGATTTTATAAAACACCTCTCAGTTGGCATCTGTCTCAACTCTTCTTCTGAGTAGACTGAACTTACAGGTTTGTTTGGCTATATATATATATATATATATATATATATATATATATATATATATGACTTTTATGTTTATGTTAAGTATCTGAGTGTTTTCAGTATCTGAATATGCCACATGCTCCTAGCGGCCAGTAGAGGGCACTGGAGTCCTTATAACTGGAGCTACAGACCATTGGGAGTTAGGGTCCTGTGCAAGAACAGCAAGTGATCAATACAGGCTGAGCCATCTCTCCCGCCCTGGGCTTATGTGTTTTGAGAAGGCTGACCGCAGGCAGGCAGAGGTTAAGTACCTCTTAGCACAGCACACATCGAAGGCACAGACTGTAAACATGCCTCCTCACTGCTCAAGCTGACTACGTTGATATGTTCCACTCCTTGGGTGCAGTGTCTCATAATCCTGCATGAGGTCTGTGTTCCCTTTGTGTCTCTGTCCATTATTCCAGCGATAGTCAGTGAAGTCCCTGTAGCTACGCAACACATCCCTGGGTTGGTTTTGTTTGTTTGTTTTGGGGGATCGGGCAGTTGTTTTGTTTTCAAATATTCTTGAGAGCATCGTGACTTTGAATCATTATGGGACATTACAGGTTCATCTGATATAATTCCGCCTCCAGTCTTAGAATCAGCCATACAGTAGACAGGGTGTATGCGCCAGTCATCTATCAGATATGAGGCCCAAGAAGATCACTCGGTCACTGTAGTGTCGATGTGCAAACACGATGGGCTGAGGTCGCTTCCCAGACTTGATTCAACAGTCTAGCGTGGGGGCATACACCTGGAATCCCAGCACTGGAGAAGCGGAGACAGGTGGATCCCTGAGGCCAGCCAGCTTAGTCTGCCCTGTGAGCTCCAGGTTAGTAAGAGAACAAAACAGAAAGCAAACAAGAAGCCAGCGGAGCGCAGTTGAGTTCTGACACCCAGGGTGCTCCAGCCCCCACGTGCACACGCACATGAAAGATGGGTCTCGTTGTGACCTTTTCATTACAGACAAGGAGAGGACAGGCAGGGAGTCCACTCCCCTCACTCCCGCCGCTGTCCCTTCTCACTCGTGTACTTTTTTCCTTTTTTAAAACTAAGTAGATTTTTTTTGTTTTGTTTTTTGGGTTTTTTGTTTTGTTTTGTTTTGGGGGCGGCTTTTGAGACGGTCTCATGAAGCGCAGGCTGCTCTAAAACTGGGTGAGTAGTCAAAAACACCGTAACTCCTTACCCTCCACAGGCGCCCACCTGCCTAGGTGCTGGGATCACAGGTGTGCCGCCACCCCCGGCTTCCCTCGTTCCTCTTTAGAAATACATTGTACTTATTTTGAAGATGTTCTGGGCCACCATGTTCATTTATACAGTACTGGGATGAACCCAGAGCCTTGTGCATGTTAAGCAAGCATTCTACCAACTAAGCCACACAACTCCCCACCAATCTTTTTAAACCTAGATTTTTCCATTTAAAAGGAAACATGCAACATTTGTTCTTCTGACTCTGTCTTATGTTTAGCATGATAATCTCTAGTTCTATTTCCTACAAATTACATAATTTCATTCTTTTTTCATATATGTATGCATGTATACAAACACATACATACATTTATATATTATATAATATATATTATATGCATTTATGTTTACACGCATATATATATGCATATAAATTTATATATTATACATTGCATGTGGGGGGAAGTGCGTGCCATGGTGTCTGTGTGGAGGTCAAAGGCCAACTTGCAGGAACTGATTCTCTCTTTTCACTGCTTGGGTTCTGGGTATTAAGCTCTTGACAGCAGCCTGGTCAAGCTTACCGTCACCTGCTGAGCGCTCTCACTGGCCCAAGTCTTGTTCTTCTTTTTGGCTTAATAGAATTCCGTTGTGCACATACATGTTCTTAATACATTCTTCTGTTGAGGAGCATCTAGGCTGTTCCCATAGCTTGCTCTTGTGAATAGTGCCACAATAAACGACACAGGAATCTCTGTGATCTATGAATCAGGTTCCCTCAAGCATATACCTATAGTCTTACAGACGGTCACAACTGCTTTTTAGTTTTTTTTTTAAATTCCATACTGATTTTTGAAAAAGGTTTATTTATTTATTTTCATTTTATTGTATGTGTGTGAGTTGTTTGCGTGTGTGTACCATTTGTGTGCCTTGTGCCTTCCTTCAGGAGGTGCTGGATCCCCTGGAACTAGAGGTACCGACAGTTGTGAGCTACTCTGTGGATGCTGAAAACCGACTCTAGGTCCTCTGCAAGAATTAAAAAAAGAAAAAAGTGCTATTAGTTGCTGAGCCATCTCTCCAGTCCCTGTTTTGTTTTCGAGAAAGGGTTTCATGTATCCCAAGCTGACTTTACTATATATAAAATTTACTATACTGCCAAGGATTACCACAACCTTTGACCCTCCTCCTACCTTCCAGCTGCTGTGAGGACAGGCACACCGAGTTTATAGGGCACTGGGAATCAAGCTGGGGCTCCATGCACGGTAGGCGAACTCTACCAACTGAGCTACATCCTCAGCCTGTGTGTAAAGTGACTTTGAGTAGTTGCTACTGGGTCGTAGTGGGCTTTAATTTTTTAAGGATTTACTTATTATGTATACTGTATTCTGCCTGCATATGTGTCCACATGCCAGAAGAGGGCACCAGATCTCATTACAGAGGGTTGTGAGTCACCGGGTGGTTGCTAGGAATTGAACTCAGAACCTCTGGAAGAACAGCCAGTGATCTTAACCACTGAGCCATCTCTCCAGCTCCGGCTTTAAATTTTTGTTATTACATTTATTTGTTATTTATTTACTTATCCCTGTGCATTCTTAAAAGAAAGAAAGTTTTGTTGCATTCTAAATCCTTGTCTCTGTGTAGCCCTTGCTGACCTGGAACTCACTCTGTAGACCAGGCTGGCCTTGAACTCACAGAGATCTGCCTGCCTCTGGCTCCTGAGTGCTGGGATCAAAGGCCTGTGCAGCTCCGTTCAGTATCTCAGATGCATTGTTGCTGGCATAAACCATTGCTATTTGCAAAACCTGATGATAATCTGCATGGCCCCCTCGGGAGTCTCTTGGCTTTTTCCTGCATACCCAAAGCATGTGTGTGTGCACGTGTGTGTGTGTGTGTACGTGTGTGTGTTTACTTTAAACCCATTGATGATCTAGACTATGGTTTCATGTTGGTCATGCTGGTTTGCCGTTCTTGGTATCCTACTAGCTCTGTCAGCGTGCAGTCACAAGCCTCTGATTTTGGGAGAGCCTGTGATTTTGGGAGAGTGTATTTGAGTTCCGGCTTCCAGTGTTGGTCTCGTTCCTTTCTTTGCTCACCTTCTTCAGAATCCACTGTTGTCAGTCTGTTGGTAGTGCTTCTAGGCACTTGGTATTTGGGTGGTGCTAGGATTTAACCCAGGGCTTTGCACTTCGCAGGTAAGTGCTCTAAAGCCGATCCACATCCCCAGTCCTTGCCGTTCTTAGTGCATAGACATAGGAAGACGAAAACAAACTATTAATAAGCTTAATTTAACATTGCAAGATTATTACTTCAGAGACTTTTAAGAGAAATGTGTGTGTGTGTGTGTGTGTGTGTGTGTGTGTGTATGTGTGTGCGCGCGCGCGCACGTGCATATGGCTGCTGCAGTCTTACAGGTGGCTGTGAGCTAGAAATGAAACCTGTTCTAGGAACTGAACTTCATTCCTCTGCAAGAGCAGCAAGTGCTTTTTTTTTTTTTAAAGATTTATTTATTTTATTTTATGTACAGCATTCTGCCTGCATATGTGACTGCAGGCCAGAAGAAGGCACCAGATCTCATTACAGATGGTTGTGAGCCACCATGTGGTTGCTGGGAATTGAACTTATGACCTCTGGAAGAGCAGTCAGTGCTCTTAACCGCTGAGCCATCTCTCCAGTCCAGCAAGTGCTTTTTAACTACTAAGTTACCTCTCCAGCCTCTACTTTATAAATATATATGTGTATATATATATATATATATATATATATTCTATACTAAAAACACTTAGTTCTTAATAATAATAATAAAGTTCTTATTCATTTTATTACCTATATAATGTGTCAAAGTTCTGAAATAATGTTAGTATCCTTGTCTTTTTTAAATGTGGATTTTTGGGTTTTTTTCCTCCATCTTTATTAAATTGGGTATTTCTTATTTACATTTCAATCGTTATTCCCTTTCCCGGTTTCCGGGCCAACATCCCCCTAACCCCTCTCCCTCCCCTGCTATATAGGTGTTCCCCTCCCCATCCTCCCCCATTACCGCCCTCCCCCCAACAATCACGTTCACTTGGGGTTCAGTCTTGGCAGGACCAAGGGCTTCCCTTCCACTGGTGCTCTTACTAGGATATTCATTGCTACCTATGAGGTTGGAGCCCAGGGTCAGTCAATGTACAGTCTTTGGGTAGTGGCTTAGTCCCTGGAAGCTCTGGTTGGTTGGCATAGTTGTTCATATGGGGTCTTCAGCCCCTTCAAGCTCTTCCAGTCATTTCTCTGATTCCTTCAACGGGGGTCCCGTTCTCAGTTCAGTGGTTTGCTGCTGGCATTCGCCTGTGTATTTGCGGTATTCTGGCTGTGTCTCTCAGGAGAGATCTACATCCGGCTCCTGTCGGCCTGCACTTGTTTTCTTCATCCATCTTATCTAGTTTGGTGGCTGTATATGTATGGGCCACATTTAAATGTGGTTTTATGCAGCCCAAGCTGCATGTATCTGAGGATCTTGTGTGTGTGTGGAGCCTCTCCTCCTGCCCCTGCCTGCTGAGCTCTGGGGTCACAGGCAGCCACCACCACACTTGGTTTATGCAACACTGAGGCTCGAACCTGGGCTTTGCGCTAGTTAGGCAAGCACTCTACCAGCCTGACTCTTATTACTTTATTGTTTTAGATTTTGTCCTCAGAATTGATTCCCCAAAGAGATAAATCCCCAAAATTTGTACTTAAAGTCACTTGAAATAACTCCATGCATGTATGTGTGTGTTTCTGTCCTACCAGTTTGTTAGGTACTTAAGCTCCATTTTCTCTGTTTGGTTTCAACTTTGTCGACTTATATTTCCTTTAATTCTACCTTTAAATTATGTAAAACATCCTATGGGTTTCCTGTCAAAACTACTTCTAAACAGTTATACTCCAAGTTTCTCCCAGCCCCACACCCTCCCACCCAATAGAGCACTTCTACTCCCTCACAGCCTTTTGCTTTGCTACACAAGGAGGGCTGTGGTATGACATGAATGTGCCTTTCTATGTAGTAGGACGGAGATGTCCCTGAGTGGGGGGTGGAGCTCAGCCCACTTGGGAGAATTGTGTAGTTGTGAGAAAAGAGAAAGACGGAGACAGACAGAAAAACAGAGAACATGTCTTAATTAGGGTTTCTATCGCTGTGATGAAACGCCATGGCCAAGGCAACTTGGACAGGAAAGGGTTTATTTCAGCTTACACTTCAGGTGATAATCAATCACGAGGGAAGTCAGGGCAGGGACTCAAGCAGGGCAGAACCTGGAGGCAGGAGCTGATGCAGAGGCCATGGAGAGGTAGTGCTTACTGGCTTGTTTTTGGCTTGCTCAGCCTGCTTCCTTGTAGAACCCAGTATCATCAGCCCAGGGCCCTCCCCCATCAATCACTGATTAAGAAAACGCCCTACAGCCACATCTATGGAAGCATCGTCTCAGCTGAGGCTCCGCTCCCTCTTTTCAGATAATTCCAGCTGTGTCAAGTTGATATAAAACCAGCCGGCACAGAACACTTCACAGGAATAACAAGGCTTCTCACAGCTGCGAAGAACAACATTAAAATCAAAACACACACACACACACACACACACACACACACACACACACACACACTAAATAAATAAAAATAAAATCAAAACTCTGAATCTTTAATGAGTTTAAAAGTTAAAAAAATAATTAAAACAAAGCAGACAATGAAATCAAGAGCACTGTCCGTTGGCTGCTGGGCATGACCGAGCCACGTGCTTGGAACCTGCAGCTGCCCCCACTGCTGCTGTGGGTGTGTTTGTCCAACAAACTGGGAGGGGCAGGGGAGGCTCACACCGGATTTACTGTCTGCTTCCCCAACTACCAAGGCCTGTGGACCCTGGGACATAGGCTGACTCTAAATATTTATGTCCAGAACTCTAAAAATTAAAGATCACCCTCCTCCTCCTCCCCTTCTCCTCCTCCCCTTCCTCTCTTCCTCCCCTCCTCCCCTCCTCCCCCCCTCCTAGCATTCTTTCTCCTGGTTTAGAAAAAAAAAAAAGCCATGAGTTCTGCTGTCACGTTGCCTCCACCCCAAAGATACACACTACTCAGCATTGAGGCATTCTCTTACCCTCTCTCACCCTCGGTTGTTTACTGTTCGTTTTGAGACAGAGTCTCCCTATGAAGTCCAGGCTGACGTGAACTAGCCATGCTCCTGCCTCAGCTCCTCTAGTGCTGGGATTACAGATGTGCACCAACTTCTGAACTTCAGCTTTCTAGTTTTAAAAGAGGAGTGCTGGTACCCCACTTGGATAGCTGTGGAGGCCTGGAGAGGGGGAGGGGGAGGGGGAGGGAGAGGGACAGTAGGTATAAAGCCGCTGGTCCTGGTGGTGCAGCACGTCATCACCTCATCCCAGAACTCCCACAATTACCAGCATTACCTGGTTGTTTTCTATTTGTTTCACAGGAAATTTGTGAGAATCCCCGATTTATCATTGGTGGAGCCAACAGGACTGACATCTGCCAAGGAGATCTAGGTAGGAAAACACCCTCCACCATGTCCTGCCAGATAACCCAGGGCTAGTTAACCCAAGAGATCTCTATTCAGGATGTGAAGAGATAAATTCTGGATTTTCTTTTAGTGCATCTCCTAATCTTTTAAAGATTATGTATTTATTTAATTTGTATGTGTGTCTGTCTGTCTGTGTGCTTCTGTGTGCACATACCATAGCATATACCTGTGAGAGTCAGAGGACAGCTCATGGGGTCAGCTTTTTCCTTTTTCCATGTTGGATCTGGAGGTCAAACTGAGGTTGTCAGTCAGATCAATCAGGCATCTCTCTACGCTAAAGGAAGCCTTTGACAGAGGTGACATTTGCCACGTAGAGGAGAAGTCAAGGTTCTGTCAGCTTGTCGGCTTGGCTGTTCCACGTCCCTTCCTTTCCTTCCACCTTTTGTTCTGGAAGCATCCTCCTTGGGCAGACTGTAAGCTAGCTCTGTGAAGAAAAACTGGAGAGACATTAACAGACTATTTAAAACTTGACCCAAAAAGGCAGGAACAACTGAAAAATACCGCTTACTTTGTTCCAGAAAGAGAGGCCGAGAACACCTCCTTCCCAGTGGCTTCCAGTACCGGAGGGGCACTGCCTGCGCAAACTAAGCCCTGAGCCCTTCAAACCAATACACTGCTTTTGAGCTGATTCAAGGGAGGGAGATGGCTGGTTTGGGTGGTTGTCAGCCTCTCTCCCCACCAACAGCATGGCAGCTAGCCTGTGCCCCCAGTAGATAGCTGTGGGACTGTCAGGGTACCAGGTATGCCCCTTTGCCAGTTTAAATGCCCTGTGTAGAATGGTTCTGGGGCAGCTAGCTACCCAACACCCTGCCTTCTGACACACATCTGCTTAGCTGATGGTTCTCTGATACAGTTTTCCTTGATGCCAGAAGGGAAAATGGGCTCAACACACAAAGACTGAGGACAGCCATAATTACCACTGCTGTCTCCACTGAGACCATAGAAGGAAGTGTTTTGTAGAAGGACGAATCAGTTGACCTTAGGAAAGCATCTAGTCCTGAGGGAATGAGTTACCCTGCTCCTCATGCTGTGGAGAAGCTCCTGTCCCCTCTGTCACTCTCCTTGCCTGGGCTCACACCTAGTTGAGGGCAGGCCACTAACTATTAGTTAACTATTAGGCACTATTAGTGCAGTGGGCACTAATTCATGAGCATCCCAAGTCAATAGCTATGGGGAACTTCTGGTTGGGGCTGGGCCGTCTTTTCCCAGAGAGGAAGCCTCCATCTGACTACCTTGGTCCGTGTTTGCTTGCAGGGGACTGCTGGTTTCTTGCAGCCATTGCCTGTCTGACCCTGAATGAGCGACTGCTTTTCCGAGTTATACCTCATGATCAAAGTTTCACTGAAAACTATGCAGGGATCTTCCACTTCCAGGTGAGCAAATGGGAACATGGTTGAGACAGCAGCCATGCCTCAGTTAGCGTAATAAAGATACCCTCAGAGAAGGCACCAAAATGCTCCTGCTGGATTAAGGAATGAAAACAAAATGACCTTCTCTTGTCTGTAATTCGCACTGTGTATGGTATCTAATGCATATATACGTTTGCTGTCACATCTGTGTCTGTTCTCATCTGTGCCTGTATCATATGTCTGTTGCCTAGTTGTATGTGTGTATGTATGTGTGTCTGTCTATCTGTCTGTCTGACCTCTAACAGAGGGCTTTGGTTTGTATTCATTGAACAGCACAAAAATTCTTTGCAGAAATCTTGAACAGAGTTTTACAAGAAAAGAAGTCACCTTACTGACCCCAAGTCACCCAGCACATCACTCAAAAACACAAAACCACAGACATATTATCAACTTACACCCACATGTTGCTTCCAACATGGAATATTTGTTGCTTACAATTGCTTCCAACCTCTTGGCTGTTTTCAGTAAATTATTACCACAGCATGCATAATTGTGGGTCATGGCCATGGCGGAGCACATAATGTAAGATTGAAGCTGTGCGTTTAGCTTAGGTTGTAAAGGCTGATTACATGGGAAATCAGAAGCATAGTGAGGTCGGCTACACTGTCCCCTGAAAGGCCAGTTAAGCTTCAATAGGTTGGGTGCAGAGAGGACAGCAGGGTAAGTACACAGTCCTACATGATCTCAAGTCATATTATTAACTTGGCTGCAAGGTCCAGAAAACAGTCTCTTCAGACTCAAGAGATAATTTTAGACAAGTATATCACCACACAGCCACTACCCATCCCTGGTCTCCCGGCCTTGACTTCCCAGTTGGCTCAGGAAAGGTTCCACACTCCTACCTGTGGGCAGTGAGCCCTTTACAGCTACAAGCAGGTGTTTATCTGTGCCCCCTGACTTACATACTTTCCACGGTGCCCCAGAAACGGGGGGGAGAAAGGCATCCTGGCTGCCGGCTTGTGTATCTATTTTTGCTCTCCAGCTGGCTGGCTGCTATGTTATTCCCTGCAGCCCCCTCAAACAGGTTCTCAAGATGCTCAGTCTGAATGTGTTGTATTTTTTCTGAGATCTCTGGTTCATGAACGGCAGCTCCTGTACCCTGTACCCTTGACAGAGAAATCTACTTACCTTTCTGCTGCTATCACTTAACCTTGCTAGGTCTTGCAAGAGAATTCCAGTCTTCTGAGCATTTAGTGGCTAGTTTGACCCAGCCCTGAAATTATTGGTTCTAGAATTAATTTATCCACTAGAATTTTCCTGGGCACTATCATCTTGGTGCAGAGACAAATTCTGGGCTGGACCAGAACAGATCTGAAACCTGCATGTGGGATCTGGAACTTTCAGCGGTTGTGAGCAGTGTGCCTCTGGCCTTGAAGACTCCTAATGTCCAGAATGACTCAGCTGACGTCCCACTAGTATGCTACCTCAGTGTATTCCCGTGCACCCTCCTTCTCCACCTTAGTCCGACATTTTGTCATCAAGAAATAAACAAATCAGTTGGGCTTGGTGGCACAGACCTATGATGCCAACACCGAGGAGAGGGGGGAGGGGGGAAGGGGGGCAGGAAGATTAGGGTAAGTTCGAGGACAGTCTGGGTACCTAGTAAAAACAAGTTGTTCGGTGCTAAAAATGGGGTTTCTTTTCACATTCTTATAAATATGAAGCTCAGCTGTTGCTTTGCTTACAATTTTCTTAATTTTGTATTTTCCAAGTGTGCATATTGGACACTTTTTGGGGATGTGCCTAGTAATGCTGTGTGACTTTCTGGAGGGTGACGACTTTGTTTGCGGTAGATTCTCTTTAAAAGAATGGGCAGTTACATGAGTTACATGCATACTTCAAAAGTATTTTTCCTGTACAAAAAAAAGTTATATAGGTTTTGTTTGCTATCTTAATTTTGGTTGTATTCTTTGATGTTAACACATTTTGTATAATTGTATCATATAGCTGTATTGAATCATGTAGTATCAAATATTAGATGTGATTTAATAGTGTTAACCAATTTAAACCCATTTTAGTCCCTTTTTTTTCCCCAAAAATACTGCCAGATGCTGATGTTCAGTGTAATTCTTTGCCTGTTCAGTTACAGAAAGTGGGGCTCAGTTGTGGAATGTATCACACCTTTAACACCTGACGTGTGCATTCATGTAACAGAAAGGGCAACAATAAAATAACCATCCTAAAGAAAGATTATGGCAGAAAGACATCTGTAAGCACAGCCTTATTTTCCTCTGTTGTCCAGAATACTTACAATTCTTAAGTATTCCAGAAATTGGAAGCTAAATAAAGCAACTCGAGTTTCCTTTATTTTGCACTCAGGGACAGTGACTGTGATGAGGTCCGTGCACGGACGCTTAGCATTTCCTACACGCCCTGAATTCCGAGAGCAGGCAGGAAGCACCTCAAGCTAGGGAACTAACTCAGAGCACACCGATGGCCCATGGCTGGCAGGATTGCCCTTGATATCCTGGTGCGTGTGGGAGTGACATGTTTGCATGGGGCCTGATGCTTTCTGAAGGGAAGGCACTGACTGGCACTGGGTGCACTGGGAAGGATGGGCCTGCCTTCTTTCTCGTCACTCAGGCTGCCTTCAAGGGCAGTGGCTCCTTGGCTTGTCCAGTCGGAAACCTCAGTACAGTCCTTATTAGATGCTATCAGATGTAGCGATTGAGTGCCAGTAGCTGTTTGCTTGCAGACACACTAAGTGCAGAGCGGCAAGGCGATTAGATTATTAGAAAGTTGTACTCAGTGAGTACTTGACTTGTCATGTGTGACCTCTTCAATGTATGAGTATAGTTTTTGAATTTTACCTAGGATCAAATACCAGACTTGTTAAATATTTTACAAATTGCCATGATACATCAAAAAAAAAAAAAACAAAACAAAAACCAAAAAACAAGTTGTTTATCTGTGCCCAATGACTTCACATACTTAATGCTGTGCCCCAGAAAGGGAGGGAGGAAGGCATCCTGCCTGCTGGCCTGTGTGTCTCAAAAAAAAAAAAACAACAACAACAATAAAACAGAAGGAAGGAGAGGAGGAGAGGGGAGGAAAGAAGAGAAAAGGGAAAAAGAGAAATACTTAAGTTAGCCCAACAGCGTTCCTTACTATCATGAGATCACAATCCTGGGCAAGCATTGCGATCACTTGGGATATGTGAACGTGTTTATAACCAGGTCTGTCCCAGACCTGTGGGCAAGGGAGAAAAGTCTCAAGCTCTAAGATATTCACAGAGGACCTACTATGCCCAGAACTGGGCTGGGCTTTTGGTAAACACTAAAGGGCATTCGGCTTCTGTCCTGCAGAAGCTCATTGCCTAGTCAGAGATAGATTTACAAACTCAAAAGCCAGACTGGAATGAACAAGCTTCAGGTCGCAAAGCCCAGGAAATGGTAGGGTTTGGCTCAGAGCTCTGCGGGATGTGGGATCAGGTAAGGCCACAGGTGTGACTCTGCTTACTTCTTGCAGTTCTGGCGCTATGGAGACTGGGTAGATGTGGTTATTGACGACTGTCTGCCGACATACAACAACCAGCTGGTCTTCACCAAATCCAACCACCGCAATGAGTTCTGGAGTGCTCTACTGGAGAAAGCATATGCCAAGTAAGGCGACATTTGGGATGGGAGACAGGACCTCGGTGGGGATATGGATTTCAAGAATCAGCCGAAGTCTCCCTCACGTTGGCCTAGGCGTGTGTGTACTATACATGCTCATGTGGATTGTGGGAGTTCAGTCCAGACTCCCGGTCGGCTTGAGATCAGGTCCAGGCAGTAGGAGCCCTATCTGAAAAACATAAACAAAAAGGTGTAAAGACGTGTGCAGTAAATCTTCAACTCCCCACTGTCGGCTCTTTGATCTTGCCTTCCCGGTGGTGTTTCAAGTCTTGGATCAGCTCATTGCATCTCTAGAGTTCAACTCCTAGGATCTAACTTACTTAAAACCATGTACTTGTAGCCTGTTCGTAGGGCCAGGTTGTCTCTTACCTCAGGCCTCCACCTCCACCACTGGATTTAGCAGTGGAAGAGTGCTGTGGGGAATAGGGACAGTCAGCGACAATGCTTCTGGCCCTCTGTGGCGTTGTGTTAACTCAGCTGGTCATACTTCCTGGAACTCCTAGACTCTAGATTGACTTTTGTCCTCTCTCCAAGGCTCCATGGTTCCTATGAAGCTCTGAAAGGTGGGAACACCACAGAAGCCATGGAGGACTTCACAGGAGGGGTGACAGAGTTTTTTGAGATCAAAGATGCTCCGAGTGACATGTACAAGATCATGAGGAAAGCTATCGAGAGAGGCTCCCTCATGGGCTGCTCCATTGACGTAAGTGTGATTCCAGGGAAGCCTTTCACTCAGCTAACAACACACAGATTCCTTCTGAGATAGGTGGATGCTTGAAAACAAGAGCCATATGGATGAGATGGTTCACTGGTAAAGACATTTGCTGCTAAACCTGAGGACCTAAGTCTGATCCTTGGAATCCACATGGTAGAAAGACAATGGACTCCCAAAACTTGTTATCTGACTTCTGCATGCACTTCCTCCCCACACTACCGCAAACAAAGTCGTCACCCTCCAGAAAGTCACACAGCATTACTAAGCACATCCCCAAAAAGTGTACAATATGCACACTTGGAAAATACAAAATTAAAAAAATTGTAAGCAACAGCTGAGCTTCACATTTATAAGAATGTGAAAAGAAGCCCCATTTTTAGCACTGAACAACTTGTTTTTTTTTTTTAAAGAAACTACCAGTAATTCCAACAATTTAAAAGCTGAAGTCAACCTGGTTTGCATAGTGAGATCCTGCTTTTAAAAACAAAGAACATGGATGATTGTTGACTTTAAAATGGACAGTTTTTCAGTGGAAATGTATTCCTAAGGATGGGGTGCTTCCCAAGAAAAAGACTGAGCGATGACATGTCAAACCCTAGAATTCTGGTAGAAATAGGTCTCTTTTGTCCAGACTGCTCAGCACAAGCCCTGCAAGGCAACTGCATCGCGGGCTGTGGACCTTGGGGGCTGTGGACCTTGACCCTTAGAAAGCTCCCTGGTTGCTGAACTTTGACATCACCTCAGTCCTTGGGCTCTGTGCTGCTGTCTGGATGATCTCTCTGACCCTCTCTCAGGGGATCAAAATCATATGAACTGAGATAGGAGCACAGAGAGGACCCACAATGACCTGATTTCAAGAGCTACTTTGGGAATAGTAGTCTGGGGTGGGGCAAGCCACCTCCTGCCTCTTTCTCTCCCAGCACTCCCTCCGGATAGGGAGGCTTGGTTGTCACCACATGAACTCTCCTGTCCTACCACTGTCTTGCATCTTTTCTGCATTTGCTCCCTGTTGATGTCTCTCTCCTCTTTTGTTTTGCATGTTGTTCCTCCTTTCTGTTCCTTTCCCTTCCCACCCTCCCTTTTTTTGCTCTCTTTTTCTTTCCTGGGTTCTCTACTTTCTTGCCTATCGGGCCTCAGGATGGCACCAACATGACTTATGGAACCTCTCCTTCTGGTCTGAACATGGGGGAGTTGATTGCGCGGATGGTGAGAAATATGGATAACTCGCTGCTCAGAGACTCAGACCTGGACCCCAGGGCCTCAGATGACAGACCGTCACGGGTGTGTACATCTCCAAATGTCAAGACTGACTGGCACCCCCGGATCTACATAGCCCATCCTCTGAAGTCCACTCCCCAGAGAGTCGTTGCCAACAGAACAGGTTCCCCCCCTTTTGGTAACTCTCCTATAAGATCACAGGGCCCCTGCCCTATATAGTATTTGTGTCCTCCTGCTTGGAAGGCACATGTGCTTACTGAAGGACTGAGCCATACAGAAAATCACAGAGGGAAATTTAGTCTGTATTTTCCCATCCAAAGATAACTGTCCAGCATTTGGTATATGGTCCTTCTAGGCACATGCTTAATCTTTATTTTTGTTTTTAAAATTGTATCTTAGTTTATGTTACAACTTTGCAACCTGCTTTTTTTTTTTGTTCTTGTTGAGGTTCATATTTTTAAAATGCAACTAGGTATTCTTATATCATTTTAGCAATATTGTAATGTGCAAATATATTGTAATTTACTTACTAACACTCTGTTATTGAAAAGTTAGAGGGCTTTTTTTAATCTGTTTTTCAAAAGTACTATAATAAGCATAAAGATAGTATTCACCCACAATGGCTTCCATAGGACAGAGTCTCAAGAGTAAAACTGTTGGGTCAAAATGATAGGCTGTGTAGAGCCAGAAGCCAGCCCAGGCAGCCTCAGGTGAGCAGACCAGTGAGTGCCCTGGCCTAATCTGGGTCAAATGAATGAAATCTAAGAGACTAAAATGAAAAAAGTTCCAAACTCACCTACACCTGTCATCCTGAAGAAGGCTTCAGGAATTCACACCCATGTAGCCCCCAAAAGCTACCCCAAAGCTGTTGTTACTAGGCCAGCTGATGCTGAAATGCCTGTCAAGGGCTCAGAAGGCCTTGGTAATCTACCCTTGTGCTGAAGAACCCTCAAGAACTAGAACTTGAACATCTCTGCCCCTGGGACAGCTGTCCCTGCATTCGGGCATAGTCATGTCACAGCAGGGAACCACCCAGTATTCCCAGCACTGGGAGCAGGGACAGAGTTTTCTTGACTTTCATGTTCTAGGTAAGTGTGAGGGAGGTGAGGTAATGTCAAGAGAACTCCCTCTCTTAAGTCTTTCTTTGGGGAATAGTCAACTCTAGATGGGCTCGGAGGAAGGCACAGATCCTAAACGTACCCTCTCCTCTGCTAAGGATGTCTAGAAGAGAGGGGCAAATTCTTTTACTCACATCCTACTCCAGGACTCACCTTGCTTTATGGCCATCAGGGCAGTAAGATCAGCTAGGAGGACTAGGGCAGTATCTTCCTGTTGCTTTTGAAAAATTATCGAGGGTCTAACCCCGGCCATAAGGCATAGGGTCAAGGAAACAAGTCATTCTTAGTCTGAGATAGTTCAGAAATGGACCAGTATGAACCCTTGTCTTCAATGAGCTGAACTTCTGCCCCTTCCCCCAACTCCTGACAGGCTGTCTGGTTATTACTCTACAGACAATTGTTCCGGTGCAGTATGAAACAAGAATGGCCTGTGGACTGGTGAAAGGGCACGCCTATTCAGTCACTGGGCTGGAGGAGGTGAGTCTGCTGAAGCTTGGTGGGGCCTGGAACCCCCTGAGCTGACCTGCAAAAGTCAGGACTTAGCTTTCTATGCCTCTTTCACTACCCAGAGAACTTTCCAGTCAGGGCCCAGCTGGGTTCCTGAGAGTGGAAAGGACCTATGGGACCGACTCTAGGTAGACCTGGCCTCTGATCTTCTTGGTTCAGCTTTGTGTGTAGTGAATGTGTCTACTTACAAAAGTGTGCGTGTGGAGGCCAGGGGTCAGTATTCCTCAGTGGTTTGTCTTATTTCGAGACAATGCCTCTCACTAAGCCTGGACCTAGCATTGGTTAAACTGCTTGACCAATGAACTTCAGAGGTCCAACCCTCCCTGTGCTGGGTTTCCAGATATACCTTTGTCTTAGTCAGGGTTTCTATTCCTGCACAAACATCATGACCAAGAAGCAAGTTGGGGAGGAAACGGTTTATTCAGCTTACACTTCCACGTTGCTATTTCATCACCAAAGGAAGTCAGGACTGGAACTCAAGCAGGTCAGGAAGCAGGAGCTGATGCAGAGGCCATGGAGGGATGTTTCTTACTGGCTTGCTTCCTCTGGCTTGCTCAGCTTGCTTTCTTATAGAACCCAAGACCACCAGCCCAGGGATGGCACCACCCACAATGGGCTGGGTCCTCCCACCTTGACCCAGAAAATACCTTACAGCTGGATTTCATGAAGGCATTTCCATAACTGAGGCTCCTTTTCTGTGATAACGCCAGCTTGTGTCAAGTTGACACACAAAACTAGCCAGTACAACTTTGTAGTGGCATCTTTTATACATGGGTGCTGGGGATCCAAACTTGGGTCTCTACCCTTGACCAGCAGGAATTTCATCAGCTGAGTGGTTCCCTGGTCCTTCTCTTTGCTTTTAATGCTGAAGACCGGAATTGTTTCTAGTTCTTTCCAAGGAACGATTAGAAACACTACTTTGTCTAACAAAGTTGTTTGTCTACTGCAGGTTTCCTGTCCACTCATGTTTGTACTGCTTCCTGTGGGGTTTCTGAAGTGCCCTGGGTCACTTCCCAAGCAGGAACATTATGAGACTGTAGCATACAGCTGGACAGGTTTATGTCCTGAAAAAAAAAAAAAAGTAGCCTAAGAGAGGCTGTGTTTGTATCCCCCACTGCACGTGACTGGAGAATAGGGCATCTTTTTCTAATTGGTCCGTCGAGAGGAGGCATCTGCCTGCAGTTTAGCCATCAGGGGCCTTTTTTAAAATCACCCACACAGGGGGTAGTGCGGGGACTTGGTAAAAACACTTACTTGTGCAAGTCCGAAGACCTACGTTCAAACCTGGAACAACAGCAGGAGGAGAGGACTAACTCCAGGAAGTTGTCCTCTATGTCCACATGTGCACTGAGGCACGTGCACACCACCCTCACATCAAGCACATACGCACACACGCACGTACACTGAATAAAAATAGAGGCAGGAGAGGTGGATCTGAGGTTAAGAGCATTTATTGTTCTTCCAGAGGACCTGGGTTTGAGTCCCAGCACCATTAGGTTGCTTATAACCACCGGTAACTCTAGTTCCGGGAGCTCTGAGAGCCTCTGGCCTGCTCAGTCACTTGCAGGCATATGGTACCCATAAACTCATATGGGCAAACATACATCCACATAAATAAAAAAGAATAAAGCCAAACAGAAATACTTAATATGTTTCTAAAGCTTCAACATAAATGTTTAGCCCCCTCCACCAGCACATACAATATCCAGACGCCTTACCCTGTCGGCAAGCTTCGGGCCAGGCAGGCAGCCTTCATACTGGATTCTCTCAACTTCTACCCGGCCCTCAGACCGTCAGATGCCCCATCTTCCAAACTTGCTTGAGCTTCAGAGCTGTGTCTCTTTGCCCCAGGCCCTGTTCAAAGGCGAGAAGGTGAAGCTGGTGCGGCTGCGGAACCCCTGGGGCCAGGTGGAGTGGAACGGCTCTTGGAGTGATGGGTAAGGCAGACCACAAGCAACAGAGCCTGGGGCCACACTGAGATGGGTGCCAAACCACGAGAATACTGTTGGTACTGGTGGGAGATCACCCTCAAACCAGTGACCTGCCGAGAAGGACACTTGTGTGGGCTCCCCAACAAGGTGAAGCCAGGGGACTCAGTGAGCATGATGGTGCTTATGGGCTTGAGAGGGATGGTTCTAGAAGTCTCCATCAGGGTTCTGGACTAAACAGGCAATTCCTCTCTTAGTGTCCCCTTTACCTCGACTACAAAACTGCAGTACTAATAGTGCCCAGGTGGCTCTCATGAGGGCTAAATGTGACAGCTGGGGAAAGCACCTAACTGAGACCGAAAGAGCCTCTCCTTCGCTGCCCCAACACAAAATCTGTCAAGGCCTGTGAAAGAACTTTACTGTTTATCTCTGAAAAGAACAGACTGGGAACAAGACGACCACCATGGAGAAATCATCACAAAGGTTTCAGAATTTTGCAAGCCCCTCTAGAGTTCTCTCAGCCACTGAGGCCAAGTTGTCCCTGCTAAGTGACAGGCAGCCCCTTGGGCTTGAACACTAAAACTCAACAGTGGAAAAGACCACACCCATGCCTCGTGCAGCTCTGTTCTTATAGACTTCTGTACGAACTGTATAGCAATGTATGGCCACTCCGGGTTCTTTTCAGTCACACATTCATTCACTTAGCAAGTGTTTATTCCTCACCTATGAACTAGGAGGCACAGGGCTAAGCACTGAGGTAGTCTGTAAATGATTCACCTCTCAGTAGGCACACAAGATGCCGATTGTGAGCTTGCCACCTCATGCATCCCTCTCCCTTGCCACTCATCCAAGTGACAGAGTCTTCCTTGCAGCTGACTATATGCTACTGGGGATGTAGAGAGGAATGCAGAAACACAGGCTTGTTCCTGTGGGTTAAGGGTCAGTGCTGAGATCATACTTTGATGGGATGGGAAGTTACCGCAGCCACCTGGAGGTATTGCCGTGTGAACAGCAAGCAGCACTCTGTGCTGTAGGAGGCCCTCAGTACCTCATCTTCTCTCTTCCACTGGTCCAAATCACCCACAACGACCTTGCTGTGTTTCTAGACTAACTCGGTGCCTGGACACACTTCCCGTTGATTCCTTCCTCTTAGGGGATGCTGAGTGGGGGCATATCCCTCAGCAATCTCCACCCCAACCCCCATTTAGCACACCCAGAACCCCATTTAGCTTAATTCTAACCCAGACTGAGACATATATGTGCTTCCTTCCTTGCTCTGGAGAGGAGAAAGAGTAAGAAGCAGCCAGTCTTAGAAACATTGCTGGGCTGTTTTCCTGTTACATGCTCGATCTTTTCTTAGCAACTCGGTGGGCAGCAAGCTAACAGTTCCCATGAGTTATTTCATGAATTCATCATAGCTCCTGGATAGAGGATGTAGTTGTTTCCCTTCTGCAGCTGCGTAAGCTGACAGATCCAAGTGACATGTCTAAGGATATACAGCTATCTGTTACCAAAGGAGAATCCCAGTTTGCCTATTTGCAGATTCAAGCTCTTTTTTTTTTTTTTTTTTTTTTTTTTTTTTTTGAGCTGGGGACTGAACCTTGGGCCTTGCGCTTGCTAGGCAAGTGCTCTACCACTGAGCTAAATCCCCAACCCCCAGATTCAAGCTCTTAATGAGGAGGCTAGAAGATTCAGCCAGAGACAGCCAAGCCCTTGTGAACCCACTCAGGGGGTTTGGTCTTAGTACTGAAGGTTGTAGGAATTGACTACAGGCTTCCCCCTGACGGTAGCAGGCTACAGCTATGTTTTGATGGTTCATACTGGCTGTGGTCTGGCAAGAGGCTTTCCAGCTTTGTATGTCTCTGATCCTCTGTCCCAGACCACATCAGGCCTCTCCTTCTTCCCCCTCTTTTCTTTTCTTTTTTTTTTTTTTTTTTTTTTTTTTTGGTTCTTTTTTTCGAGCTGGGGACCAACCCAGGGCCTTGCGCTTCCCTAGGCAAGCGCTCTACCACTGAGCTAAATCCCCAACCCCTTCCCCCTCCTTTCTTAATACCTCCATTTTCCTACTAGTTGGAAGGACTGGAGCTTTGTGGACAAAGACGAGAAAGCCCGTCTACAGCACCAGGTCACCGAGGATGGAGAGTTCTGGTGAGTTCATGAACCAGGCAGGGAGGTGAGATCTCAGTTCCCAATCAGAAACCATCAGGTTCCATCTGGGCCCTGTTTTCCCAGGGGAGCTCAAGACCCAGCAAAGGTGAGGTTCTGAAAAGAGAGGGTCAGGTCATGGCAGTGACTGAGCTCAGACCCAGGCCCTGTCATGGCAGCTCCAGCCACCCTTGAGCACTGGCCCTGACATGGCTCTCTTCTGAACCAAGGGGCTTTTCTTACCTGATGTCCAGTGCCAGGCTTATTCTGGTCACGCCGCCTTTTGAGTCTCAGCTAACAACATCCCCTACGACACCTTTGGTTCCCTCCGGATGCAGATGCATTTATCTGTGATGTCATAAACCTTAAACTATCTTTTCCCAGGTGACCTCTCTTTCCCCTGTGCCTAAAATGTGCCTGGCAATGGGGAAGCACACAGTAACATTTTGGAGGATTGGTTTCCGGCTCTCTCAAAGACAAATGAGGAGTCATGACCATAAGATACATCAGAAATGGCAGTGCCAGGCTCATGCCTGTAAGCCCATCATTTGAGAGACAGAGGCAGTCAAAAGGTCAAG
Source organism: Rattus rattus (assembly GCF_011064425.1). Taxonomy (NCBI): domain Eukaryota; kingdom Metazoa; phylum Chordata; class Mammalia; order Rodentia; family Muridae; genus Rattus; species Rattus rattus. Next base: position 98,629,177 of record NC_046158.1, read on the forward strand.
GTCAACCAAGACTAGAGGATGAAATTCCATCCCTCAAAAGCAGTCGAACAAGCAAAGCGACATCATGGTCTTCTGGGGAGTGTTACTGTATTGTATTAGCCCTTGAATCTCCCCTTCCCCAGCCTGTGTGAGTCTCTCCTCTTTCAACCCTCAGGATGTCATATGATGACTTTGTCTACCATTTCACAAAGCTGGAGATCTGCAACCTCACAGCTGATGCCCTGGAGTCCGATAAGCTTCAGACCTGGACAGTGTCTGTAAATGAGGGCCGCTGGGTGAGGGGCTGTTCTGCTGGAGGCTGCCGGAACTTCCCAGGTGGGAGATCCTCCGGATGGGGGAAGGTCTCGGCAGAACTCATTCCAGGCAGAGTAATATTTGCTATCAGTTATTGAGCCTGTACTAATCTTTTTTTTAAACTTTATCTGCATTTATTTTATGCTGAATTTATTCCCCTGCCATGAGTTTTTGTTTCTTCAGTCTCTTCTGGGATATCTTTTTCTTCCGTGCAACCTCCTCTTCTGACTTTGGAACAGTCTGTTCCTTCTCAGTGAGGAGCATCTCAGTGTGGCAGGGGGAGCTCACGGATGGGTTAAAGCGGCCGTGAGCGCTGTAGGTCCGTCTGCGCATCTTAGGTGCCGTGCTCACCCGCATGTGTTCAGTGACAGAGAATCTACGTCTAAGCCCTTAGTCCAGCATTACTCTCTGCATTGGTAAGCATGTGCAGCAAAAATTCAGCTCTCTTTTTTTGGCCACCGTCCCTGTGCCCAGCCCCACTGTTTGGCCTGGGTGCACGTACCGACTCCACCATGATACCGCCAGAATGGCACACATGGCTTGGTTAAAGTGGCATCCCTCAGATCCTTGGTGGCTTTGGGGAAATGCTTACCCTTGATGACCTGGGCAGTTTCCTGGGTGTTCTTAAAGTGAACACGAAGGTTTGAACCTCTTGATTCACATGGTTTTGCGGGGTTCTCCGGGTCAAGAGAGTAGCGGACCATCTTCACAGGTCACCTCTGGCTGCTTGCAGGAAGAGCCAGCCTGTGCTAGTCTTGAGGGAGGCACTGTCTTATTAAAGCCTCCTCGTTTAAGGAAGGAAACGTGCTGAGGAATCTCCCATGGGGAGCTAGCAAGTCCCTGCTTCCTCTGCTGGCAGCAAATACTGAGGCAGGGAACTATCAGGACACCGTGTCAATCCTGCTGAAGGTTTATTTGAGGACCTGACAGAGATGCCGAATGCATGTCCAAGTCTGGCTTCAGAGATGGAGGGAGGGTTCAGATTTAGGGAAGGAATAATGAGTAATACCAAGGGTCCCAGCACAATGACCTGGGCAGATGTGTCAATATTGCAATATAAATTACTCAGAACAAAAGCTGGTGTGTTGCTTTTTATGTGGTTGGCTGTGAGTTACAGTAAGGGGAGTTTAGTTTATGACATGAGAAGTTTGAGGTACATATTGACTGCCATGGTAAAGATTTGTAATAGAGAATTGAAGTCGTCTACATTTGAGAGTGGACTTAGTTATATGATAAAAACTCAGTGAAGATGACAGAGAGATGGTTCAGCCTATAAAGAACTTTCCTGATAAACTGAGTCTGGATCCCTCAAACCCCCACAAAAGTCAGGTTCACTCAGTTGTGTGTCCATGACCCCAGTGATGGGAAATGGAGACAGGAGAATCCCAGAAGCTCAGGGGCCGTTGGCCCAGCATCCACATCAGCAGACAGAGACCCCCAAACAAGGTGGAAGGACGGGCCTGATGCTCAACATTGCCCTTTGACCTCCATGTGCATACCATGCCACACATGCACCTGCTTTCACACACACACACACACACACACACACACACACACACACACACACCATATACACAAAAAACTCAGTATTTTATGATGAAAAAAGTGAGTAAATAAATGAGAAGAAAAGGGTGGTAGAGAGCAGGGAATCAGACAGGAAACTGAGCTCAGACATGTAGCTCAGGTGTCATTGGAATATAGGGGTCAGTGAGAAAGCAGAAGTCACACTAGGCTGTGGTGGGGCACTCCTTTGAACCCAGCACCCGGAAGGCAGAGGCAGGCAGATCTCTGTTTGAAGCCAGCTTGATCTTCAGAGAGAGTTCCAGGACAGCCAGGGAAACACAGAGAAACTCTGTTTCTGGAAAGAAAAGAAAAGAGAAGGGAGGGGAAGGGAAGGGAAAGGAAGGGAAGGGAAGGGAAGGGGACACACACACACACACACACACACACACACACACACACACACACACACAGAATAAAGCATATATGGTGGCACATGCCTCTAATCCCAGCATGAAGGATGTAGTCAGAAGAATTGTCTCAAAATCAAAAGAAAATAAATTTATTTATTTTAAAACAGCTCATTAGTGCACATGTAAGCTTGCCATCTATTTGTATGTTAGTGAGGTGGATGGACTTGTTTGCTTTTGCACAAAAATTTAAATCTTGTGGAGCGTTAGATACCGTAGGACACAGAGCATCTTCAACATTTTTTTGAATTGATGGATATTTTGATGTCATAACTATCAATCTTGAGAATTCCATTTATATAAATAAGTGGTATGAATCAGCAGCAGTAACATAGGGCCATTTCAGAAATTTCTGGGAATTCTGCCCTAATTCTAAGTCAAAATCTATTTAACAGGAACTGGCAAGATGGCTCAATGGTAAAGAGCTCTTACTGCTCTTGCAGAGGACCTCGGTTTGGTTCCCAGCAACCACATGGAGGCCCTCTTCTGACCTCCATGGGCAGCATACGTGCATGTGGTACACAGACATAGGCAAAACACCCACACACACATAAATACAAATCCCATAGGGAATAGAGGAGACTGGTTCCCTGTCTCACTTTCCTTCCTGCCCTTTCTGCAAGAGGTGTATCTGAACGTACATTTCCTTTCTCGGGACACAGACACTTTCTGGACCAACCCGCAGTACCGTCTCAAGCTCCTGGAGGAGGATGATGACCCTGATGACTCTGAGGTGATTTGCAGCTTCCTCGTGGCTCTGATGCAGAAAAATCGGCGCAAGGACCGGAAGCTGGGGGCCAACCTCTTCACCATTGGCTTCGCCATCTACGAGGTATGAGGACCCTGGCGCCAGCACGGGAAACGCACCTTTCCAGCGGGGAGAACTTGGGAGTTTGCAGCAAGGTTCTCTGGCTTTCTTTGTCCTCAGTGACCACATTCACATCGGAGGTGTTCTTTTTCTCTTTTGCTTCCAGGTTCCCAAAGAGGTATAGCAGTGGCAGCGGCCAGCTGTGGTGTGCAGCATTCCTTGGGGGTCCTAAGTCTGTCTGTGGCTCCCCGAGAAGCTTCCTGGTAGGGTTGGTGAGCGAGGCTGATAGGAGGGTACCATGCCCGTAATGTACGTTTTCTCCCTCCCACCAGGACACCCCGCCCATCAAACACACAAACCTTCACACACTTATTCTTTCATACTTGTGCAAGTGTACACTCACAGAGATGCGTTTGAAGGAGGCTGCCTCCTAGAACAGGAGAATCGCCTTCCTCAGAACCCAGTCAGAGTCTTTCCCCATCTTTGGGGCACTTGTGAGCTTGAGGTATTTGGAATTGAGGATCATCAGTTCTGGTGAGTGGCCCTGTCAAGGGAAAAACATAGACCTGACCTTTATTTCAGAATTACAACAACAACAACACGGGAAAAAAAAAAAAAAAAAAAAAAAAGGAGGAGGAAGTGAGCTATGAAACTTCTGTGATGTTCAGCAGTTTGAGGCCTTAGAACTGGAAGTAGGTAGATAAGGACTGTGAAACGAATGACCAAAGAGTTAAAGAGTTAAGAAGGGGCCCCACGGAGGAGACTATGAGGAGGTCCACGCAACCCTCCCAAGGGCCTCAGTTCTCTTGGGTCCTTGTCCCCAGATGCACGGGAATAAGCAACACCTGCAGAAGGACTTCTTCTTGTACAATGCCTCCAAGGCCAGAAGCAAAACCTACATCAACATGCGGGAGGTGTCCCAGCGCTTCCGCCTGCCGCCCAGCGAGTATGTCATTGTCCCCTCCACTTACGAGCCCCATCAGGAGGGGGAATTCATCCTCCGGGTCTTCTCTGAAAAGAGGAATCTCTCTGAGTGAGTACCAGCCTGGCTTTCCCTACCTGTCCCTAAAAGGTCACTCATGTGGCCCATCCCACAGCCAGGAGGCAGCTGGACCAATTTCCTTCAGGGCTCTTGGGACACACCTACTGGCCTTTGTCATTCTCCATTCTGGAGCCATTGCTTGGTTATTCCCTTGATTGCCTTTTACAGCACTGGAGTGTAAACCCAGGACCTCACGGGTTTGACTCAGTTTCCCACGTTGGTCTTGAGTCTTTGATCCTCTTACCCCAGCCTCCAGAAGAGTTGCAATTATAGCCCTGTGGCACCAGAGCAGCCCACAAATATTTGTTCACTTCGTTCATCCTGCAGATATTTTTTTTTTCTTTTCTTTTTTTTCGGAGCTGGGGACCGAACCCAGGGCCTTGTGCTTGCTAGGCAAGCGCTCTACCACTGAGCTAAATCCCCAACCCCCTACAGATATTTTTGAGCAACCAGTCTATTCCAGGCACTGGGGATCGTGAAGTGAATTAAACAGAAAGGGCTCCATGCCTTCCTGGAGCTTAATGCTCTTGGGACAAGGGACAAGGAAACATATATTGTTTTATAGAAACGGATTTATAGACATGTTAAGCAGTTGGGATGCACGGGAAGCCAGCCAGGCTACATCTCTGCAGATGTACTGACAGACCCTGCCTCTCTGAGCTCTCCCTCCAGTAGAGATGCTAGGCCTGTTGCTGGGTAGCTGGGCCGTGCTTTGGGGGAGCTCTGGGCAACACCAACAAGAAGCTGTGTGCCTGGGCTTTTCTGGGAATGGCATCTACAGGAGGCTGGCTCCTGGGGTGAGTGTTTAGTCCCAGGCTTTTTTAGATTTAATCTCAAATCTCTGACCACAAAGAAGCCATGTGACCCGAACAAATTCCTGGGGATGATTCCTGTTTGTTTCGGGGATATTAAGGTAGCCTACGCTTGTGTTTTTCACAGGGAAGCTGAGAATACAATCTCTGTGGACCGGCCAGTGGTAAGTGGTTAGGCTCATAAATGTAAGAAGATATAGGGGGTCACCATTCAGCCTGGGCAGGGCAGGCCAGTGTGCCGGGCGAAGGGAATGAGTTCCGTTGTAGAACCATTTTGCCGGTCAGAAGCCGGGAGTGTGGAAGAGGAGAAAGTATTTTATCAGTTGGAGGAAGGCAGCTGGGTTTAGGAAGGAAGGACAAAGGAGGCTAATAGCGGACTGAGAGGTTGGATCGTGTCCGATTTCTCACACAGAGAAAAGGACTATACTAGGTTCAGGAACCAGGGTCAAAACCTGCATCATTCACCTTCCCCCTCGGTGACCTGGTCAAGTTTACAGAACCCCTCTGACTCAGCTTTCTACGCTGCAAAATGGGGATAACAGCAATGCCCTGGCCTGCTGGTGGGTTTAGATCTATTCGTGCAAACTTGCTAAGTGTCTGGTGTGGCATGTGCGCCACAGGGTATTCTAGACAGCCTTCACGAATGAAGGCTTACATCATTTTTTTCTAAACATTTGGAGAAGTGGATGAGGTTGTCATCCCAGCTTTTCACTTGAAAATGTGGTGACTCAGTAGGGTTAGACGGATTCCTTGCACTCCTAGAGGTGGGAAGTGGCTGGTAAGGCAGCTGAGAATTCAAGTTCAGATTGTCCTACCTTCAGGTTGCAGAAGCACCAAGTGCGTGTGCGAGCGAGCGTGCGTGCGCGCACGTGCGTGCATGCAGGCATGTATTGCAGGAGAGAGGAGTGGGGTGTATTGAGGAGTTTCAGGTCTGCCATGGATCTTTGACCTTTGATTTGACCCAGGACAAATGCCCTGAGTGAATGCCTTTCAGGTAGTGACTCCTAAGATCATAATGCTGACTCTGGTCTAGTGCCAGAGCCTGGCGCCTTCCTAACCACTGCACATCTTATTTTAGGGTTAGGTGCATCTTGTTCTTCCTCATCCTTTGGATGCTAGAGCAGCATAGAGTATGTGTCAGGAGTTGCACACTCAAGAAAGACTTCACAGACTGGGATCATAACTGAGTGTAGAATGCTTACCTGACATCCACAAGGCCCTGGTTTCAACTCTAGCACTGCATAACAGGGGAGGAGAGCAGCTTATCGGAACTGGCGCATCTTGAGTACAATGGGTCAGTGTAGGGGGTCTAGTGTCCCTACGTAACTATGCTTGTCAACAGCTTTCAAATGACACTTGGTGGGCTGCGTGTGGTGGCACAAGTGGATCTCTGTGATTTTGAGGCCAGCTTAGTCTACAGAGCAAGTTCTAGGGCAGCCAGGGCCACACAGAGAAACCCTGGTTTTTTGTTTGTTGTTGTTTGTTTGTTTGTTTGTTTTATTAAAGACAATGGCCAGTGGCTCAACTGACTTGCCACAGAACATCGCAGGCTCAGTGTAATCACCAAACCTTCAGATTTTACAAAAGAAGCCCCCAAATCTGGAAACACATATGAAACTTCTCTGTTACATGTTTGCCTAAATATTAAAACAAAATCTGGGGGCTGGAGAGATGTCTCAGAGAGTAAGAGCACTGGCTGCTCTTCCAAGAGGTCCTGAGTTCAATTCCCAGCAACCACATGGTGGTTCACAACCATCTGTAATGGGATCCGATGTCCTCTTGTGGTGTGTCTGAGGACAGCTGCAGTGTACTCATAAATAAAATAAATTTTAAAAAAAAGAAAAGAAAAAGAAAAAAAATCTCCTAAAAAAAAAAAACCCTCATTTTCACATGCTGCATTTTGGCATTTTGGTGACCAATTTTATTTTTAAAGACTGGCAAGGTCCTTTCCCTCCCCGGCAGCGGATAGCGTAACAAAGCATAGCAGCTGTCAGTCTTGAGGTGGGAGAACACTCTTCCACCTTTGCCCTCTGTGCTCCATACAAAACTATATTTTATTAATTTATGTATTCATTAATGTATGTTCATGTCCTAAGCACACATGTGGAGGTCAGAGGATAACTTGTGGCAGTCAGTTCTCTTCTTTTGCTTTGTGGTTCCCAGGGGTCATACTTAGTTGTCAGCCTTGGTGGCAAGTGCCTTTACCCACTGAGCCATCTCATTGGCCCTCATATCCTTTTAAGCTCCAATTGAACACAATATCTGGACTGTAGAGCCTTGAGCCACTGGCCACCCCAGAAACTTGATTTTTTACCCATTCCTCATTTACTGTCCCCCTTTCATGCAGAAAAAGAAAAAAAACAAGGTGGGTGTAACAGGGTGAGTGGGTATTGTGCATGTGTGAGTACATGCATGCATGCATGTGTGCACATGTGTGACATGAGGCATGTGTACACACTGTAATATGTGGCCCATGTGTACATGCATGAACATGTATATGCACATCTGTAGTATGTGGCATGCTGTGTACATATGTGGCATGTGTATACATGTGCACGTGTGTGTATATGCACGTGTGTGTGTATGTAACATGTGGCATGTGTATACATGTGCACATGTGTGTATATGCATGTGTGTGCGTGTATGTAATGTGTGGCATGTGTATGTACGTGTGTGGCATGTGTATGTACATGTGTGGCATGTGTAAGATGCACTTCTTCCTCCTCTCCTTGGAGCCTCTGCTGAATTGGGTTCTCTTGCAGATGCTTCATCTCAACCTCACAGTTATCCTAGGACTGTGGTTCCATGATCAGTCCTGTCTTTAGAGGGAGAAAAGGTATAGACCATCTAGTCTCCCTGAGACCATACTTAGCCAGCCCTGGAGCCGGGGGGTTCCTCAGAGTCTGTGATCTGAAATACTTCAGTCATCAGACGAGGTTTGGCGTGGATGCTGATGGCAGTCCTGTGGAATCTATCACAGAGGTTCTCCTGGCATGGGTGCTGGTGCAGACCAGAGGGAACATATACCATGTGGCGTGCTTGTGGTAGCAAGCCCCTACCCGCCTATATAATAGTATCTATAAGGTAGGCACCGTCTACGCTTTTTAAAAGTGAGGGTTCACATTCAGAGAAGCGAAGTGATTTGCCCACAGTTAGCACCTGGGGACATTGGAACCACAGTACCATAAATGTCTACTCCAAGAGCAGTTTCTTGTCCTTACCCTCCCAGCGCTCCTTACACTTCAAGTCCTGTGTTGTCAACACTTGCATGTAAGTCTCTACATGCATGGCAGGTAGAGATGCCCCATGGCTATACCCTGGTCAGACCATCAGCTTTGCTCGTTCTGAAATCCCCACAAGCTTCATTTGCTTTGGCAATAACTGTTGTTTAGAAGAGCAAGTTGGGGTCTGAGGAGCCGCCTGGGGCTAACTGGAGGCAGAGCTGCTTTCCCCAGCTGTCCCCCCCTGTGACCTGCATGGGAAGAGCGCGGGGCCTCCCAGGGCCAGACGCTTCTTTAGCTGAGGCTGCTAAGATTGTCTGTACTTTGGCCCCAAGCCCCACTGCTTTCCACCACACCAACACAGGAAGGGCGTGGCGGTCACTCTCTAGCTCTTCTGTGGCCTCTGCATGTGCATGAGCATGACCTCATGGTAGCCCTCTTGCTTCTGTAGTTAGTAACTTCCCTTCTGGGTTTGCACAGTACGGCTTTACCTTCACTAACCCGGCTGCTACCCACAGAGACCCCATCAGAGGGACAGTCAGGTTTTACCTGACTAGCAGATGAGCATTGACTGACAATGAAGGTATTTCTTAAACGGGGGAGGAGGGCTGGCCAGAGCAGACGGGCCACGAGAATCAGATTCCATGGGTCCTGAGGGCCTGGAGCCCTGTTCTCTGCTAGGACAGCTGCTAGGATTATAGTTGTGTGCCGCCATGATGGGCCTGAAAGCCTCGTTTTTAATGGGGTTTACACTGAATTTCTGGGAGACTTCAGTGTTTTTCCATTTGAAAAGTAAACCCACAAAAATATTTGACAGTCGCCGATCACATCATATGTGCTCAGCACTCTTAGCACTTTTGCATGTGTTACTTAGCAACACATGAGGAGGGTGGGTGGGATAACATAGTGGGGTCCTCTAATTTTATACACTAGTTGTTTTTAAAAACATGAATAAAACTGAGAAAGAACTGAGGTTCATGCCACACATGGCAGTACACGCAGGGCAAGCCTGAGCTACACAGTGGGACTCAGCCCCAAATCACACACACACACACACACACACACACACACACACACACACACACACACACACACACACACACACACACACACACACACACAGGGAGGCGGGTGGGAGGGAATTCCAAGGCCCAGAAAGGCGAGGCATCTCTCCCCTGGCCACCATGACTCATCAGTGCAGAAATGGATGTGAACTGAGACTCAGTTCTAAGAGACCTTTTCCTCCTCCTCACTGGACAAAGCCGCCTCAGGGGTAGTCTGCCTTTTGTGTCTGTCAGCTTGTAATATGCTTCCTTCCTGCCCACCCCATTTCCCTCCCCTCCCCAGCCCATCATCTTCGTTTCAGACAGAGCAAACAGCAACAAGGAGCTGGGTGTGGACCAGGAGGCAGAGGAGGGCAAAGACAAAACAGGGCCGGATAAACAAGGGGAAAGCCCACAGGTTTCTGAGCATGCAGCATGGATGGGGAGTTTAGCTCGCAGTGGGGGCTCTGCTATGTCCTTGGGGGTCCATAGGGGTTATGGTGGCTCCCAGGGGAGGGTCTCTTCAACACTGAGGGGTTTGGAATTGCCCCACTGACTTTTCCTCCCAGCAAGTTCCTCTGAACTTGGCTGGTATTTCTTGGGTAAATGTCCTAAGGTGGCTGCCACACAGACTCAGTCCTGGGCTGGAAAGGATAGGCCAGGCACAGCCCACGGAAGCTTCTCCAGCTAGGACAATGGCGGACAGGGAGACAAGGCTAAGACAAGCTGGCAGGAGAGAACAAGGCTGAACGCTGTCTTTGATATTCAGAGTTGTTGGCAAGGGAGGAGAAAAGGACGGTAGCTGAAAGTAGAGTCTGACAGCAGCTAAGCAGTCCTGCAGAACTCCAGGCCCACATCCTCCATCCAGGAGAAACCATCAAGTGGGGAGGGAGGGGTCCTTTGAGGACTTAGCCACAAAGACAATAGTGGTTGGAGGACCTGGCCAGAAGTCAGGCTCTAAACAGCAAAGAAAGTTCTAACTGGAAGAGAGCTGGGAGAGAGTCGAGGGTGCTGTGTGCATGTTGGCATGGCAAGTTTGTCCTTTGGCCTGAGGTGCCAGGGCTAGTGAGGCAGGAAGTAGAGGGCTGAGCCTCTACAGTCCCCACTCCGGGTCTGCAGATAGACTGAAGACATGAGCCCTGTGCCACCTACTGTTGCTTTGTGGGGCTTTTAGGGACACTGACACCTGGGTTCCCATAAACCAGTCTCCTTTGTGTCCCCATAGCCACGGCCTGGCCACACGGACCAGGAGAGTGAGGAGCAGCAGCAGTTCCGGAACATCTTCAGGCAGATTGCAGGCGACGTATGTATTCCTCTCCTAGCCCAGAGACCCATCTATTCAAGTGGCTCATTGTTTAACAGAGGTCATTTGATTTGGGAGATCCAGAGAATGTGGGTTGTTTTGTGTTCTGAACTAAGACAACCATTGAGTAGCTCGGAGCCTTCTGTCTGTGAGCTGCTGGCTGTAGTCTGGACAGCTGAGGGTGCAAAACCAAACCCATCTTGCTCAGAAAAGCCCCAGCCTCCCATGGCAGAGGAAAGGGGGTCTTACACATGTGGGCAGCCAGGACTCGTCTTGCAAAGCCACTGCCCTATTGGCTGCTCTGCCTCCATAATTCTCTTCTCCCTCAGGACATGGAGATCTGTGCGGATGAACTCAAGAATGTCCTTAATACGGTGGTGAACAAACGTGAGCGACTCGCGCCAGATGTGGGGGATGGGCAGGGGCCCCAGCTGTCTGAAAGCAGCTCCTCACCCTTCTCCATCCCCCCAGACAAGGACCTGAAGACACAAGGGTTCACTCTGGAGTCCTGCAGAAGCATGATAGCTCTCATGGATGTATCCTTCCAGTTCACAAAGCTAACTCGCTGACATCTGCCCATAAGTCAGGGGAACAGTTAACGGTGCCCACGCCCAGGGAGAGGCTTAAGGGGACCCCAGCAGATACTCTCGGATGTCTGGCAGAGGTTAGAAAAGGATCCTGGGGGGCTGGGGATTTAGCTCAGTGGTAGAGCGCTTACCTAGGAAGCGCAAGGCCCTGGGTTCGGTCCCAAGCTCCGAAAAAAAGAAAAAACAAAAAAAAAAAAAAAGAAAAGAAAAAAGGATCCTGGGTGGTGGCTGGTCATCACCTCTGGCTCCTACCACAGGCGTGAAACCTGCTTGGCATGCTGCCCAAACAAGGACTGTTTCTAGGGAACAGGCCCTGTGAGCTGTAGAGATGGCAGGAATTCTGGTTAGAACCTGACAGGGTCAGGGGCCCTGGGAAAGGCTGCTGAGGTTTTTTCTTTTTTTAAGATTTATTTATTATGTATACAGCATTCTGCCTGCACGTACTCCCACATGCCAGAAGAGGGCACCAGATCCCATTACAGACGGTCATGAGCCACCATGTGGTTGCTGAGAATTGAACTCAAGACCTCTGGAAGAGCAAACAATGCTTTTAACCTCTGAGCCGTCTCTCCAGCCCAAAGGTTGCTGGTGTAACCACCTTCCCTGCACAGTACCCTAGACACCCCTCCCAGTTCAGGGGATTTTACTATGTGCTTGTGGTCCTGACATCTATCCTCCAGACAGATGGCTCTGGGAGACTGAATCTTCAAGAGTTCCATCACCTCTGGAAAAAGATCAAGGCCTGGCAGGTAGGAGGAGCGCCTGATGTGGGAGTGATGGACAGGGTTAACTTGGGATTAAGTGTGTGAACTGCTGTCTTTGAACTTTGTATTTTCAGAAAATCTTCAAACACTATGACACAGACCATTCTGGTACCATCAATAGCTATGAGATGCGAAATGCAGTCAATGATGCAGGTGCTGGGGTGCAGTGGCTGCTGGGGGGGCGGGGGAAAGGGTGACAACATGTAGACCTGAGAGCTAGGGAAAGCAGGAGGGAACGGGAGACTGGACTCCTAGGGCCCCTTTAGAGTTCATTTCCCAGGCCAGCCTGGCCCAGGGGCAGGGAAAGGAGACTGCAAGCCTGAGAACTTCATCCTTTCCTCTCCCTGCCCCTCCAAGGCTTCCATCTCAACAGCCAACTCTATGACATCATCACCATGCGCTACGCAGACAAACACATGAACATCGACTTTGACAGCTTCATCTGCTGCTTCGTCAGGCTGGAAGGGATGTTCAGTAAGTGAGGAGCCACCCCTCAGACCTCCCAAGCCCCTCCAGGCTCCTTCCCCATGGTACAGCCACAACAGTAAGCGCTCAGTCTTGACAGTTGCTCACTCTTCCAAAGGGGCTGCACATCAGCCATTACTCTCTGAAGGCCAAGAGGATGGCAAAGGGAGACAAAAGGTCTGAGGGAGAGTGAGATGCTGGTTATGCTCTGCACCGATTTGTGTGAGGACAGCACTCAGCACAGACTTCTTAAATTACAGATCCAAGCGCTCAGATGATGCTCACTTGTGACCCCAGCAGTTAGGTAGGCGAGACAGGAGGGTTATGACTTCAAGGCCAGCTTGGGCTACTTGGAGAGACCTTGTTTCAATAACAAAAGAAGGGCTGGCAAGATGGCTCAGCTGCATGGGTCTGGCGATCTGAGTTAAATGGCTGAAACTCATGAGGTGGAGAGAACCAATCTCAGAGTTGCCCCTCTGACCTCTCTACATGTTCTGTGCTCACACGCATACAGTAATAAATTCTTCAAAAAGCAAACACAAGTAAACTAAGCCAAAACCCTAAAAAAAGGAGTGGGAGGTGACAAAAGAAAATAGAGGAGTCTGCAACTTGTGGTTGCTGTACGCTCTCTCACACAGGAGCTTTTCACGCATTTGACAAGGATGGAGATGGCATCATCAAACTGAACGTACTTGAGGTAAGCGCAACACAGTACATCCTCTGTGTAGAGCCCACGGTGGAATACACGAGGCTGATGGAGCCCAGTGTGCTTTTCACTACCACGAGCCTGTTGATTGTGATTCCTGGGGTGGGTGTGCCATGAGAGCCCTGCCCACCCCCACGATGCACTGCAGTGGAAGACCTATTTTCCTAGGAAAGACCCAGGGAAAAGGTGCAGGCTGCTTGCTCCTTTGACTCCTCCCCTTCTCCTTCCCAGTGCTAGCAATTCTAAGGGATGGTGGGCACCTCTTTGCTTGCTTTTGTACTGATCTCAGAGTTTCTTCTTCCAGTGGCTGCAGCTTACCATGTATGCCTGAACCAGATGACCTCATGTAAGATCAACCAGGATTCCATCTCAACACAACACAACCAGGGCTGTTTACCACAAAGAACCCAGTAGGCACACCTCCACCAAACTGGGCTCCTGGTCACGTTCCTTCTCCACTTTGACCCAAGTCTTGGTGCACAGCCACCTCAAGTGTCTGGCTTGCTGGGAGCTCTGCAGACTCTGTCTACATAGCTTGTAACTGGGTTGTCCACAGCCCTGTCACCATCTGCACTCAGTTCTCCCAGTTTTAGGGTGGGTCTACTCTGGGGTCCATAGGGTGTGGATACCTGACAAAAATGTGGCTACATTCTGAAAGAATCTATCTAAATAAAGGCACGCACATGGCTGGTTCCACCATTCTCCTTATTAGTTCTTTCCAGCCACAGCAGGACTTTTGTGTCTTCCAGTCATACTCTCATGTATGACCTCCACAAAGATCTAGTTTGGGGACAGAGAGACGGTTGAGTAGATACAGGTCATCACAAGCATGAGGACCCCAGTGCAGATCCCTTAAAAGCCCAATGTGGTGGCTTACACCTATGAACTCCAGTACTGGATGGCAACGACAAGAGGAGTTTTGCAGGCCTGCTGGCCAGGCAAGACAAAAGGATGAAGTTTGGTGAGAGAGAGCCTGTCTTAAGGGCAAAAATGCTGAGTTTGGATCCCCAGCACCCACATAAATGCACATAAATGTTGGAGTAATCACCTGCCTGCAATCCCACTGCAAGGGGCCAGAGAAAGATCACTGACACAAACCAACTAGCTAGACTAACTGACCTAGCAAGCTCTGGGTTCAACTGAGAGACCTGGGCCTGTGTCCAAGGTACAAAGTGATCGACCTGACCTCCACAAGCATGCACACAAACATAGAGGAAATACTTGTTGCAGTAAGTACAAGCTAGCGCCTGGATTGGGCAGATCTACTGCTACACTATCCTATTCCCCAGCTCCGAAATCCCTCATAACTTGGTGGATTTTCCATGCCACGTCTTCAGCTCCCTCTTCCTCCTTCTCTCTCCTCCATTCCCCTGCCCAAATCATGCCCTCTCACTTTTATTTTACAAATCAAATGGGATAAGATTCTGATAAGGTCACCTGAGTCCTGAGTACAAGACTAGGCAGCAGTCCTCCGGGCAGCAGAATTAGCATCAAAATACAGACAACTCCAAGGCAAACCACAACACCCAAGTCAATCTGACCTACACTCCGGCACATATCACAAAGAAAACCCTTTTTAGCCTATGTGCATACCTGGTCCTGTCAGGTCTGGTGCTCTGAAGGCGGCATCCAATTCCCTAGAAATGGGAGCCAGCGATGGCTATGAGCACCCTGTGGGTGCTGGGAGCCATACCCAGGTCCTCTGGAAGAGCAGCCTCTATGCCCCAACAATCCCTCCAGCCCCACTACTTCTCGTTCTTGAGTAGAGATCACCCAGACCTTTTCCAAGATCACTGGTGTAAAACACACACCAATGGGGGTAAATTATTATGTGTGAAATTGAGAAATAGACAAATTTAAGATCAAATTAATGGATAACAGGTCCAGCAACCAGAGGGCAATGCAGGAGATGTGATTTTCTTTCTCATCCTAGTTCCTCTGCTCACTGACATTAAACAAACCCCTTAGCCTCCCTCGGGTGGGTCTATGGCACATACACAAACACGTTTCCTGACTACTGCCTTGTTTTTTATGCCCAAATGAAAAAGACAAATCATGAATATGCAGACACATAACAAAATAAACACTTAGTAAAAGTACTTTATTTTCTTCTTGTATTTGCTTTATATCTCACTTACAAAGTTATGAAGTTCACAGCTTTTATACCAAAATGTAAGAAGGCTGTTTAGAAATATCTTTGCAGTCAAATGTCATCTGACATTTCTTCTAATCCACATTTAACATTGAAAAACCAAGGTTCAGGGGTAGCTCTGGGTATCCACTTCCCCCAACAGCCTTTCCTTCTCCACTCTGCCCCCACTGGGCTACTCCTGGGCTGGGCTGGGCCATGTCCTTGGGGTTGGAGGAGATAAGTGGTAGATTTAGTTTACTCAAGATTTCATACTATTTGCATATGGGACAAGCGAGACCCACCACAGCTTCCTCCTTTCCTACCTATCAGGCCAACTCCCTCAAATCCAAGGTTCTCAATGATAGGACATGGATGAAACCACCACAAGCACGGCAAGTAGTCTTTAGAATAATTCTAGAACTCTCCTTGAAGCAACAGGAACAAATTTGCTAAGTAAGCATATGCGAATTTAAGCAAACCTACTTCCTGTTTAAACCCACTTTACAATGTATTTCAATATCCTCCTCAATGAATTATCTTCCATAAAATTATCTCCCATATCATTCTTTAAGTGTGCACCTACACTCAGCAACTCAGCCACATGCCCATGTCCTCAAGTTGTGCCATGATAATCTAACAGGAAAAAAAAAAAAAAAAAAAAAAAACCAAAAAACCCAACAACAAAACCTTTGTTGGCAAGAATCACTTCAATCATAAGTGTTGCCTTGGATTCTATGTAGTTCATGAACTCAAACCTTCAACTGCTAACTCTCCCAGGAAAACCATTTTCTTCACCATAGCAACGAATGTAATGCTAACAACATCTCAAGCTCATGTCAGAAAGACTTTTTTTAAAAAAAGATTTATTTATTTATTGTATGTGAGTACACTGTTTCAGAAACAACAGAAGAGGCCATCAGATCCCATTTCAGATGGTTGTGGGCCACCATGTGATTGCTGGGAATCGAACTCAGGACCTTTAGGAGAGCAGTTATGCTCTTACCCGCTGAGCCATCTCTGCAGCAAGGACATGCTTTGCTCCTTTTTTAATCTGCACTGTCTACAGTCTAGCAGAGTGTGCCAAAATGTGCTTTGAACCTAGGTAAAGACTTTCAAAATAATTGAAAGTGGCTGGTATCTTTAGACCTGTCACTGAAAATACACACAAGAGATTTTAAAGTTTTTCTTTGCTTTAAGTGGTTGAAATCGGCATAAAGAATTAAAGAAATATATAAAAATGACCTTTAAGTAACTCATAAGAAATGTCTTGGGTTTTGTCAGGTTATTAGTTACTTTCTTTCCTTCAACAAAAAATCAAACAAAAATCGGCACAGACAGAGCTGTCCCTTCCGAGGGACCTGGAGGCTGATCACGACACCAGACATCATGAATGACCTAAGCACTGTCCTGCCTCCTGTGGGCAGCTTCTGCTGAGGAGCCAAGACAGGCAGGTTCTCCATTTTCAGAACACACTAGATCTGGGGAACAGCAACGCATTGTCAAAAACAATTCTGCCTGTGCTTGAATTCATTATACTGGTTCTAAGAAACCCCTGCAAAACAAGGAAACCCGAGTGCAGGTGCATACACAACTAAGCAGGCAGTCACGTGTACACAATGCTACCAAGGGAAGCTCAGATCAGTTTATACTAATTCTATCAGTCTGCATGCCCTCAAACGTCCCTCGCCATGGTCAATGCCATACGTTCTTCATCCTTGCTGCTTAAGGTCCCACCACTCTTCCCTTTGCATATTCCCTTTGGAGAACGGCAAGGTGAGCTTCCTTAGCACACCACCCCAGGGAATGATGCAGGGTTAGCAATAAACGCAAATGAACTTTCCTAGGAAATCACTCTCAGACCCACAAAGTGTGGCTCCTCTGCACACACTCCTTACAGGGAGTGGAGTGAGAGGTGGGAAAGGGTTCCTAATCTCAAATTTTCCCACACTAAAGGCCACACGTGAACAGTTTGTGGCAACTCATGAGCTAGTATCAGCTCCTAGATTAGTTAATATTTTCTGGATCCAGAAAAAATTACTAGAACCTTTCCTAGGGGAAAAAAGATCCGCCTGCAGCCTATCAATCAATTCCTGGTAGAGTCGCCCTGCCCTAGAGCCTAGAGGGAGGTTTGATCAGGCCAGAAAAACAGAGGCTACAATCCCAGTACCAGAAAGCGTTGCACCCTGAGGCTACGGTGTGTGGCATGAGGGTCCACTCCCTCCGAAGAATCTGAGGTTTTAAAATCCAGAAACAAAATGTTAGAGAATAAAACTTGTTCAGTTTTACAAGTCTTAAGAAATCCAAGAGCAAAGCAATCCCACTAAGACCCACTAAAGATGGGTGCTCCCTCACCACACTCCCCTCCACAGTTGGCATGAAAATGAAGACAGGCACTGGCTTCCCTAGCTCTACCTCTAGAGGAGGCCTGCCTGACGACCAATCAGCTGACTCCAGATGCTTCTCCCAGTTCCCCTACATAGGGTGCTGTGCCACTGAAAGCCTGGCATGCCATCGCTCTAGGCACAAGACAGCAAGAAAGTTTTGGGGCTGGCAACGGAGCAACCCAAAAGGTGTCCAAGCTTCGTGAGACTCCAAGAGCCAGAGCTAGAAAGGCGATAGAAGTATACGCTTTCAGTTCACACAGCCAGTGAGTGCAAGGGCGCAGGGAGCCCACACTGAGCACTGTGGAGTGATCACTGGAAGTTCTGTCTTCAGGGAATTCCGATCATGGACCACGTCTGAATTCTGACATACAGCAGGGAGGGCAGCCAGGAGTTTTAGGACACTACCGTGTTTCCTGCTGCACTCACAGCCACTTTGTCCAGCTACATCAATAGTGAGACACTGCACATAATTACTTTAAAAAGAAAACAATTTTCTTTAAATTTAAATACCCAGTTATTTCAAAAGGAGGAGTTAAAACTGATCTGGAAAAATCTATCATAAGCCATCATAAGAACATAAAGCAGAAATCACAAACCAAATCAATAAAATATATGTATGATTAGGGTTAAACTGGGTAACTAAAATCTGCATCTTTAATAAACACCTATAGTCTAGTAGCATAAAACACTGCATGTCATTTGTTCCAGAAGAGTAGGTTCCTTAGAAACCGCTCAAGCGTCACTTACGCGCCCGGCGGACCTGAGCTGTGTGTAACCTTTCCTTAGACTGCTCACTTTGCTAGTGGTGGGTCTGGCTGTGAACCACTTTCTCCCTCCCAGCTTTGCTGAAGGACAGATAGGGGCCTGGAGAAGGACAATGAATGGCCCATGGGAGAATCGTTCACTAATGACTTCCCAACATGGGAGGCAAAAACTTCATGAATCTATTTTGCTGTCATCTTCAGCGTGGCATTCAATATGACCTGCAACATCCTAGGGGGAAAAAAAGAGAGAGAAAGGGGCTGTGAGAAACAAACAGGTAGTAGGGCTGAGGAGACCACACTGCATCAAGTATACACTGAGGGTGGGAGGCTCTGGCATCCTGTTAACCAACAGGAAACTATGCACTTAAAGATGATGTATTCCCTTTACACAAGAGCACAATCTAAGGACTCTGCTTATGTGCTTTATTAAAAACAGCACATTTTTTTTTCTAAAACCCCCCAAGCTCTTGAGTAATAAAATGAAAAGTTCCTATGTAGGCTTTCCCTATTTACTGCAATTCTGAACGATTTAGGAAGGTTGAGAAGCACGGCTCTCAGTGGTCTGTTGAGCCTCAGTTGATCCCACAGAAATACCTGCTTGGATCCTTTCCTGGCTGTGAAAAAAGCATCACAGTTCCTCCAGCGACACTTCAGCGTCTGGAAGTTGGGATTGGTGTGGTCAGTCAGCAAGTGTTGTTTCAAGTGATCCACAACGCCAAATATCAGAGTGCAGCCATGCCACTGGGGGAAAGAACAAGCGGTACATGAAGAAGAGCAGAGCACACACGTGTGTGCAAACAAACACCCGCTTCCGTCTCACTGTATACCTCTGGCTGGCCTAAACTTGCTAGGTAGACGAGGCTGGCCTAAACTTGCCAGGTAGACGAGGCTGGCCTTGAGCTCTCAGAATTCATTGGTCTCTGTTAAGGGTACAGGCTACCATGCCCAACTAAAGCATACTATTTATCTTAAACCGTAAATAAAACTTGTATTTATTTTGTAATCCATTTTTTTTTTTTTTTACAAAAGGCCAGCAGGTTTCCTTTAACTCTGAAAAGAATATATTTAACAATTCTAAAAACCATGAAAATAAACGACAAAATGATGGAGGTTGTGATTAGTGGTGCACATCTGAAATCCCAGCATTTGGGAGGGAGAAGCAGGATCATCAGTTCAAAACCAGCTTTGGCTACACAGTGAATGGGAAGCCAGCCAGTCTGGGCTATATGAGACCTGTCACAAGGCAGATACCTACTAAAGTCTTACTTTAAACCCCACAACTTCTATCTCTTGAATTACAATCTTTTACCTACCTGCTTAAAACAAAATGCAACTTTCTTTAAAGCTTTTGTGTGTGTGTGTGTGTGTGTGTGTGTCTTAATTTCACATAACATTCATAAAGTGCAAAGGCTCTGTTTCTGCTTTTAAGCCTGCAGTCTTGTAATGAATTATGATTCATCATTCCAGGATGTTCATTTGTTTTTAATTAGCATGAATTAAATATGCATAATGGATCTTATTATACTGCTCTCAACAAATGTATACAATGTATTTGGATCGCATATAGCTCCTCACCCTCTCTTATGCCCTTCATTCCTAGGGACATAGTGATCACTAATTGCCTGCAGAGCCTCAAGGTTGGATCTCTAGAGCCCTTCCCCGGGGGATGCTCATTACTAAACAATAATGAACATTGGAATTTTCCAGTCAGATTACTTCAACTACCCTTGTATTGTAGGTACTTTCCCTGAGATGCTTACAAGCAAAGGCAGTGACTACACACAGACACACACACACACACACACAGACACACACACAGACACAGAGACACACAGACACACACACACACACACACACAGAGACACACAGACACACACACACAAATTACATATGAGGGGGTCAGGATTTGGGGAAAAGAAACCCAGTGCATGGGGGCTGGAGAGATGGCTCAGTGGTTAAGAGCACCGACTGCTCTTCCAGAGGTCCTGAGTTCAATTCCCAGCAACCACATGGTGGCTCACAACCATCTGTAATGGGATCTGATGCCCTCTTCTGGTGTGTCCAAAGACAATTACAGTGTATTCATATACATAAAATAAATAAATCTTAAAAAAGAAAGAAAGAAACCCAGAGCTAAGTGCCTCCCTGGTTACTCCTGGTACTAGAGCCAAGTAGAAACAAAGCCTAACCAGACGGTGCTTGAGTTTTTCATGGGCTAATTTTAGCTTCTGTTCTTTAAAACCACACAATTTAGCCCCATAGACTAAGACAAGACTGCAAATTTAAAATTGCAAGTTTTTCTTTGTCTATTCATCGGAAACCAGCAAGAATATAAGTCAAACCTTGAGTACTTGAAATACCAGAGAAGGGTGTTCGGACGGAAGAGGCTACAAGAATAAGCCCCACTATTCTCGTACCAACTTAATAACCAAACAGAGACCGCCTGGGAGGGGAGAGATGTCAGTGACAAAGGACCACTGAAGCAAGGCTGTCAATCAACCTCTGAAGGTTAACCCTTAGTACTGCGAACAAGACAAAACAATCCCAAGTCCTCAAAACAAAGCAACTAGGGGACAAAGTGAGAAGACACAACTGACATATCTTATATCTAACGAGAGATTTTTCAATAAGAAGCCAAAAAGCATTCTGTGTATTCTTCCAATATGAAGCTTGTCTGTCACAAAGTAAAAGAACAGGCGTAAGGCCAATCCTGAAGTACACACTACATTGATGATCAAGATCTACTATCCAGCCCAGGGCCGAGCAACCCTCAATGCTGGTGACAACTGTCCCACTCTTACCCAACAGCGGTAATTCTGCATCAGATTCAGCCTCACAGCCTGGATGCTGCCATCATAACAGCCAGTGTAAATCTGGAGAAAGAGGTTTATTTAGGATATCAGACTAAATATGCATGAAGAAAACAGCTATAAAAAATTCTTCACAGAAATTTAAATAAACATAAAAATTTAATGTAATAATTTAAATATAAGACCCGTCAAAATCCCTCAGAGGGCCATCCTTCACCTGTGGCCCACAGCAATGATGGCAGGCTTCAAGGTTCCTACTCATTCTGCACTGGGACTGTACTGCTAACAAACTGAGAGTCTTGTATGCATTGCCAAGAAAGGGTTTTACTACTCAAGATCTTGAAAACATCCATCCTGGTTCAGCCTCACGATTAAAAACCCTAAGTTAAGCAGGGAGCCAGGTGTGATGGCACTTAAAGTCCAGCACTGAGGAGGCAGAGGCAGGCTCATCTCTAGGTTGAGTTTGAAGCTAGCCTTAGTCTACACAATGAGTTCTAGGCCTAACAAGGCCACACAGTAAAACCTTATCTAAAAACAAGTAAGAAGGTTAGTTAAGCAGGGTTAGGTGAGTTGCCTGTAACTGTGCTACACTGGCCAAAAATCCTGCTGACTCTGTTTCCAGTGTCCTGTTCACAGCATGTCTGCAAGAGCAGTGTTTTTTGGTTTTGTTTTTTTAAGCATCTAATTGTACCTCCCACTTAGCAGTGGTAACGGATTTCGCTGCACTCATTTTAGCTATTGATGGAAACAATGCTCAGCAACACTGCTGGGTCACTCCTTATGACAAGAAGCAGGACACTCAGTAATGGGGCACATTACAATCAAACTGTTAAGATGTCACTTAGTATAGCAAGCACAAGGCCCTGGGTTCAGTCCCCAGCTCCGGGAAAAAAAAAAAAAAAAGATGTCACTTAGTAGACGCATTATCAGCAGCATATGGAGTTTTAAGTAAACATAAAGGCAAAGATTTGACAAAACAAGAGATACCCACCACACTTTTATGGATGGTCATACACATAATCATGTCTTTGTGCCCTCCATAAACTTGCAGTCGATCATGGGACTTAAGCAGAAGGAAAAAAAATCAGAGAATTAAGTCAGCGGGAGGACTTGATAAATTATACATTATCACCAATGTCTTTACAACCAAAGTCTCAAACCTGAAACCATTGTAAGGAGGACTGGACAGGCTTTAAAAGGCTACCGATGCTCTCCACAAAGCCTGTAAGTCGTGTCAATGATGACACTAAGTTCAGCACTCGGGGTCAGGAGTTCAGAGATATCCTTAGCTACATAGGGCTACACAACCCTGTCTCAATCCCTGCTCACCTATCCACCCCACCACCCATAAAAGGCAGGCAATAAATACAAAAATACTAGTTTTGACAACCAGGAGCCTGATCAAGTATCTCAGAGTGGTTTCTGAGTGCCGTCCTTGGCCTGGCTGCTTCCTAACCATTTTAGAAGGCTTCTGAAAGTGTGGACTCAGGCGCCAATCCAACCTCACACCAGCACTAAGCGTCATATACAGTATGTGGACCTCATCCTACCTGTAACTCATAGACACGAACAAACTTGTCCAGGCAAGCCGTCACCATCACTTTCCCCAGAATATTCACCACAGTCACTGCGTGGTTGTGGCCTTTATAGATGCGCACGAGCTCACCAGTCTGTATCAGAAGAGAGACACTCATTAGACTGGTTCTTAGGATTCTAGTTGCATTTTCTGATTGTAAAGTTCTAAGGGAAAATTCCGAGGTAAATAATGCGGCTGTTCTAATGCTAACAGCTCATGTTTTTACTCTCAAGGACGTCAGCTACAGAAACATTACACAAACCCTCAGACTTTAACATTTATTGACAAGCCAGGTAGTGGCGGACCATGCCTTTGATCCCAGCACTGGGGAAGCAGAGGCAGGAGGATGGATCTGAGTTCCAAGACAGTCTACAGACAGAGTTTCAAGGACAGCCAGGGCTACACAGAGAAACTGTGTCTCAAGAAAACAAAACTGGAAAAACCACATTTCTGACTTTGTGTTTCTGTTCAGGCACACAGGCCACACACTGGAGGTCAGAGAACAGCTTAGGAGAGCCAGTTCTCGCCTTCTACCATATGGGTCAAGGGGACCGAACATATCTTGTCAGGTTTTGTGGTAAGCGCCTTTACCTGCTGAGCCATCCACAATCTCCTGTTTTTGAAGTATGAGTATTCCTGATCCAAGTATCAGAAATGCTCTAAAATCTACAGCTTTAGAGCAGACATCAATCACAGGTCAAAGTCCTATGCCTCACCCATGTGTCAGGTCATAGTCAAAACTTAAAAAACACA
This sequence comes from Rattus rattus, assembly GCF_011064425.1. Taxonomy (NCBI): domain Eukaryota; kingdom Metazoa; phylum Chordata; class Mammalia; order Rodentia; family Muridae; genus Rattus; species Rattus rattus. The sequence continues at coordinate 98,652,610 of NC_046158.1, forward strand.
TTAAAAACAAAATTACCTTCAGGCTATATATATGAAAGAACTTTTGTATTTATACTCAAGATATTTATTTTATATATACAAATGCAACATACAAAGAAACAATCTGAAATAAGAAACAATCGCCAAGCCGCACTCTATCAACCATTTCACTGGTCCCAAGTAACATGTCATGATGGCCCAATGCCAGCTAGAGATCAGGAAGAGCTACTCTTCTCTGAGATCGAGGGCAGGCTCTCAACCGTTTATGTCTGTTTATGTACTTTAAACACTAAGAGCCCCGAGTTCAAAAGAGGCCTTCAAATGAAACCTTCCAAAACCCCAAGTCTTCCTGATTCCGGGTTTGAGATCACCGAAGAGCACACGCATGCACATGGGCTTCCCTAGACAATGGGTCAGATGTAAAAGACCCAGGGCTGAGGAAGCCTCCAAGCTTTAGACTCTCATCTAAAACTTCCGTCCCCTCAGCGACACAGCTTACATGAATGTTGTGAGCATGCACCGACTGGTCACTGGAGCCACTGAACACGAGGTCGTTCACCACCTTAAAGAGAAACAGGCAATAGATTAACTTCTGTGTAAGTTCTGTCTCCTCTCTAACTTGTAAAGCATACTGGTGGTTGTGAATTTCCTACCTATTTTAAGATGAACACAAACTGCATAAAATAATGTTTCCCAGACACATTTTCTAACTGAAAATGCGTGCCTTACCACCAGGCACTGATGAGCTTGCCAGGGCATTGCTAGGTTCATGACCTACACAGGACAACTATGAACTACCCTAGAAGGGCACGGAGTGTGGCCACACTACAGTAAAATACATTTGCTTCTTGCCAGCGTTATTAAAAATGGTTGTTCACTTTGTGAACCAGGCACAAAGGACTATAATCCCCTCGACTGTGCTCTACAGGATGAAGCCATGTTCTAACAACACTGCAGAGCAGCAGAAATGCTGTTCACGCCCACCACCCATTCACTCACCTTCATGCAGAGAACAGTCTTGCTGTGGCCCTCCAGGGTTCTGAGCAGCAATCCGTTTCGGGCATCGCGAACACTAATGGTGCAGTCGTAAGATCCTACAACCAGCAGTTTTCGAGCACCTTCCTGAGCTGTGGCGAGGCAGCTGACTGCCCGAGGGCCATGGCATTCAAAGATTTCCTGTCGCTTGTTGTTCTGAAAACCAACCAACCATTCCATAAAAGCAACTTACCAAAAAATGCCAAAAACAGCTAACTCAAACTGCTATATAAACCCTCCCATCTACTGCCCACCCCAAATCCCCAATGTTCCAAACCCTTGCATGACAGCTCCAATCTTCTTTGCTACTTATGACCTCCCCTCCCCTGATCTAGTAGGGCAAACCCACACAGCAAATTCTTTTCTATCCTTGAGCTGAACTGTACTGACCCTAACAACACCCGACTCCAGCGTAGTCTCTGCCAGACTTGGGACTCCTCCACTGTTATTTTTCTTTCCTTTGCTTGCTATGCAGCTCAGCTGAGCCTTGAACTAGGTAGCCAGCCCAGACTACTCTCAAACGCATAAATTCTCCTGTCTCAGCCTTCATACTGCTCGAATTACAGGCATAAACCACCATGCCTATGTTCCCATTGTGTTTTGTCCCTCCAAAGAATTTGCTATATAATCTCATGACATTTCAAACTATCTCTGCTGAGAAGTGACTATGTTCTTAAACAATTTTAATTTATTTTTATTTATTGTATGCCTGTGTGTGTGCACATGTATTCAGGTCCCAGCGGAGGCTATATGAGGGTACTGGCTCCCCTGGATCTGGAGTTACTAGCATTGTGAGCAGCATGATGTGAGGGCTAGGAACAGAAATCTGATCCTCTTAATCACCAGCCCTCTCTCCAGTGTAATGAAGATTCCAACCTCTCGGGAAAGACCTGACTGACCTCTGTGGGCATGTGGTGCACAGACATATGCAGGCAAAACACTCTTACACATAAAATAAGATAAATTAATCTAAAACAAAACAAGTAAACTTAAATTTTCCACGTTTGTGTTACTTTGCTCTTCTGCCATACCCTCACCCCCAGATGTCTGTCTTATGAGGTGTTTTAACAGAAGACAGCAGTCTTCCTATCAGAACGGCATGTTTACACCACAGATTCTAAAACACGTGTTCTACCTCACACTTCATGCATGCCTCTCTCCCCTATCTCTTCTCCCCTGCTTGCCAATCTTGCTCATAAAGCTTCATTTTTTAAAAAGATACGTTGGGTACATACATGAAGTAAAACTCCCAGAAACTAAGCAGAAAGCAGCAGCTTGCACGTAAGCAATGACGTCAAGCCATCCTGACATGCTAAGAGCTGTCTGGAGTTCAGTGTGCAGTGAGGGACAGAGGGAGACTATCTCGCCTGAGCACTATATTCTGCATGCTAGAACATGGGCCAAAAAGAGCCAGTCCTCATGTGCAAATCTCATGCACACAACCATTTGCAAAGCTGCCCTCTACTTCTTGACTTTCAACCATCTAAAACCTTTTCTGCCTGATCAATCAAACTCTCCCTTTGTAATGTCAATCTCTAACAACAAAACCTGTACAAGAGAAATATATCTTATAACTATTAAGCTTTTGCCTTGTAAATAGAATTTTAATTTGCCCTTTTGTCTTTATTCCTATTGCTTAATTCAATCTGATCAGGAGACTGGCACTTCAATTAAAAAAATCTGCACTTGTCACAATAACAATGGACCAAATCACTTATTACTAGAGTCTTCAAATGTCATTTGAAAAGTTTCCAAAAGGCCCAAACATCATATTCCTTACACAGTGCTAGTCAGTGCCACAGCAGAGGAGCCCTGGCAATGACGAGGTGTGGAGCTACACACCAGTCACACTTGGGAACCCTGCCTCCATGGATAGTGCTCCCACTCCCTTTTCCTCAGCCCGTCCTTCATGTCAGCTGCCACAAAGCATTCCCACAAGGTGTCCCTGATTCTACCAGTAAGTCCTACCCAAGTTTGTCAATGCACGCTTACCTTCTTCCTAAACAGAAGCGAGATCAAGTCTCCTGGGGCACAAGCTTACTACTCTCATATCCAGCCACCAGGAACTCTGTAACCGAACTCTGTATAATGCAATTTTCATTATCAACTAGACACAACCTAGGATTGCCTGGGAAGAGAGTCTCAGTGAGGTCTGTCAGGTTGCATTGTGGGTAATGAGAGACTGTCCTGAATGCACTAAGTGGGGAGGACGTGAACCACCCACTGCCGGTGCAGCACTCCCTAGGTTTAGATGCTGCCCGTTTAAGTGCAGTGAGGGAGCCAAATACAGAAAGCCTGCATGCGTGTGTTCACTTCCTTCTCTTCTTGGCTGTGGATATGACTGGCTGCTTCCAGTTCTTGTGTTGCCTTCAGCCAAATAAACTTTTTTGAGTTGATTTTGATTGGGCATTTTATAACATAGCAACATAAACTAGGAAACTCTGGGGCCCAGCAAAGGGAGAAGTTTGCTCACCACATGAGTTGGAAAAGAACGAGGCTGTTAAAGAAACCTCAGAATGACTTCACCTCACAGAGCAGCTCCAGCTACATAAGTGCCATACATCAGGGAACTCGCATTCACTTTCCATGGTGTCATTCTTAAATCAGACGGACTGGCTTAACGTATGACTCATTATTTGGCCCAAATACCCAGGCTTGGTTTAATTTAGTAGGACTGCACTTTGGTTGTCCTAGCACACGTGAGTCTGAGCTGACTCAACAGAGGACTGATCTCACTTGCACTGAAAAGTAGTGGTTTTTGAATAAAGGCTAGTTCTGTTGTTTCCTCAGAGAGCGAAATGACTTCTTGCTGTTTCCTACCAGAGAAAGCCGGTCTACTTACAAAGGGCAGGGAGATTCAGCCTGCTTCCCCAACCACTAACCTTTATGTTGAACGTGACCACAGTGCCATTTGCTAGACCAGCATAGAGGGTCCGCCATCTATTATGAAGGCAGAGAACCCGGTCTTCCAGCTGTAACTGTTCCATACATTCTCGGGTCTGAAAAAACAAAACGAAACAATTCCTTACTAACAGAGGGGAGTGGCAATGAGAGGTGTGAACAATTGTTCCTCGAAACACTTTTAAGTGTAAGGCCAAGATCATAGGGTGTGGTACTATCAAAAAAATAAAAAACTCTAACGATACTGGTATTTCTAATTAAAAACATGAATTCTTTAAAGGGCTAATATTTATTTATGTATTTACTTATTTACATCTTAAGCTTTTTAATCTTTATCTTTAGATAAAGATGCCCCTGGCAGGCTGGAGTTGTAGCTAGCAGGCATGGGGCCCTGGGTTCAGTCCGCAGCACATCACAAACAGGGTGTGGTGGCCTATGCCTGTTTCTCAGTATTTGGGAGGTAGAAGCAGGAGAATCAGAAATTCTATGTAGGTAACTTGATGCCAGCCTGGACACGTGCTGCTTGATGGACACATAAGACACTGACTGGTGTGGAGGCCAGAGGACACCCTGCTGCTTTCTTTCTTCCACCGTGATGTGGATCGAATGGATCTCAACTGTGGTTAACACGCTTGACAGCAAGAGCCTTTCTCTGCTGAGCCATCCTGGGGCCCCATGGTCTGCTTTTTTAAAGTGGGCTCTGGGACTAGAAGGCATTTAAGGCAAGAACTTTACCAATCAACTCATTTTCCCGGCTGCCCTAAAATTTAACTTTAAAGAAATTAACAGGGGCCTGTGTGGTGGCTAGGCTGGTAAAGGTGCCTGTGGGATGGCTAGGCTGGTAAAGGTGCCTGTGGGATGGCTAGGCCGGTAAAGGGGCCTGTGGGATGGCTAGGCTGGTAACAGGGGCCTGTGGGATGGCTAGGCTGGTAACAGGGGCCAGTGGGATGGCTAGGCTGGTAAAGGGGCCTATGGGATGGCTAGGCTGGTAACAGGGGCCAGTGGGATGGCTAGGCTGGTAACAGGGGCCAGTGGGATGGCTAGGCTGATAACAGGGGCCAGTGGGATGGCTAGGCTGGTAACAGGGGCCAGTGGGATGGCTAGGCTGGTAAAGGGGCCTGTGGGATGGCTAGGCTGGTAACAGGGGTCTGTGGGATGGCTAGGCTGGTAAAGGTGCCTGTGGGATGGCTAGGCTGGTAAAGGGGCCTGTGGGATGGCTAGGCTGGTAACAGGGGCCAGTGGGATGGCTAGGCTGGTAAAGGTGCCTGTGGCCAAGCCAAGTCTGAAAGAGAAAAAACACTCCTCTGACCTCTGCACACATGTATATAAACACACACACACACATACATATACAAAGTAAGTAGATAAATAATTAAAATGTTGTAACTAGGATTAATTCTGGCAAACTAAGACCAAGGGGGTATACTGATACTGATGAAGAAAGGGAAAATGTGATTTATGCTAAATCTCCTATCTACCCAGGATGGTATCTGCATGCTAAGATATGGCCTGAAGGAAAAATGAGAAAGTCAAACAGTAGGACAACAGTAAATGCAGCCAAAGGGTTAGTACCATTGTGATTTCTCTAGAACCACTAACCTTAACATTGTAGCAGCGGATGGTGTGGTCGCTGGAACCTGTGTAGAGGACAGAATTCTTCCCAGAGGTGTGAGTGACAAGAAGGCAGTTCACTTTGGAAATGTGTCCCTCAAAGACACCAACACACTTCCGACTCTAAGGTGAAGCACAGGTCAGATTGGTACTCAGAGGATTGAGAAGATATGTTTGCATTAGAAATGTCGACCAAGGGCGTGGGTATTTGCATACTCTATCACCAGTTGGTGATGCAGCCTTGGTGGACAAAGTTTGTCAGCAGGGGCAGGCTTTGAGAGTTTAGGATTTACAGCATTCCCAGTTTACTCTGTTCCATTCCTGAGGGTCAAGATGGGAGCTTCCTAATGCTGCCACCATGCCTGTAGCCAGCCACGCAGTTCCCATCATTACAGACTACAACCCTCAGGAACTGTAAGCCTAAATAAACACTTCGTTCGTTCTAGAAGATGCCCGGTTGTGGTGTTGTCTCCAATAGAGCAAAAGAAGGGTATCTAATACAGATAATGCCTTTTTCTAATGAAAAAATGCTACAACTTCTAGTCCAGTGCTGTATTTACCCAGATAGGCTACCTGGTACACAACGCATGCTTAGTAAATATTTGTCGTTCACTAAATGCCAAGCAAAGTCATGTACAGTGATATAACTACAACTATACATTTACGAAGCCACACTCAAAAATACCATGAGGCAAGAGAGAACGTCACCTAATGCTTAGGTTTTTCTAATACATGGGCCAAGAGACCTAGAAAGTCTAAACTGCAGCTGCCTACCCAGAGCAGTTACACATTTGACTACTAGCTTATAAGAATACACAATTTAGGGGTTGGGGATTTGGCTCAGTGGTAGAGCACTTGCCTAGCAAGCGCAAGGCCCTGGGTTTGGGCCCCAGCTCCAAAAAAAAAAAAAAAGAATAAAAAAAAAAAAAAAAAAGAATACACAATTTAAAATGTCAGATGCTATCACTGGTCCTAGTGGCATAGGAATGCTTTCCTGAGAACTATCTTACATGCTCCATCTGTGCACATACCAAATCTATTTACAATGTACATATATACATCCACATATAGATCTCACAACTTAAAAATTAGATCTGATTTACTAGATCAATTAATTAATTTATCAAGACAGTTTCATGTAAGTGCTTTCTAAGCCTTTGTACCAGAGGCTGGCTTTGCACTCCAGGTCCTCCTGCCCCTACCTCCATCTCCCAAGTGATAGGACTACAGGCATAGCCACCACACCCAGTCCCACTCCTGTAGAGCATCTGCTCACACTTCCATATGCCACTGCTTTCTTCCTGAGGTCATGGCCCCAGATCACAAACCTGTTGTCTACTGGAAAACACCCCTGTTCATCATCTAACTTTCAAGTCTTCACACCTTTACGGTGTTGGTTCAGAAAGCATGCAAGTATTCCTAAAGTGTCCTGCTTATCATTGTGGAAATCACTTCAAATCTTGAAAGTGTTTTCTGAAGCATGATGGGCATCACTTAGACTGAGGGGAAGCATGGGAAGGGACTACTCCTGTAAGAACCTGTACTCTATAATCACCAGAGAAAAATTCTTACTCAGACGCGCTGCGATAATCATTTCCTGCTTCCTCTATTGTGCAGCAGCTGTGTGACTGAGCACTAACTTCAAGGCTGGGGGGGCTGACTGGATGCTGGCTCAGAGAATAAACTGCAGGACTTTTCCTAATGGAGAGGGGAAGAGATCCTGAAGGTTCCTCTCAGAAACACATTTTAGGAAAATGTAATGAAGAAGGCAGAGCTGAGAAAAGAAGCCTACTGTCCCAGCTGACTGGAGGATCCACCACATCTAGGATCAGCTGAACCTCTAGGAGAGCCAGAGTGCTCCGACCATGTAAGTTACAGACGACATTAGACCTGCTGCTGAAGGAACGGGGCACCACGCTCACCACCAGGTTGTAAACTCGGACAGTTGTGTCTGCTGAGCAAGTGTACAGTGAGTTCCCAAATATCTGAATTGCATTCACTGCGGCCTGGTGTCCTTCGAAGCTTCCTTCTGTAGGCTCATCATCATCTCCTGGCTCTGAAGATATTTCTGGAAAACAAACAGGTTTCAGAGACGTCTGCTGCAGTCTGTCAAAACCTCCACAACCACATAGAGGGGCTGAATCACATCACTGGACAGTCCTCTTTGATTCTAATTCCCAAGCAGAGAGTCACACTTTTCAAAGTTCTCCATTGGGAAGATTCCACCGAAACAAAACAAAAAACGTTAGAACTAATGAAGTCAGAAAAGGGAGCCGGCTGAGCGGGATGGGCGTGCAGTGTGCCAAGTCCAGGACTACATACGCGGTGCTGAGCCAGGCAGCACTCTTGGTGCAAGTTCTCACTTTATTTCCTGTTCCATGAATATATTTAAACCAACTTGACTTACTAAATTCTAAAACCCCCTTTCCCTGTGGCTGCTTAGAACACAATTACCTGAAGAGTTCTTGGATGCTTTGATGGAGGAGATCACCGTCTGAGTTTCTGCCACACTGAAAAACAACACCAACAATTTCTTGGCATCTGGGAGATTAGGACAGATGGCAAAACTAAAAATTTTCTAAATCAAAAGAATCAGTTTTTCTACCTGAAATGTTTGAAATTTAAAAGATAAAAAGAAAAAGCAAAGAAGCAAATAAACCAAAACAATAACAAAAGAAAAAAGAGCCAACTCCAATAGCCAAGATTTGATTTTTTCCTATTCATAACTTTTCACATATGTTTTAATTTAGAAAATTCTAAAATTCTACTTAAAAGAGTAAATGAAAAAAGAGCTGTGAGGCCGCTGCCCAGATAGTGACCAACCTCACCTCACAGGAACGCCATCCCTGTAGCGGGTGCCAAGCTCACTGGTAGAGCTAACCTCATCACAACCAGAACGAGAAGGTTCTATTGAGTTCTGCTCTGCAGCGGTCCAGGTATCTTTTTTCGATGGGCTGTCTGGTTTCTCTTCTCCTGATTCAGAAGACTCAATGGCAACTACTTCTAACTGAGGATTTGGGACTTCCAGCACTTCTAGGGAGGACTCGCTGTCTGGCTCATCTCTGGCAGTTTCTTGCTCCCGACAGGTTTGGCTGTCTCCCCAGGTGGAGGTTGTCACTTTACCGCCTTTAGCTGCCTTTCCAGTTTTGACCTTTCTTGCAGGCTTAGTGGTGAACACATCCTGTTCCGTGTCGCTGTTCTCGGGAACATGGGTGGCTCGAAGTGTCTTCTTCTTTCGAAGTTTCTTCTTCTTCTTGCTACCTCTAGTTTCAGCAGATGTCAGTGTGGATTCTGCCTGTTGCTCAGGCTGGTCAGCTGGGGACTGCGTTTCCTTCTCTGCAGGAGTTTCGGGAGTGAAAGACAGTCTCAGAGAAGAACTGCTACAGGCTTCGGATCCACTGCTGCCTTTGGCTGATCCTTCACCTTTGTTCACACCAGGAGGATCAGGAGACTGGCAAGGAGGAGAGTTTTCTCTGCTTCTGGAATCTCCTTGCTCCACAGAAAAATTCAGATCTTGGTTAAGCTCCTGGCAATTTTCTGTTGACTCTGATGTTATCACTGCAGGGATAGCTGGGTAAACTGGACAGCCATCACCGGCCACTCCTGAATCAGGAAATCAAACAGAAAAATCAACTTCCGCAAGCAGGGACTTTTGGTTTTTCTTCTATTTTGAATGTTCACATATTTAATGGTCTATGGGTTTTACTGTGTGTGTGTGTTTGTGTATGTGTGTGCGCGAGTGCAAGGAATAAGCTTGGATGTCCACGTGCCAGGGAACCCGTGTGGAGGTCAGAGGGTGACTCTACCTCAGCTTTTCATCTTACTGTAGGGATGCTGGTCCTCACTGCTTATGAGAGTACGTGACCCACTGAGTCTATCCTCAGCTCCCACAGATGAATCACTTTAGTGATACAGGAAAATGACTTATTTAGTAGAAAAGGTCAGGTTACGGTAAACTGTCCTTTATATAGTCTACATGTAAACAAACATATACTTATGGTTTAAGACATTGAAATACAGCTCAGGATGTTTGTAGTTCAGTGGTAGTACTGGGCTTGCCTAATATGCACTCTGCAGCAGCCTTCCCCCCTAAAAAAGATAGGAAACATGGGACAAAATAATACATCCACACTTTTAAGTTCTATTAAATAATCTCATCTGAAGTCAATATAATCATTACATAAATTTAATATTTTTAAACTATGTTTTATTTATTTTGTGTACGTGGCCAATTGTGAAGGTCAGAGAACAACTTGCAGAAGTCAATTTCTCTACAATATGGATCCTGAGGATCAAATTCAGGTCTCCAGGCTTGGTGACGTGTGCACTCCCTCCATCTGTCATCCCTGCAGGCATCCCATAAAGCTAACTTAAATTTCAGTAGGACAGATCACAGACACTAGATCTAGTATCTACATAATCAATACCTACCACAACAGGGCCTGAGTAGCAGAAACGAAGGGGTTTTTCCAACTGCTTTAGCTTAAGGAGTCACACAGTGACAGGTGTGTGTGAAGTGTGTACATGTGTGTGTACATACCCTGGTGCAAGCGTGGAGGTCAAAGGACAACTTTTGGGTGTCAGTTCTCGCCGTCTGCCGCACTGAGGCAGGCTCTCTCTGGTGGATCCTGCCGCTGTGCTTCACATTTCAGGCTAGCTGGCTCGCAAGCTTACAGGCAATTCTCCTGCCTTGGCCTCCCACCCCAAGGAGTGCTGGGATTGCAGATTTGTGCCATCACATCCAGCAACATGAGGTGCCAGGATTACTTGGCCAGCTTTTTCCTGCTGAGCCATTTAATTTGGACTGTCAGTTTTTCTGACTGAATTTTTAATGTGATATTATTTGTAGTTATAAGACGTTATCCTCAACTGTTAAAAAAATCCAGGCATGTGTTAAGATCCCTGGCTACTTCTCAACCCACACAAGATCCTGTTAATACCAGTAAACACCAGAACCCTGTGACCAACATGGCTACTTGCTTCTCAGGGTTCTTATCAGTCCTGGCTTACATCTGAGGTATAAATGCAGTAAGCACTCAGAAACTGAGAGGACAGGCCTTCCTGAGTAAACAGGCTGACCAAGCTTACCCACACGTCAGAGACAAAGGAAGCACTGTAGAAGATTCAAATGGATGTCAACTCATTAAGCTCTGAGAAAATCAGGGAACAATGAAAAATGAATTCTCTGAAATATTTTATTAGTTTTTTAAGACTTTACATTTATTTTATCTGTATGTTTTAGCACCGCTGTGCATATGAGGGTCCAGGTTCTCTTCCTTCTTGTGGACTCTAAAGGTTTAAACTCAGGTGATCAGGCTTGCTGACAAACCTTTAACTGCCGAGCCATCTCTCTAACCCCACACTCTCTGAAGTACTTGGAAACAACAGTCCTATATGAAGTATCTGTCAATGAAAAGCTAACTATAATAACTAATTATTTTATTTTTGAGAGAAGGTCTCAGAGCCACAGCTGGCCTGAACTTGCAATGCAGATCAAGCTGAGACCTGATCTCTAACTAAAGATCCACCTGCCTCTGCCTCCCGAGTGCTGAGCTGACAAGTGTGGCTTTGTTTCATTAGCTTTACACTGCCTCTGGGGAAACGCTTACTTACTATTAGTTTGCAGTAACTCCTTGGACACACTGGAAGCAGAGCCTTGTGGCACAGTGTTCATACTCCCCTCTTGTTCAGGAGACATGGGCTCTTGTTTAATCTGAATTGATGAATCAGGGGCAGTACCATGGGCTTGGAAAGTACAAGTGGTTATTTGGAGAGGGGTTCCAGAGGATGGTAGAGATGCATGGGAAGGAGGTGGATCCAGAAACCCCGGGAAAAAGGGCACAGGCAGCAGAGCTGTCTCAACAGATGGCTGAGATCGGCTGTCCCTGTGTTCTCGTGCTATGAGGCTACAGGGAGTCTGGTCTGGGTGCTCAGAAGGTTCATATGTTTCTAGAACAGAAAACACAGACACACAACAAATGCAAGAATGTTATTTGGAAAGTCATTTATTTCTTAGCCAGATTTTATTTCTTTTGTCTCACTGTTTAGACCAGGCCGGCCTTGAACTCACAGATCTCCATCTAATTCACTTTCCAGTGCTGGGATTAAAGGCATGTGTCATCATACCTGGTTTCCAATATGTATTTTTAAAGACTAGGAAATAATTTTAAGTTGGGCATTGTGGTTCACGCCTGTAATCACAGCCCTCAAAAAGTGGGAACTAGAGGATAAGGATTCTAAGCAGAATCCTCAGTTTAGGCAATGTGGGCTACATGAGTCCTAGTCCAAAAAAAAAAAAAAAAAAAAAAAGATTAGCCAGACATGGTGGCAGAGCGTTTACTGCCAGCACACAGGAGGCAGAGATAAGCAGATCTCCATGAGTTTGAGGCCAGCCTGGTCTATAGAGTGAGTTCCAGAACAGCCAGGGCTACAGGGAAGACCCTCCCTGAAAAAAACTACAACAAAAAATTAAAAACATACAAAAATTAACTTAATAATGTGTTAGCATCCTCCCTCTCAACTTGTCCAAACAAAAATGTCTAATCAGTACAACTGTCAAGGGCGCAGAGAACAAGCTATAACAATTACACTTCTCAAAGTACAAGGTGGGTCACACCTGCAATCCTAACATTCAAAGATTTGAAAACGGAAGACTGCACTGCATGCTACGTCATCCTAGACTATATATATAAGTCCTGGGACAGCTTGGGCTACTGAGTTAGACCCTGTCAAAAAATAAGAATAAAATAAAAAAAAAAAGGTCAAATTTTAAATGACTTATCTAAGTCATATAGTTACTAACAGAAGCCAAGATTTAAACTCAGTTCTTCTGATTCCTCATCAAAGCAATCTCTGTTATTCTTTCTCCTCCTTCTGTAACTGGAACCCCACAATGTAAAGCAAACCTCAGGCCTTGCTCATACAGGGCAAGCACTCAACAACCAAGCTCCACTCCCGATTCTTTTTAATCCACCACTATGAAATGCAGGTGGGCCTGGAACTCACTCAGATAAACTTTCACCTCACAACTTTCCCACGTCAGCTTCCTGAGCAGTGCAGATTACAGGCCTGGGCCACTCAGCACAGCTCTGTCACACATTTCCCAGACATCCAAGTCTCTGGCTTTTACAGAAAGAAACTATGGAGACATGCAGGAAAGTGTATGACACTCCCACGACTTGTGCTTTAGCCCTGACAAATCACAAACTTAACAGTTCATCAGACAGGCTCTAAATACCTTGTAATCCTTGTAAAATCTGTATCCTGTGGGTCCTCAGCGCGCTCATCTCCACAGTTATCTGAAAGTAAAAGACTGCTAAGCATTCTAAAATCCGCCCCAGCTCCTCAGCGTCCCAGGACTCCGAGCAGTTACCTGCTGCTTGAGCATGAGCAGCCTCTGCACTTCCACGTAGGCTGTCTGCAGTGCTGCCCGCGCCTGCAGGAGCTTATTGTCCATGCACTGCAGAGACTTGCTCAGCTCCTCCTCTCTTAAGGAGATAGTCAATAGCTGGTCAACCTGAGAACGCTCTGTCAAAACAAAACAAAAGGCCCAGTTTAGTTACACTTTCTTCAAAGACAGAAATACATGTGCTTAGTACAAACCTGTCTTTCTCTCTCCACATGTGAATGAGGCTCAAGGATCTTTCTGACGTCAAAGCTCAAAAACAATCAAAATAAGAACCAGCAGGAATCTTACAGTCATCCCCTCACCCCACCCCCTGCCTTTAGGGACACCTCTGTCCTAGCATGCAGGCTGTCTCTGTACTCCTCACACAGGGCTTTGGCTGAGATCGAACTTCAGGCTTACAGTCCTTGCACTTTTCCTCTGAGGCCATGGTTTTCTACTCTGTTACCTCCATCACCACCCCCCTCACCCACCACCGAACTCTCTCCTGATGCTTCTCTTGATGTGTCATGTAACCCCAACATCTGAGGCATCCGTCTGCTCTGCTCTTGGTGTCACAGCTACCTTTATTAAAGCTTCCCTGAAGAAGCTTTGATACCGAACAGAAATCTAGACCCAAATCAGATCCTGTTCTTTCTACTACACACTCCTCAACTGACATTAGAAAAGCAAACAAGGTGCCTCAAAAACAAAAAGTGAAGCTAGACTGGTGGCTCGCAAGCTAATTCCAGTCCTGGGATGCAGAGGCACAACTACCTGGAGTCCAAGGCTAGCATGGGTCACACTGTAAAAAAGTGAGAGGGGCAAATATTTAACCAAATGACCTCATTCCAACTGGAAAATCCCAGAGAGATTCCCAGTCTCTATTGTCTACAACATAACTTAGCCTTCAGGTTTATGAGGTAGCATGTATTTCTTAGCTACAACTGTTGCTTGGAGCAAGCAGTCAAACTTTTTTCTGCTTTTAAGCAGGCAACAGGGGTTAGGGAGATGGCTCAGTGGTTAAGAGTGCTGACTACTGTCCCAGAGATCTTGAGTTAAATCCCCAGAAACCACATGGGATCTGATGCCCTCTTGTCATGCAGGCATACAGGCAAATTAAGCATTCACATACATAAAATACATAAACAAACATAAACATTAAAATAAGGCAGCAATGTGAGATAAACTATGCTTTAACCAAGTGTGGCGTCCTAAGTTTGCAATCTTGCTTTGCAGAGGCTAAAGTAGAATTGCAACCCAGGTCAGTTCAGGCCATCCTGGCGAGGACTGAACCAGGGGCCTCGTGCCTTTCCACTCAGCCACCACCCAGCAGCTTTTTCAATGAAAACAAAACAAAACATTTGCAAGCCTTGTGGTATGAAGCCAGAAGCTTGTAACCCAGCACGGGGAGCAGGAATGAGGATTACTGCAAGCCTGAGGCCAGTCTGTATAGCAAATACCCTGTCTCAAAACAAACACTGAATACTGTGAGGCAGACGACTAGTGTTCCATGATTAGACATCATCACGCCAGATTATAAAAAGGCTGAAGTGCTATCAGGGCGACTTCCTGTGATCAGAGACAAAGGTAGAGGACCCGCCCAGCATGTATGAAGCCACGTGTTCTACACTCAGCAATGTAAAAACAAAACAACGTTCTTCTGTAGCTTTATATAGCCATACCTTTCTTTCCTTTAATTTTCCTTCTTTTATTTTTTCTCTCAAGACTTGGTAGTTCAGGGGAAGATCCATCCTAAGAAGAAAATTGCATACTGAATATATAAATGTCATTGTACAAGAGAGGGACAATTCTGCTATTGCTTCTTTTTTTTTTTTCTTCCCCCTCCCCGGAGCTGAGGACCGAACCTAGGACCTACCACTGAGCTAAATCCCACCCCCATCCCCCTTTTAAAGATTTGTTTATTTATTATATATGAGTGCACTGTAGCTGTCTTCAGACACACCAGAAGAGGGCCTCAGCTCTCATTACAGATGGTTGTGAGCCACCACGTGGTATGCTGGGATTTGAACTCAGGACCTCTGGAAGGGCAGTCAGTGCTCTTAACCACTGAGCCATCTCTCCAGCCCTCTGCTATTGCTTCTGTCTCTATGAGGACAACAGAGGCTTTGTGCACAACGTAACCATTAGTCAACCTAATGTTTCTAATAAGAAAGCCCGAGACCACGTGCTTCCTGGTACCTTAGATGTTCTGAAGCCCCCGGGTGCAGTGAGTGACACATGGACTCCCGGGAGAACCAGTAACATTTTACTGAGTTCATCTTGCCATGGGTTGTACTCTAGAAACCTTTCCAACAAGACACTAAACCATCCACATACAAACCTCAACAATAGCTTTTAAATTAAATCTCAAGCTTCAAGTATATTTAAAATCACCTAACAGTATCTCCTCTGGCTGAAGCAAACAGAATTGGGCTTCAGCTTTAAAGGGAAAGGGGGTGCGAGATCACAGATGGCTTGAACGCCGGAAAGAAAGTCTCTGAACTTTCTTTTCGGAAAGGGACCTGGGGATAGGAATGAGGATGATGATGACGACATCACTACCAGCACCACCAGCACTACCCCCACCCCCCATCCTCCCTTATCAGGGAGCCAGAAGGGCATAAGTGATTAAATGAGGGATTGGGAGAGCTTAACTAACTAGGACAATTACAGAGACTGGGAAAGTGTTGCAGTGTTCATGTATGTGCATTCTAATGCCATCAAGTCTCTCCAGCAGTAAGATAACCTTCCAGCTAACTAAGAGCCCAACATTCTCACATGCTCTATGAATGCAGCAGTACCAAGTGCCTCCATGAAAACAGATGAAGTTACAGCTGAAGATGTGACCTATCCTTAGGTGAATCACTGCTGGGAGACCAGTTTTAGAGATGACTTCATTATTTTCCTGGTACTGTACATTTGTATCACATTACATCTGGTTTAGTAGAGCCACTCAGAGAAAAACCAGCAGGAAGAAAGTAAAGAGCATCAAGATCTGCTCTGGAGCAAAGGAAACCATACCCCAGATACCCCAGAGAAACGAGTTAAGCCTTTCTTGTCAATATCCAAGTCTTCCCAAGAGATGCTTCAAGGGCATGGGGAACTGTACTCACCCCAGTGGCTCTTCGCTTCTTTCTAATACTGTGGCCATCGTTTTGCTCAGTACCAGAGGTACAACTGCTGTCAGTGGCTGCATCAGCTAAGCTGGAGACTGCATGACCTGAAGATGATGCAGTTGAAAGTGGGTTTCCTTCTCCAGTGCTCTCCTGGGTGTGGTGCTCTGATAGTGGGGTAGTCCTCTCCTGGCTGTGCAGGTCTCTGGCTGAATGCATGAAAGGCATTATGTGATCAGATGGTAACTGTGCACTATGTCGCCGCTGGGTAGGACCGGTGCCAACCCTTTCACCTGTTCTGACAGAGGGAGTCAGAGGTGCCACTTCCTGTTCAAGATACATGGCTGCCTTCTGAGATGCAGTACTAGGTGAAGGACTCTGCTGGGCTTCCTTTTCTTTGCCAGCACCTTCCCCAGTAAAGAAGCCATATACAGGGGCCCTGTCCAAGACCACACTGCTTTCAGAAAGACTTCGCTTTCTTGCCAAGCCAGAGGATGAGGAAATGGAAACACCTTCCCACTGGAACCCCTCCAGACTGGACAGGTCTGGTTCTTCCTCTAAATCCAAGACTTCCTGTTCATTGTGAACCAAAGGTACCATTTCGATGCCAAACCTTAAAAAAAAGAGAGAAAGAGAGAGAGAGAGAAAAGAAAAGAGAAAGGAGCAAATCAGATGTGGCTGGGGAATGTTAGAAGTGCCAGGCTCCACTGCACAGAGGAATGAATGCTCCTGCTGTCAAGGAGCACGACCTCTACCGTGGATTCCAGAGTGAAGTAAACAATACTGCAGTGTCACAGGCACTGAACTGAACTGTGTGCAGCTGCAAGAATGCAAGTGAATTAGAAACAAATGCTCCCCTGCCACACAGAAATCTCTGTCTACAATAAACATTTCAAAAGCAAGAAACCAGTTTACCAAGTACTCACACCACTAAGCCTGTCTCCAAGCTTTCTGCCTTACCACACCATGCATTTTGTATAAGGACTAAGAAAGGAAAACAAGGCGAATAAATCAACAAGAATAGTAAAGTCCTGAGCCTGGAGGGTTACACTTATATTGTTGCAAAACTTACTTTTCCAGTTGAACCTATGTCGAACACTTCTTGACCACTTAGAACGGCACCTCACTATATGTTATGAGTGAGCTTAAGAGAACGCCTTCTGCGATACTCACTGTAGTGCCCAGAGGGCCTACAGGAGGGCTCCACAAACTCAGTGGAAGGTAGTAAGAGCAGGTAGTTGAAAAACTTGACCACTAGCACGGTGGTGGCGGCACATGCCTTTAATCCCAGACAGAAGCAGGCCTTCTATTGAGTTTGAGGCCAGACAGTTCTATAGACCAGGTTCCAGGGCAGTCAGGGCTATACAGAGAAATCCTGTCTTGAAAACCAAAAGGCAAACAAATAAACAACAACAACAACAAAAAAAACCCAAAAAACAAAACAAACAAAAAAAAAAATCAAAAATTTTTACCACTGGTTCCAAACATTAAGATTCAGAGACAGATAGCACATTCTAGTCCACCTAAACCAGTGACAGATTCCTGATGATGTAATCCTGGGTCCAATTCATGTCTCAGGTGTGCCTCCATTTTAACGGCATCCTATGTCAAGACAGACTATCACATGTGTCATATAGGAACAGCCAGTGCTTAATATTGAATTAAAGCAGACATTTACAATGGATATTTTTTGGCAAAAGTTTAATTAAGTAGAACAAGAACTCGCTTGTAATCAAGGCCAAAGGGTGGTAACCTTTAAAAGAAACCAAGGACAGGTATGAGAGAGGCACACACCTGGGTAGGCCTTTGCCCAGCTCTTGCTTTTTCTTGGTTACTTGTTGAATGACCTGTTCCCAGTTGACATTTCTCCTTGATGCATTTAGAATCTGTCGTAGGGTTGGCTTAAGCCCAGACTCCTTCTCTGTTTCATTCTTTCTATGGCCACTAATATTGCGAATTCGTCGAGCACTATTGAGGTTTGGCTCTGGGAGATGTGTTCCTGTTTTGGTCTTCAAACTAATGTGCCGGCTTAGATCTCTCTGGAGCGAGGCAGGAAAACCAAGTTTACTTAGTTCAGGAAGGAGTGTACCTGGGGGCTGATTATTGATATCAGTTTTTTGAAGCTCTGCATCCAAGCTAGTGCCCTCAAAGCTTTCTGTTTCAAAAAGTCCATCAGATTTAACAAGGTTGTGATCCTGTGCATCTTCTAGAGAGGTCTTCAAGTCTAGCAGTAAGCCAGAGTGTGGACTGGTAGCTGCTGTCACTTGTAACTCAGCCTCTTTCTGGTGAACTGTGGAATTATGTGGGGAGGCAGAAAGGTTCTCAGGTGTTCCTAGGATCTGGCTCCCTTGCTCCTTATCCCCAGTGTGAGCGCTGCAGGACGCGACCTCTGTAGTCAGCGAGGCCACATCTTTACCTTCTATGCCATGGCTTTCTGGCTCAGATATCGCGCCACTGTTTTCAGCTGAGTGTGCCTGAAACTCAATGTCCACAGAGTCTCTCGTAGACTCTTCTACACTACTCTCTTTTGCATGGTTCTCCACCCTTTTGGGTGTGCCAAGGAGTGGATGTTGCAGTGTTTTGGGACACTGCAGCACCTCTTGGGCTTTCTGTGATGTACTATTTAACTTCTCATCAGGTTCTTTTTGAGTGCCTGATGCAGTTTTATTCCCCTTTAAAACACGAGGGCATAAACCATGAGATTTGGGTGCGTAGGAAGAACCATGGCTACCTTCTAAAGTAGACTTGTTCAGGAGATGTGAGTGATCTCCAGAAGGAAAGAATTTTGTCTCATTAGTTTTTGAGCGGTTCTTTAAATTATGCTTATGAGGACCCGATTTAGGGGTTGGAAGTGGAAGAAGTGGGGATTTCAGTAATGGGATCTTATTTGACTTCTGATGTGGTTCAGACTGCTCAGTAATGGGGCAAGCTCTTGCCACCTCACATAAAGCAGCACCATCAGAAACGGCTTTGTGATTGGGAGATCCAAGATCTACTTCCTTTTGTGTTTTTAACACTGGGGGATTACTTGTTTTATCAACTGGTTCTTTCAGTCCTGCAGTTATTAAGCTAAAATTAAAGAGAGGCTTATCTATGGTTTCTGATTTGTTGCCAATGACTTCTTTCAGGGCTGATTGTAAATCTAGAGTCCTCTGGGAAGGGTAAGGTGTCCAGCGGCGGAACTTTTCCCTTGCTTTGGTGCCATTTTTCCCATTAATTTTTGAGACTGCGGTGTCTGTCTGCTTAGTGGTTTGACTTTCTCGCTGCTCAAAATTGAACTCGAGTAAGCCTTCTGAAGGAAATGTATCACTTGCGTATCCCTCTTGAGGACTCCTGTACTTGCCAGCCTTGTCCCTGTCCTGCCGAGGCCACTTGCACCTCTCCTGACTGTACTTGCTTGGCTTATTAGATTTCTTGCTCCACATCTTGGTTACGTCTTCCATTTGATAGTTAGAATTTCTGTTTCTGCCTTGTTGGAATTTGTCTCCAGGGCCCTTGTAATTCCAGCTATTTGTACCACGTACATTGGATTTCCAGTTTCCGTTACTGTTGTTCATGTGCCAGTTGGGAAAGCCACCTGTTCCTTCAGGATGCCAACCGGGATTCCTTCCTGTTCCATTATAATTCCAATCTACCATCCCATTGTTTGAATGCCAGCCTCCCCCAGAATTACTATGACTATGGAACCATGTTGAAGAGCCTCTTGTAGCACCTTTATGCCAGCCAGAACTTCCTCTTGGTCCACCACTGTTCCTCAAAGAATGTGGAAAACTGTTTTTTCTAGTATTGTTAAAGCCATCCTTTTCCCATTTCCAGTCCCTCTGTGGAGGGCCACGATGATGCCTTGCTGGTTGATTATAGCTCTCTCTGTCTTGGTAAGGAATTCGGTCTTCTCGTCTCCACTGGGGTTGCCTATCATCAGAGTTTCCTTCTTGGCTGTTACCGGAAGGTTTATCTTGTCTGAAAGAAAAACAGTTTGTCATTATGGATTAAATGGAATTCTTACATGTGCTTCTTTTAAAGGCATAATCCACCAAAACAACCCTCTCCCCTTTCTTAGATTACAGAATGGGGCCCATTTTTATTTCTGGTACTTGCTTTTACATCTGTAATGTAATAAATTACCTTCCCCTTCATTCTAGAAATATTAAAAATTGGACACATTTAAACTATCCTCCCAATTTTGGGAGGAGGGGCAATGGAGGTTATTTTTCTAGAATTTTGTTCTTATTATCTTAGCATTTTTACATTATCCAGCTCTTTTCAAAATAAAGACTCTAGTTTGTGGTTATGATTATTGTTAATTTAACTCCATGTTCAGTTAGTGGTTATACATGATTTCTCCAGATGCAAGTTCTTACTGAAAAAAATCTATTTTCTAACCCACTTTAAGTAGTAAGATCACACTTTATCAAGTAGCCATCTGTAACTGTTAGTAGTATAAAAAGCATTCACATACACCTCCCGTTTGGAATAGGCTTAGAACTGAGCTGACACATTAAGTTAGGTCCCAAATGCAGTAAAACAGCAGCGCAGGCCAAATAAGGGATCCCATAAGAAGCTACAAAGAGCTTCTGAGCTACAGGCTCTTTACAGTGAAGCTACAGCGACTTAAGCTACTCATGTTACAAAAGGTGTCCACAAAAGGGAGTAAACTTACTTATCACAGCCATGCGTGAAACCAGTTTTCTTTACAAATTACTTATGTTGTATCTAATTTCCCAGCAAGTAACAGGTGCTCAAAACACCAGATAATAAAGTGACCTAAAATTCGCCTCGTTTCTGCTAAAGACTTCACATAGATTAATTCATTAATGCTTTTTTTTTTAAGATTACCTCATTCCATTTTACAATCCAGAAGCAATATGTTATTTCTTTTTAAATGAAGAGGCTCAAGTTTAGAGAAGCTAAGTAATATGAATGGAGTCATATAAACACAATGGGGTTGAGCAAAAGTCTGAGCATTGACTGCAGATTTTATACTCCCTACTCAGGCCCTGATATAGTAAAAATGTCACAGAAACAGTTTCTGCAACTGAATTTCTTTCTCTAAACTTGACCTAGGCTGGAGATAGGGCTCAGCAGTTAAGAGCACTGGCTCTTCCAGGGGACCCAAGGTTCAACCCCCAGCACCCACTCATGGCCATCTGGAACTCCTGTTCCCGACACCCTCTTCCGGCCTCCATGGACAGCAGGCATGAGCATGGTGCAGAGACACACATACACCTTTGCACATACAATAATAACACCTTAGGCTGGGTGTGGTGATAACGCACCTCTTACAGTACTGAAAGGCAGAAGTGGGAACACCTCAGAGTCTGGGGACAGCCTGGTCTATGCTTTGAGCACCAGGCCAGCCAAGGCTTCATAGCAAGACCCTGCTGCTTCAGCAAACAAAATACACTAACTACCACCTTAAAAACTGACTTTATTTGGCCTTTGAAAGAAAATAGACTGTGCATGCACATGTGCATGCCATGGTGCACGTGTGCAATCAGAGAACAGAGTACAGTCAGTAGTCTCCTCCTACCACGTGTGTTTGGGGGACTGACTGTAGTTGTCATGCTTGGCTGTAGTTCCTCTACCCACAGAACCATCCTGATGGCTCTTAACTGGCCTTTAATACCTGTAGTATTCTGGACATAAATTAGTTCCTTTCTCATAATATAGATTTAAAAATTCAACTAAGGTAGCATGGCAGCACTTGAAACAGGGCTACAAGGAATGTGAGTTGACTACATAAAGAGACCCCGCTTCAATCAATCAATCAATCAATAAATAAAGGAAATAAGTGGGTGCTTTGAAATAATTATGTCATTATAGAGGCATGTAAGACTCAAAGAATTTAAGTATGATATCAGTATATAATCATAGCCTCTGATAATGGTCAATCATTTACACAGCTAAGCTATAATAGTTTTGTTGTGTAAGAAACAAAATTAGAATCCTACCCATTTAACTCCTTAAAACAGGAGCACAGACTGTAACTGCACTGTAGTCAGGAGTATGGCAGCAGCAGGACTATGGAGCCCAAGGGGTCAACAATCATGTTGCTGTGGGCATCTTAAGACTAAGAAATTCTTCTTCAAGGACTCGTTTTTAAAATGTTAATATTTAGGGTAAAACTACATATTTTCTACCCATATTTAGATCTCTAACAAAAAGCAGGGCAGCATATGTATAAATAATATTCAAGAAGAATCTTTAAAATTTAGAGTTAGAAATTTTCTCATCATATAGTAGGGTTTTAAAACTCATGAACTTCCTTAATTGTTCTCTCCTATCTTCTGTCTCGTTAGTTAAAGTTCCTGAGGTCAAAGCCAGGTGTGGTAGCACACACCTATAATCCCACCACCTTAGGAGATAGAGACAGAAGTTCAGAAGCATCTTTCACTACGAGCAAACTGGATGCTTGCTGTGGCTACATGACTACCTGGCTTAATTAAAAACAAACAAACAAACAACTTTAGGCCATAAAATCAAGTAAGTAAATCCATAAATGCCTAACACACAAATACATAAACACAGGTATATAAAATTAGGAAGTACAATTAGGGAACTTATATATAAGAGGTCATCCTTTCCCCTAGAGATATTATTTGGGCAATAAAAAAAATAATACTACAAATGAATAATAGTTTAAATGTCTATTCAATGATATTTATACTTTATGGCTTTTGAGTAGAAAAATATACTAATAAAAACAGTTCAGACACAGTGACCCAGACCATAAGTTTTCAGTTTAAAGACTGAGTTTAAGGACAGATAATAATTAAAGAAAGCACTTCATAGTCCTTAGTCCTGGGATAGCAAACTCGAACAAAACATTATATTTAAAATAAGATTAAGCTTTAAAGTTCTTAAAGTTAGGCTTATTCATCTTTCAAATTTCAAATCACAAGGCTGTGAATGTAGCTTAGTTAGAATAGTGTACTCTTGTCTGCATAAATATCTAGAGGCTGGTCCACAACACAGATAAACTGTCTACAAGCGACTCTTCTCTCAAAAAGCAAAACAGAAAACAAGCTGACTTACCGGCTTTGTTCTTTTCTTTCCTGTATTAACTGAACAAGTTCCTTGTCAAAATAATCTTCCTCTTCCTCTTCCTTTCCATCGTCTTCTCTTTCCTGGGCATCAACATTATCTTTGTGCGACTGGCCAGAAATGTGCTTTGCATATGCAGAGAGGCCCACTTCTGTGACCCGGCACACTCGGCACTCATGACTAATGTCCCTAGGGAAAGAGGGAGATGAAGGACATTCAATGCTCCCCACTGGCATGGCACACTCACCAGATTCCTCTGAAAGACTCTCTGCAGACGGGCACAGTAAAAGGTTAGAGTCAATCAAGTCATTGCTTCTCTCATCAATTTAGTTATGTTTGTTCATAAATTACTTTGGAATAAATTTTAGATTCTTTTCCAGCAATCAAGAGGCAACACACTTCAGATTAATGGGCTTTAGGAGAAATCTTCTTGAATTGCTGTACTTAAAATCTTGCCAGAGGAAGCATGGTGAAAGTGGAGGCAGGGCAGGGGGCTCAGAGCAAACACAAGCTGCTCTGGGGCACACCCATGGTGCCAGCTGCACTCAGAAAGCCTGGTGACAGCACATCCATTTAATCTCCAGCTCCAAAGTGCTCTTCCAGTGAAAGTTGGGGGTGGAGCAAAGGGGAGGGGGAACAGCCAATCTCAGCCGGGAAGCTAAATTGGACAGCTGGCCCTCTGCCTGGAATGTGAAGACTCCGGACCCTGGCAAATGACAGCAGCAGTCCTAGCAAATGTTCTCAGTCTGGATGGTACATGGGACATATTCTGCTTCAGCGGACTTATTTTAAAGGGAACTGAATCCATGTCAATTGTAGGAAGTTAACAGCTGTTAGGCAAATGCTTTCTCTCAAGTTTCAGAAATTGATGCAGTCCAGATACACACAAAATTGGCTTTTGCCTAAACTGGTGATGACTGGCTTGCTTTTGTCCATTTTTTTTCTTTTACTTGACACGATAGAAAATCTCCTGTTTGGCCAGTCTTAACAATCAAAATCTTAAATTATCTTCAGATATGTAGCAGATCAATAATTTAACTGTTTTTAAGTTCTTTCAATTCTCTGATTACGTCATCTGTGCAGAAGTGAGCAACTGTGGCTGTCCAATAATTCAAATTTAGTCCAGGAGCTTATGTTATGGGTTTATAGTAATAATATTTCTGTGATTCCTACACCAATCTGGGTGTCTACATCTATCTGCCTATATAAATCTTCAGACACATGCCATGAGACATGCCCAGTCACCTATTCCCTATCCCCCCTTTTAATAAAACCCAACCAAAATAAGCAGAATTGACATGAATTAACAGAAGTCCTTGAAACTGAGCACTTCAATTACTAGAAGACAGTTTCTGTTACAAATCACCTGAATGTTCATTTAAAGGAAAGCGAAACAAAACAAACACCTTACCAAGCAATTACTAAACGCCAAGCACAACACCATGTTACTTAGTTACAAACTATGAAAACTCAAACAATGCCTGGTACATCTTAAAATACAATCCCCGGGGCTAGAAAGATGGCTCAGTAGTTAAGACCATTTTCCGTTTCCTCTTTAAGAGTGAGCTCCGGGGTTGGGGATTTAGCTTTAAGCAAGCGCAAGGCCCTGGGTTCGGTCCCTATCCGAAAAAAAAAAAAAGAAAAAAAAAAAAAAAAAAAAAAAAAAAGAGTGAGCTCCATGGAACTGACACCATTTCTGCCCTCTGTGGGCACTGGTTCTCACATGGCATGCGTTTACTACATAAATATACATTTACACACAAATAAAAAAAATAAATTGCAGGGAACAAAGTGCAATGCAGTTGGGCAGGAAGTGTAACACAATGGTGTAGGTAGCCTCCAGCTAGTACAGGGCATGAGGCAATAGGTTTGATCTGCAGCATTTCACTAAGAAGCAGAAGCAAGAGGAGGTTGGCAGTGGCTGCAGCCACTAACCCTAACCCTGTAGCACTTGGGAGCAGAGGCCAACGGATTCCTGTAAGTTCAAGGCCAGCCTGGTCCAAAGTGTGAATTCCAGGCCTATACAGAAAAACCTGTCTCAAAAAACAAAAATCAAAAATTAAAAACCAACACCTCCCCCAAATAAAAGAAACAGAAGCAGCATTAGTAAGGAATTGACAAGCAGATCTCTGTGAGTTCAAACCCAGCCCAGTCTATACACCAAGTTGTAGACCAGCCAGGGCCACAAAGGGAGACCCTGCCTTAAAAAAGAAAGGGGATGGGGGTAGGGGGAACAGCAGAGCAGCAGCAACTTTAGGCACACGCCCATACCCAATACTTTTTCTTATTTTGGAAGAATCTCTGAAAATGGAAAAATGTAGAAATCTTACACTTTTTCTTTTTACGTTGTAGCATAAATGCTTTCATTTTAAATTTTTAAAATGAGAGTTCTGACCAGATTCCCTAAACATATTAATGGGTTACCTTGAATTCAATGTTCTAATTCCACGTCATCCTATAATATATTAATGCATTCTTTTCTTTTTTTTTTCTTTTTTTTTTTTTGGAGCTGGGGACCGAACCCAGGGCCTTGCGCTTCCTAGGCAAGCGCTCTACCACTGAGCTAAATCCCCAACCCAATGCATTATTTTCTAACTGCATCTATATATTTAAAGACACGTTTAAAGATTGAAGGTATGTGGAGGTAGAGGCAGGTGGCTCTTTGTGAGTTTTAGGTCAGCCTGGTCTATTCAGTAAGTTCTAGGCCAACCAGGGCTACATAAGCAAGACCCTGTCACAAACAAACAGCTTATTAAGAATAAAGTTCTCTGAAACAACTAGATTGATGCTAGCTCATGCTAGGTGGGTGCTAACTTGTAATAGCAAACAAGCATCTCATAGCAACACAGAAAGTTTACAATATAAACGGGAGTCTGTTCACAACGGGCAGCGCCAGAAGACTCTAGAGACTGAACACGCACTGCTACTGAGATCCAAGCCAACCTGTTTCTAGTTAGAAATCACTATTTTCAATGTCTTCATCTATATGTCTACTAATGTATAAGGCACAGACTTCCATGGGGGCACACCAGTGCCTCGTTCTATTGGGCATTTTGTATGATATCTAATTTTTTCGAAATAGCTGATTATGACTTTATTTATAAAAGAAAATCTTCGTATGTTCAAGCCATCAATATACCTCTTTTGAATTTTTCATTAATAAGGCTTACCTTCTTTGTATAAACATATAATTATGGATAAAATGTACTGCTGCCTTTGTGTCATAGCTAATAAAGGCAATAATTTTCCTCAGGGTGTTTGAAGGGCTCAAATTAGCTCCATCCTGTCACCACGCAATTTCCTCTCATGTACAAAGGCAGTCTTAAGATGCTCTATGCATAAGCCTTTCTTTATTAAGCCTGCTCTAACTAAAGCCACAGCAGCTGCTTGATAAGTAAAGACTTGGGTCTTGACAGCATCTATCTGGAGCAACTGCTCAGATCACACATCTTCCCTATGCCCATATTTGAAACCAAAGAAATCTTACTAATATGGTCAAGTTTGCCTTTAAAACTGAATATAAAAATTAAGTAGCCAGGCATGGTGGTGCACACCTTTAATCCTAGGACTCGGGAGGCAGAGGTTGGCAGATCCCTGTGAGTTAAAGGCCAGCATGGTCTACAGAGTGAGTGTTCCAGGACAGCCAGGGCTACACGGAGAAATCATCTCAAAAAACCAAAAGGCAAAACAAACAAAAAACACCCACAAAAAATTATTTACAAGATCATACTCAAAAGTAAAGTTCACCTATAAGCACAGTAATTAAACATGAAATCCAGAAGAAATGATTATCTATTGAGGCTAAGAGGGAAAAGTAATAAGGATTGATTTGTATCTAAGGCACAAACTACTTCTGACTATTCTTAAATTAAGGCTACATGTCAATGAAGTATGTTTGAGACTTTACAGGGTTCTTCAAAATTTGTCTGATAAGGTTTTTAATGCAACTTATTTGTTATGAGCTAGCAACTTATATAAAACTTATGGCTAGACATACCATGAAGAAACCTGTATTAATGTGCACATCCCTAAGTAAAATGAGATAGGGTGGTTGAGATGGTATTTACAGGAGAAAAAGAACGTACAGAGCAACATATAATTGGCATGAAGTCCAGTTATTCAAGATGGAAGAAAGCATGTGTATAGATCTAAAGATGTTAATGCATGTAAAGTTTGAGTAGGCTAGACAACAGATGGGAAGAGATTTTATTAAAGAGGAAAAAGATGGTCTATCCCTATCCTTGTCCCTTCACTTCTCTTTTCTTCTCTTCAAGACAGTGTTTCTCTATGTGGCCAAGGCTGTCCTGGAACTCCCTATGTAGACCAGGCAGAAGCCTTGAACTCAGAGATCCTCCTGCATCTACTTCCGGAGTGTTAGAAAGTAAAGGTGTATGCCTCCATTCCTGGCCCAACAGACTTACTTTCATGATTCTATATTCATTATAATCTCAATCTTACATAAAATCTGTTATAAAAAGTTTTAGGGGAAGCTGGAGAGAGAGCTCAAGCACCTGTTAACTCCAACTTCAGGGGGATTGAACATCTCTGGCCACCACAGGCACTTGCAATCAGGTGCACATACCCACATGGAGACACATACCCACTTGAAAATAATAACAAATCATTAAAATTAATAGTTTTATGGGGCTGGAGAGAAGGCTCAATGGTTAAGAGCACTGGCTGGAGCACTCCTGAAACCCCACCAGTCCTCCCTCCAATTCTAATCCCCCAGCTCTGGAGCAACCCACCTACTGTGGCCTCTTTGCTTCCATTCCCAGGAGTCAACACAGATCCTGGTAGCACACCCAGTTTGCCTTCCTCCTATGGACCCTCTGAGCAACAGCAACAGCCCGTCCTCACCCACTTCTTAGTGTCAACTCCCAATACATCCTCTACTGGGGTCCAGTGGTCACACCTGGCAGACTGAGAAGCATTCCCTACCAGGTAACCCACAGGCACACAATCTAAGAACCTGAGAGGGCAACAGAAACCAAGGAAGAGAATACCTACCCAATAAAGACAAGACCAGATATCAGCATTTAGAATTACAATCATCCCAAACACAGATGCCTATATACCAGCATAAGAACACATTTACTAACAGCCAGGACAATACATCTCTGTTAGCAACTAGCAATCCTGAGCAGGCCCCGAGTAATGCAATAGCTGAAGCATAAGACAAAGACTTCAAAATAGCTACGAATGTGTTCAAGGTCCCTAAAGAGGACATGAAGAAACCCATGAAAACACAAACAGTGGAATGAAATGAAGAAAACAGCTAAAAACACGAGAGTAGAAATAGAACCAATAAAGAAAACCCAAACTGAGGGAAAACTAGAAATGAAAAGTTTAGCAACTTGAAAACAAAACTCAGAGGCAAGCCTCAACAACAGAATACAGGAGATGGAAGGGAGAATCTCAGGCACTGAGTATAAGATAGCAGAAATGGACGACTTGTAAAACTAACTTTTATTGGCCTGATGTAATTACTGTCTCCGAGGCTTACTGCCTTTACCTGCTAACCTGGGCCTAGTCCTAGAAATTTCTACCTTCCATATAATCAATCCTATTTACGCTAGAATGTTTTCAGCCTCAGAATTGCTGCTGAATAAGCTCACCCTTTCTAGCTCTTTCTGATTTCTGACTGGCTGGTTCAATTGTTGTGGCTTAAAGACTTCTCCACACTAACTGATTCAATATGGCTTCTCTTTTGGCCTGTCCTGAATTTCCTTTTAGCTTGATAATAACTTTGACAGTATGCTCTAGTCTTCTGGCTCCTTCTCATGCTCTGGTTTGCTCTGCTTCACCTGTGTCTAGCTTGTTCTCTCTGTAATCTCTCTCCATAGCTGTCCCAGTAAAACTACCTCCATCTTCATCTTTCCCTACGCTGCTCTCTTAAATAGCTTCCCGTTCCTCTCTTTTTGGAGAGTTGGGCATATGCTATTCTGTCAAATCTTCTTTGATTCATCACTTTGTTTGCCATTCAATTACACATCACTTTTAAAGATGGGTGCTTCCTTACACAAACTAACTTTTCCCTGTTTGGGATTAAAAGTATGTGGTCTATGTTGACCAAAGGGATTAAAAGGTGCACGCTAAAAGCTAAGCCACACTATAACTAGAAACAGATTTTTTCAATGAAAAACACAATCTTGGGGCTCACATGTGATCAATGTTCTACAATTCCTTAGTCAAAGAAAATGTCAAATCTATTTAAAAAAAATTTAGGCAGGAAGCCTCTAGGAAATCTGGGATAGTATGAAAAGACCAAATCTACAAATAATAAGAATATGAAAGTAGAAACCCTTGTCAAAAGTATAGGAAATATTTTCACAAGACAATCAAACAGAAGAAAATTTCTGCAACCCAAAGGAGGCAAAGCTTATCAAAGTACAATGAGCATACAGAACACCAAATAACCTGGATCAAGAGAAATTCTCCACTATATATTATAATTAAAACACTAAATATTTGCCTAGGAGGCACAAGGTCCTGAGTTCGGTCCCCAGCCCCGAAAAAAAAAAAAAAACACTAAATATACACTAAATATACAGAATGAAGGAAGAATACTAAAAACTACAAGGGGAAAAGGCCAAATAACATATAAAGGCAGAATCAGAATTATTAAAATAACACCTGACTTCTCAAAGGAGATACTAAAAGCCAGAAGAGCCCAGACAGATGTTCTACAAACTCTAAGAGACCACAGATGCCAGTCCAAATTACACCCAGCAAAACTTTCCATCACAATTGATGAAGAAAGAAAGGGACTCAACTACAGAAGCGAATTTAAGCAGTATCTATCTACAAATCTAGCTCTACAGGAGTTAGAAGGAAAATTTTCACCTGAAGAGGTTAACAAAGAAAACAGAGAAAATAATATCAGGCCAGTAAATCAAAGGGTGGCAGGGTACACCACAACAAAATACTCCCAATTCACCAATTAAAAGACACAGACTAACAGACTGGATTAAAAAACGGGATCCATCCTGCTGCTACTTTTAAGAAACACACTTTAACATCAAGGATAGACATCACCTCAAGGAGAAAGTATGAAAAATGATTATTACAAGCAAATGGACATGAGAAGCAAACTGGTATTGCCATTATAATATCTGATAAAACAGACTTCAAGTCAAAACTAACCAGAAGAGACAGAAAGGCTATATACTCAAAGGAAATAGCCACCAAGAGAATACTGCAATTCTAAATTCTAAACATTCATGCATCAAACATAAGGATAACCAAGTTCATAAAAGAAACACTACTACAGCTTAAACCACACTGATCTCACACAATGATACTGGGTGACGTCAATACCCAACTCTTGCCAATAGACAGGTAATCTGGACAAAAACTAGAGAAATGCTGGAGCTAAATGATATGACAAACCAAAATGACCTAACAGATATTTATGGAGCATTCTACCCATACACCAGAGTACAGTCTTTTTTCAGCACCTCATGGAAGTGTTGAAACTGACCACAAACTATAGATCCTTTTATATATGCATGTATTTTAGGAAGCTTCTATATTAGGCTTCTCTATACTGCTCAAATGGACCTAACCTCTGTGGTTATATGAATTGCAGATTGCTTATTAAAGACTGGGAAGCAGGGGTTGGGGATTAAGCTCAGTGGTAGAGCGCTTGCCTAGCAACGGCAAGGCCCTGGGTTCGGGCCCCAGCTCCGAAAAAAAGGGAAAAAAAAAAAAAAAAAAAAGACTTAGAAGCAAAAACCAGATACATAAGCACATTGGTCTTTCAAAGTGAAGCCTTCTTGCTGCCATGAAGTATAACCATCACAGGAGCCAGGCCAGAAAGAAATCCATTTATATGCTGAGATGCTAAAGTCTAATAATAGCACATTAGTTTACAGATAAATCTGTATGCCTTACAATAAAGCTAACACATTAATACCAAACAACAGGATAGTAGTTTCACAAAAATTTTTAACTATTATTCATGCAATAAAATATAATTCACATTTCTGAATTTGCCAATGTTACCTTTAATTTCTACACTTCAAATCCACATTAGTCAAGAAGACACACAGAAAAAAGGACATGGAATATACACACATGCCACATTCTTTTTAAGCCTCTTTTAAGCATCTTAAGCTTTAAATCATTAGCAGAACATTTTCAAATGCACCTAAGACCTCTTATTTGGTTTTGCAGACACAAATAAGCTTCAGCATAGCTTAGCAGGTTGTACATTTCCCAGGCTATTTCAGCAAGACTAGAGGTTTATGACATATGATTGGCTTAGCTAAAGTAAAATTATGGAAAGCGCTAGCTGCAAGACCACCCTGCAGCAGTGAGTCAGTTTCAACTTCCCAGTGCAACTTGCCCGAGTTGCCTGACTTCTACCCATGTGTAGATCCCAGAAGCACAAAGGTACTGCAGCTTTATCTTTTGTAAATACCCCATACCCCAAATCTACTGCTACTAATTGTGAACAGTGATTCAATGCCATCAGACAACAGTCTTCATGGTGGATTATCACAAAACAAGTTGACAGGCAGCATTTACACTTAAACCCCCATGCCAGTAAGTTTAGGGAAGCGTTGTCCTTACCTGCCCTTCAGGTTCTCAAGCTCCCTGTGATGCAACATGCTTCGCATGTGTTCATCCATCTCCTTCAAAACAAAACAAGGCAGATTAAGCCAAAGGGATTGCTGGGGGTTCGGTGGGCCTGGCAGGGTGGTGGATGGAGTTTCTCTGTAGATATTCAGTTAATAATTTGGGTTATGAAGCTGGAGAAATGGCTCAGTGGTTAAGAGAACCTGTTGCTTTTCCAGAGGACTGGGGTTCAAGTCCCAGCACCCATGTCAGGTGGTTGGCTCACTTCTACCTGTATCCAGTGGGAGGCCTGGGGTGAGGATCTCATACCCTCTTCTGGCAAACACCCCCACATATACATTGCATAAACTCATAAAACACATACACATGTCTGGGGGAAAAAGTTAAAAAAGTATTTTAAGACAAGTTTCTAGGTCAAAAAATTTTGTGATTACTCTTTTCAATTTAAAGCCAACATTGGTTTCACATTAAATAATTCTCTGGCTGTATTTCATGCTAATTTTTATTTTGTGGGGTAGGGTCTGAGACTAGGTAGGCCTTGACATTACGTAGTTGACAATGACCTTGAATTCTTAGTCTTCTCAACTCCATCTGGTACAAGGATTATAGGGGAACATGGCCATAGCTGGCTCTCATTTTTGAAAGAGGAATGTTTAGGTATTTTAAGTGGTAAGGCTGGCCTGCATTTGCACTAGGATTATAGCAAGAGCACCACAGTGTAATCTACACAAGGAACTCTAGTTCATCCAGGACCATACAGAAAACCCCACGGGGCCAACAAGACAAGGACTCGGCAGGTAAGGGCCTTGCTGCTGAGCCTGATGACCTGGGTTTGACCCTTGGAGGCCACATGGCGAAAGGAAAGCATCTATCTTCCAATGTGCACTACCGTATATGGGTGCAGAAGTATGCGTATCCAGTGTGTGTGGTCAAACACACACATACAATGCTTTTTCTTTTTAATTCTTTTTTTTTTTTTAAGATTTATTTATTTTGTATATGAGTATACTGTAGCTGTCTTCAGACATACCAGGAAAGGGGATCGGATCCCATTACAGATGGCTGTGAGCCACCATGTGGTTGCTGGGATTTGAACTCAGGACCTCTGGAAGAGCAGTCGGTGCTCCTAACCACTGAGCCATCTCTCCAGCCCCATACAATGCTTTTTAAAGTCTTTCAAATCACTTAGCTTTTAAAACTATTTGGTTACTTTATGTATTATGCTTTGGGGACTGGAAAGATGGCTCAGCAGTTAAGATCTCTGGATGATCTTCTAGTACTTTTCGTGAGTCTGGACACACACAAGAAGCATGAGAATGTAATAAATGCAGTATTGTTAAACATCTGAATCGAGAAGTACATAATTTCGGAACTAAGGATGTAATTGAAAGTTAGCCTATTTCCCTAGTACACATGAAGATTCCTGAGGTAGACACCACAAAGTAAAATTTCACAAACTCATAAAATCTCAATTAACCTGAATTTTAAGATATTTTCTCGGGTTGGGGATTTAGCTCAGTGGTAGAGTGCTTGTTAGGGAAGCGAGGCCCTGGGTTAGGGTCCTCAGCTCTGAAAAAAAAAAAAAAAAAAAAAAAAGAAAAAAAAAAAAAGCTCTGAAAAAAAAAAAAAAAGAAAGAAAGAAAAAAAGATATTTTCTCTTGGGCTGAGAGATGGCTCAATGGTTGAGAGCACTGACTGCTCTTCCAGAGGTCCTGAGTTCAAATCCCAGCAATTACATGGCTCACAACCATCTGTAATGAGATCTGATGCCCTCTTCGGGTGTGTCCGAAAACATCGATAGTGTACTCACATACATAAAATAAATCTTAAAAAAAAAAAAGATATTTACTCTTTAACTGGTTGCTAACTGAAGTTCTCTAAATCATGTACCCTCAAGTTCCTTAAATTCTGGGTAGAGGTTGGTTACTGGCTTTTGAGACTAATTAAAAAGCACAAATAAGACATTTTCATGCAGTGGGAAAGGATGCAGCCTAGCTGGGAGAATGCTTGCCTAGCATGCAGAGACCACGGATGTGCTCTGCAGCGCTGTGTGACAGCGTGACAACTGAAGCTGTGACTGCAGAGTCTGGGGTCAGCGGCAGGCGACTGTTACAGTCTGAGTCAGTGTACATAGAGAGCTTTAGTGTAAACAGACAATCAGATTTTAACACTTTAAATTCCTAAATACCAAGTTTAAGCTATCTTAGATGATCCAGGCGCTGTCTCTTTGTTGTTACCTTTTTTGAGCCGTACACGATGTGGCACAATATGCATTTTCGCTCTCGTACCATAGTGACCAGATCTGAAGCACTCAATGTCAACCTGCATGAGGAAATAGCATTTAGTAACCTTTCCAGAGATCGACTTCAATTCACTTTCCACTCTGCCCCCCCCAATCTTTCAATCTCAATAATGTAATTTCCAGCTTTTACCAAAGTTTAAAAAACAAAACGATCCAACTTCTGAGTGTCACCCCCCCATGAACGTCCCCTTCCCCCATGCGGCAGTTCCTGTCATCCCTACTGAAATACACCCAGCTCTCAAGACATTTCTCATTGCCAAGGCTCTTATCTATCACAGTACAGCCCCTGGCATAGCCCCCATTTCCATTCTCTCCTGTAGTTTTGTTTTGTTTTTGTTTTTGTTTTCTTAAAATCACAGCTGAAGATTCTAACAAGATTGGTAGCAAGGTAGTGTTTAGTCTTTAATCCCAGCACTTGGGAGGCAGAAGCAAGTGAGTTCCAGGCCAGCCAAGGCCACATAGACAGGCCCTGTCTCAAATAAAAATCAAATCTAAATTATGTTGTTTCTTTGCTTAGGTCCTTGCCATGCCTACCAATCTGTTTCTCCCCTTACCTAACATACCTCTCGGTCGCCTGGACTGAGTGACACTTCTGGGAGGGCGTTGCATTGCACAGAGTAGGTCTCACTAAAAAGTAAAAAGGTATGTGGCCTCTAGCTAAGGCGTTTTTAGTATACTGGGTGCCCTAATAGGGAAATGAGAGGCAGACACAGGATAGTCTCCCGAAGTCTGTAGGCCAGGTAGTCTGGCTTATATAGCAAAGAGACTGTCTCACACAGGGTGGAAATACAAGACTAACACAGGAAAGATGTCCTCTGATCTCTACATAATGCATGCCCACAACACTACTGACCAAGCACTCAGACACACAGCCTTTCTGAAAAAAGAACATTAAAATCTTTAATGAATGTTTATTTCATCTTTTAATTTACATCAATGTAATTTTAAGTAAATTTAAACTTATAATTTCTGCTGGAAGAACTTTGAAGCTGATACCATGTGCAAATACATTTATGACTGTTTGTACCCAATAATGAATCTTTTGAAAGATTTTTAATTATATGTACTTGTGTGTTTGCATGGCGGTATATCCATGTGAGTGCAAATACTGCTGAAGCCTAGAAGAGGTTGAGATTCTCTAGAGCTGAAGATTCATGCAGTCAGTGAACCATCTGATGTGAGTCCTTTGCAAGAGCAGTGAGTGGTCTCCCATCCAACCATCTTTTGCAGACTGCTGGACAATGTCTGTTCACCCACTAAAGTACGACATGACAGCATCACTCTTAACCGACCAATCTCATCCTCTAGAACCACTAGAATAGGAGTGCAAATGGGGTCTGCGGTGGATCTCGGCATTCAGGTTAGAATTTCATCAACAGACTTTAACCAAGCTGAGAATTCTATGCAGATGGTCTTCCTGTCACCTCCTACAGGAATGCACCGTCTTACCTGACTGGGAACTTTTTTTTTAGTACTAGTTATGGTACCCGGTAGAGATGATCTTTTTGTGTAGTTATGTAATGCTGACTTCTCTGCCGGCAGTGAGTAGAATGCATACTGGATTTTGGTATTGTTATTTTTATTGGCTCATCTCCTGCCTGGGTATTTTGTACAATACTCTTTCTCTCACTTTCAGAAGAGATTGAACTTTGGGAAAGAGCCAGAGGCAGGAACATTGGTAAGACTGACACAGAAAGAAACATACTAGAAACTGAGATAACAAGCCATGAGGCACACACAGAATAATTAAGTTGTAAGAGCTACTTGGGAACCAGAGTAACCAAAGGCCTAAAGCTATTTTAAATAAGTACGCCTCCACATCATTATTCAGAGCTGGGGAGGGCACAGAAAGGCCGTATGGATATAGTACCCAGTACCACACAAATGCCTGGCACATGCTCTGTCACTGAACTTTATCTCCAAAGATGAACATACATTTCCCAAAGGGCTTGGACAATGTACAAACTGGGTGGCTTCTGTTTATCTGTGCTGGCTCTTTTAGAGATTTTGAGACAGCCTCTCATTGCTGACCATCATCGTTAGATCTCATCATGGTTGGAGATGGCTCAGCGGTTAAGAGCACCTACTGCTCTTCAGAGGACCCCAGCTCGATCTTGCACCTTTGTCAAGCATCTCACAACTACCTGCAACTCCAGTTCCATGGGGTCCAACACCTCTGGCCGCTACAAGCATCTGTACTGACATGCACATAACCACACTCAAGCACACATATATCATCAAATGAGCTCTTAAAAATAGCTTCCAGGGCCGGGAGTTGGAGAGGGTTAAAAGCACCAACTGCTCTTCCAGAGGACCTGGGTCCAACTCACACGACAGCTCACAAGCGGCTGTAACTCCAGTTCTGGGGAACTATTCCTGCTTCTGTGGATGCTAAGCATGCATGTGGTTCACAGACATACATGAAGGCAAAACACCCACAAACCTAAAACTCAATGATTTTTAAAAAGCTTCCGGGGTTGGGGATTTAGCTCAGTGGTAGAGCGCTTGCCTAGCAAGCGCAAGGCCCTGGGTTCGGTCCCCAGCTCCGAAAAAAAGAAAAAAAAAAAAAAAAAAACTTCTACCATTTTTTTAAAAGATTTATTTATTTTATGTATCTGAGTACACTGTCACTATCTTCAGACACTCCAGAAGAGGGCATCAGATCTCATTACAGATGGTTGTGAGCCACCACGTGGTTGCTGGGATTTGAACTCAGGACCTGTGGAAGAACAGTCAGTGCTCTTAACCACTGAGCCATCTCTCCAGCCCAGCTTCCACCATTTATATTTTACATGGAGATGGAGCCACCTTGGGAGATGTGCAACACAGCCTGCCATTTGAGTTGAAACAGGTGTCTTGATATAATTGGGAAAATTGTCCTTTTCCTCCTTCGAGCCTTTTACATATTTTCCACAATACCCTCTGGTTACTCAGCTAATACGGATGAACAGAGATCTTTGTCTTCTCCTTTACTTTATGAATGATGTTTATTGGGACAGAAAAAATATTTTTGAGGTTATAAATATAACTTATGTGAAGTGCTTGCTTGCCTACTATGAATCAAATTCTGGTTTTAATCCCAAAGACTGTGGGCTGAGGAAGCAGCTCAGCAGTAAAAGGCTTTCCTAGTTAATAGGCCTAAGGCTCTACCCTAAACATTGAACAGATCTTTACCCAGTTTCACAAATATCTCCCATTCGCCTTCATCCTTCCTAGAAAGAAATGCAAACTATGCTCCTGCCTTTGTTTTCTATAACTGTGAAGACATCAAGATATGAATATTTATTTAGATGTATGAGTGCTCTATTTACAGGTATGCTTGCACAGCAGAAGAGGGCATCAGATTCCCACTATAGATGGTAGTGAGTCACTCTCTGGGAATCTCTGGGAATTGTACTCAGGATCTCTGGAAGAGCAGCCATCACTGCTGAGCCATCTCTACAGCCCCCAGGCAAAGTATTTAATTGGAGGCTAGTTTACAATTTCAGAGGCTTAGTCCTTTATCAAGGCAAGGAGCAAGACAGCAGGCAGGTGGGGTGCTAGAGAAATAGCTAAGAGCTAAATTTTGATCTGTCAGTAGAGGAGAGAGAGAGAGGGGAAAGAGGGGAGAGGGGAGAGGGGAGAGGGGAGAGGGGGGAGAGGGCGAGGGCCTCTCAAGGTCTTTTGAAGCCTTAACGCCCATCTCCTGTGACACACTTCCTCTAACAAGGCCACACCTTCTAATCCTGCCAGTTCCACTCCCAGGTGACTAAGCACTCAAACAGATGAGCCTATGGGGCACAACAACCACAACTTATCTGCACATTAAAATTTAAAACATAACCATAATAACAATGTGCTAATAATAAAAAAAGCAGAGCCAGGTGTGCTGGCTCACTCCTTTAATTCCAGCACTTGAGACTTGGAGACCAGCCTAGTCTACAAAGAGAGTGCAGAACAGTCAGGCTATAACAGAGAAACAGGTGGGGGTGGGGTGGAGACAACAAATAAACAACCCCACCAAAACCCAAAACCAACAACAACAAAGCAAAAAGCGAAGGAGTTGGAGAGAAGGCTGCTCAGTAGTTAAGAGCACTGACTGCTCTTCCAGATCATGAGTTCAATTCCCACCTAACACATGGTTGCTCACAACCATCTGTAATGGGATCTGATGCCCTCTTCTGGTGTGTCTGAAGATAGTGACAGTATTCTTACATAAAACAAAACAAAAAACCAAATAAGATAAATGTGATTTACTATAAAATATGTACTTCAATATATAAATGCTTGGGCATGACTTTATTAGAAATCATAAAATTATGAATATAGCAACTAGAAAAACAGACTGATAATAAAACTATCACTTGCTGGGTGTGATGGCACACACTTTTAATCCCAGCACTGGGGAGGCAGAAGCAGGCAGATATCTGAGAATTTGAAGCCAGCCTGGTTTACAAAACAAGTTTCAGTTTAAGGTGTTTGATCATCATAAAACAGGCATAGTAGCACACACTAGTAATTCCAGCACCAGGGAGGCTGAGATAAAAGAGTCAGAGGTTTGAGCTAGTTCAAGCCAGATTGGTCTACCCACTGAGTTCAGGCTAGCTGTGGCTATAGCTAAGAAATTTTAAACAAACAAAAAATAGTGACCATCATTGAAGCTAAATTTACCACTAAACCCACTAGTCAATCTCAATATCATTAACAGTGGGAAAACCACAGCAGACAGCATAGCAGACACAGTGTTTAGACTGAATCCAATAAGCACTGTACTCCAGGCGTCCAGTTTGTTGTAACAGGCCTGAATCATCAACTTTATCTACACCACTGTCCAGGTCTCTTCAACAAAACAAAGCAAAAAAGCAAGGAATGAAACTGTTTATGTTAAAAGAGACCTCAGAATGTATACTAGCCAAGTACAACATGTAACCTTTGGAGAGTGAATCAAATCCTGTTTCCTGCTGTCTTAGTTACTCACGAGGTACAGAATGAAAACAAATTCAAGACCAGCCTGGACAGGCAGAGAGACCTACCCATGTCTCAAAAAGAGGGAGGAAGAAATGTAGAAAGTAAAAGTAGCTCAATGAAAACACACACACACACACACACACACACACACACACACACACACACACACACACACACACTATTTTTAAAACAAAACAAAACAAAAGGACAAGCTAGGCATGGTGGTGCTTACTTACAATTTCAGCACTCAGGAAGTAAGAAAAGAATGGAGAAGTAAGACTGCCTTACTACACAGAGTTAAAGGTCAGTCTTCGCTTCATGAAACCCTAGCATAGAAAATCAACCAACCAAGTATTGAATAATATAGATGGGATAAAAGCAATACAGGATGGGAATACGGTTTACTGGAATGCACTTGCAAGGTGAGGCCTACCATTCAGATCCCAGCACTGCAAAACACACAACAAAGAACGGTATAGCAAATTTTAGTAACATTAAAATCCAAGTGACAGGTTGAAGAAGTGAAGAGCACTTGCTGCTCTTGCACTGGACCTAGGACCTTGATCCCAGCATCCACATGGTAGCACACAGCCATCTGTACTCTAATTCTAGGGGATCTGAGATTCTCTTGTGGTCTCTATAGGTTCCTGACACATATAGCACACAAAAATAGATACACACTGGCAAAATACTCATACACATACACAATCTTTAAAATCTTGAGTAAAGGGAGTCTGAAGAGATGGTTCAGCAGTTCAGAGGACTAGCTGCTCTCCCTGGGTTTGATTCACAGCACCCATATGGTGGCTCAAAACCATCTGTAACTCCAGCCATTCCAGGGGATCTGGTGCCCTCTGCAGGCACCAGACATACATGTGGGCTAAACACCCATACATAAAAAATAAAATAAATAAAATCCAAAACATAAAAGGTAATCTGGGTGACTTCATATTCTTCTTGTTGTTTATAACCTCTGTAATAAAAATACTAAAAAAGAAAAAAAGGGGGGGGGGGAAGCTTAGGGTTAAACCAGGAGTGGTGGCACAGGCCTTTAATCCCAGCACTTGGGAGGTAGAGGCAATTGGATCTATGAGTTCAAGGCCAGACTGGTCTACAAATCCAGTTCTAGGACAGCCAGGGTTGTTACAAAGAGAAACCCTGTCTCAAAAAAAACCAAACAGTTTAGGATTGAAGAACTTAGCTCAATAAGAGTGTTTAGCTTCAAAACAAACAAACAAACAAACAAACAAACAAAAAACCTCAGAGATTGTCAAACTGAAACCCTGGAACCACTTCTAGCCTCCATCCCTTGACAAATATTCTCCACTATAGAGACTCTATGCCCTTATATGCAAAACATGTTTATACCATGTGCAAACACACATACTTAAAACAGGCACTATTGCAGTATGCACACCTTCTTGACCACAATGCTTTCACACTGTGTCATTCAATTTAGTACAGAGAAGTGGCTCATTCTAACAAACGCACAAATTTAACAAGTCGTCTGATATACACCTGGTAGCTCATATTTCTTAACAGTCCCATTTGGATTACAACAGCAGCAATAGAGTGTAAGCTTTTCATGGGCAGCTTTGCATCCTAGATGGTCAGTTAGGGTAATATAACTTGTCTATTTAGGGCTCTTATTCATTAGTATACAAATACTCAACTTCCCTTTCCATAATCCATTTACAAAACTCAAACTGTGTATACTTCTCATTGAGTCATCCTGGGTCTAAGAACAAAAAGATCTGTACCAAGCCATTCAATGTCCCTTGCTTTTCTCATAGACAATCCTTGAATTTGTTCTAAGCTGGATGTACAATAACTACATGGCTTTTCTTTTTAAAGTACCTTCCTTTATATCAAAGCAATTGGTTCTGAAGTAGATTGATGAAATTCCTTCACACCTTTTCTCTTTCTTGGCTATTGAAGCTCTGTTCAAAATCTATCTTGACCCTTTCCCTAGTTAAAAACTAAGATGGGCATGTACCTGTAATTCCAGCACTGTGACTGAACTCAGGATCTCAAGTTTGTAGCCAGTCCAGGCTACATAAACCAGATTCTCTCTCAAAACTATGAATCAAAATAAATTCTACTATTTTCTGTACCTAATAGTTCAGTCCGATTTCAAAGGAGTGCTTAGAATGTCTTATTTGGCATACAAGAAAAAGATGAGCATAGCTATCACCTTAGATGAAGTTCACTAGATCCACTGCAGGAAAACTTCAACAAATCACTATCAGTATTTCAGTACCTCATGTGAAAAGTGCAACCAAAAAAACAAAACAAAACCCCCATCTATTAAAACAGCTCGTTAAATTCCCGGGACACACCTGAATGTACTTAGAGCACGCAAAGTAACTCCTAAATGAATCTGATCATCCATTCTTTCGTTTTGGGCTTTACACTTTAAGATTCCTCCCTGGGGTTTTAGAACAAGATTTGGCTCTCATTTAATCCGTGGCTCGAATCACCTTAATATAAAAACCCTGTTATGGTGGCTAGAGCTCTAATCTGCTTCCAAGTTGCTTGAAAAACAAAAACAAAAAAAACAAAAAAAACAAAAACAAAAAACAAAAAAAAACAAAAACAAAAAAAACAAACAAACTCACACAACACTGAAATCTGGAACTTCCCCCAAAAGATGACTTATTTGACTCTCAAAGATGACTACACCTAACAGACTTAAATGTGAGTCGGTGCAACAATCTCCTCTCCACATTATGCACCAAGATAGTACTAAATATTAAGTGGACACATACCGTTCCACTAGTTGCTAGTACATTACTAAGACGCATCCCAAAAGTAGAGTCCTCAAAAGCAGGAAAAAGAGGCGACACTGTTAGTCTCGGAAGGCTGAGAGGTGGCTCTGGCCTGAAACCTACAGCCTTTAAACAGCAGACTAAGACTGAGATTCCTCCAAGACCACAGGCGGACCGAAATCAGGGCCTGCCCCAAAGGTCAAAGACCTGGAGCCACGCATCTCTAGCCTGAGGGGCTGCTAGCAGAACCGGATTGCCCTTGCCAGAATCTGTACCCAGAAACCAGACGCACCGCTCGCCCATAAACCCTAAACCCACATGGGTCAGAAGAGGCATCGTAGCGTGGACGTGCAGGAGTAGCCCCTCCACCTGCCCAAGGGGTAGACCATCGGACCCTCGGGCTTCGATACGCCCAACCAGGCCAGACCCTCCATACTCACACTCACAGCCCGTCCTTCCTACGCCATCCGGCCGCCGAGGGCCCGGCGAGGGAGCTCCCAGACGCCCCCTTAGCCTCCGGTCCGGCGGCGGCCTGGGACCCGCTCCCCGCCGGGCTCTGACGCCGCCGCCGCCGCCGCCGCCGCCGCCGCCACCACCACCATCGCGCAAGCGCGCAAGCGCACGCTGCTTAGCGCGCTCCCCGCCCCCTCATCCGCCCTTTTCAACCATCAAGCTTTATTTGAACATAAGAAGTGAACAACGGACACCAGACAAGCGGCCTTACTCAAAACGTGTAAAGAACTAAGATAGGTCCCTTGCACAAACCAGTTGACTGCACCTCCCTTTCATTCATCCTTTCCCCCCCCTTCATTTTCCAAGCTCTTTCTGGACTTTCTCTTATTTTCTAAGCCCTCCACCATAAGCTGTGGCAGTGTCTTGACTACATTTCAAAACTATTCCTTCTTTGTGAAACTTTTGAACAGACCCCAAGTTAGGCATGATAGCTCACCTCTGATTCTGGAGGTTGAGAGCAGAGGGCAACCTGAGTTCAAGGCTAGGCAGAGCTGTTACATTGTTCCTGGGCAACAAAGTGTAACTGTTTCAACAAAATTTAAATCGTAGCCTAGCTAGTAATTATTTATTTTTGTTTCGTTTTGTTCTTCCGAGACAAGGTATCCCTGTGTAGCTTTGCGTGCCCTAGAAGTCTCTGAAGACCAGGCAGACCTCAAACTCAGAGCTCTTGCCTACCTCTGCCTCCAGAGTCTGGGGTTAAAGTCGTGTGCCACCACTGCCTGACAATAGTTTTTTACTTTAGGTAAAGTAATGTTTTCTTGGACTGTTAGTTTTTAAAGTTAAAATTAGGATCTTTGATTTATTGTTAAATTTGGAGCATTCCTCTTCTTTTTGGGATCCTGTTATAGTGACTTTAATGAACATTTACATCGCAGTTGTTTATGAGTATAGCTACTTCTATATGATTGAAACCGCAATAGCAACTCCATTTAAGAAAACAGTTAAAGCCTTGAATTAAAATAAATACCTTCATTTATGTGTAAATCCAGATTCCTTCTAAAGGTTAGGGAATTCTTTCAACTGTGTATTTGTGACATCACAAGTCCTTAAAGCACTCAAGGTCTGCTAAGCTGCTCATTCTAGTTCCTTTAAGGGCAGGTTACAGAAGTACTTTGCTCTAAGTCCAGAGCTATAATTCAAGGAAAGCCAATATAAGTGAGGACCAAAATAACCCTAGACCAGGATTTCACATTGACAGTTTGAAGCAGATAACTGTTATCAGTTGTGATCTGGTGCATTCTAAGATAATGTTCCCCCAACCCTCCAGACCCTTCCCACTGTCTCCCAGGAGGGCAAAACTGACCCTAGCTGAGAACTACAGTATTAAATCCACAATTATCCCAACCCTAACTGTATTTAGCCATCTATTTTCTTCCTCCCTGCCCTCAAGAATTGATTTAAGAAAAATTAACCAACTTCTGAGTTCATTGCTACAGGCCTTAGCAGCGCTTATCAGTACTACTTCTCTCTGTCACTTTATTGCATTCTACAACACCCCAAAGCTGCTCAATTTCCCAAAAGTTGCAGCCATTTTTTTCTAATCAGCAAAGTATCTGACTTCTCAGAAAGGTTAACTTCCTGTTTCTAAACATACAGGCTTACAAGTAAATTTTGTCATTATCATTGAGAATATCCCTCCTTCCCTCAACTCTGTGTGGGTTGGTCTCCCTTTCATAAATGTCCCTTTCTTCTCAGTGTCTTGGGTTGTATGTATGTATGTATGTATGTATGTATGTATGTATGTGTGTGTGTGTGTATGTATAGCAACATGCTTCCCATCCAGTGCTCATATAGAGAAGTCAGAGGACCTGCAACTATATGGACTCCAGGAATTAAAATCAGGTCCTTGGCTTGAGAACAAGTACTTTACCTTGAGCCTTCTGGCCAGCCTCAGTCCTATGGGTTTTATTGTTAGAGGCAGGGCCTCAGGTTGCTAATGTTAACCTCAACATCACTATATAGTCAGTGACGTATTTCTGATCTGCCTCTCTACCTCCTAATGCTGAGATTATAGGCTTCAACCACTGTTCTAGACCTCCTATCAGTGTTATTTTATTTTTTTTCTTTTCTTTTCTTTTTTTCGGAGCTGGGGACCGAACCCGGGGCCTTGCGCTTGCTAGGCAAGCACTCTACCAGCTAAATCCCCAACCCCTAGTGTTGATTTTTTAAATTATATTTTAGTGTGGGTGTTTAGTCTGCATGAATGCCTGTGTACCATCCTTGTACATGTGCCTATAGAGGTTCAGGAAGGTTTGGATCACCTGGAACTTGAATTACAGATAGTTGTGAACTACCAGATGGGTGTCCTGTGGAAGAACAGCCATCTTTCCAGCCCAAAATTTTATTTCATTTACTTTTGAGACAAAGAATTACTATGTAAACCAGGCTACACAAAGATTCCCTTGCTTCCACCTCCTGAGCTGGGACTGAAGGTGCACCACCACCAACTCTCATCACTGGTTTGACTACGGCAGCTCTAACCCTATCGAGATCTTTATCTAGATCATTACCGCCCCCTCAATTTTTTAAAAATTCAACTGTTTTTCTCAGTTGAGTCTTTTCTCCCATACTAGAGTTCTTATGTCTTCATCTCAACAAAATAAAAAGAAATAAAACACATCATTCCTTTTTCTCTGACAAAG
Organism: Rattus rattus; assembly: GCF_011064425.1. NCBI lineage: Eukaryota > Metazoa > Chordata > Mammalia > Rodentia > Muridae > Rattus > Rattus rattus. Next base: position 98,697,435 of record NC_046158.1, read on the forward strand.
CCAAAGTTTCCAAAAGCATTTTATGACGTTCCCATTTCTTTCTCTTCTCCAAACTATTGCAATGTCTGTCAACTATCACCAATCCCCAGTTATTAAATTCAAAAGATATTTCTCAGACTTCTTTTTATCTCTTAAGCTATTTCTTTGAAATATTTTTTGTTATTCCTTAGATTGCCAGCATTTTGCTTTACTCTTAGAGGTGCTTGGAAGAATTCTTGGGGCAAGTGGTTTAAAACCCTACAGTAACTCAATGGCCATAAAAACGAATTCTAGGTTTAACATTCCAAAACCTACAAGACCTTTAAAGATCTAGTTTTCTCCTTAGTTTGATCCCCAGCCCTGGTGGTGATGGTCTCAGGGATAAAAGAACTTTTCCTATTTCAGAGTACAGTGGTTTGGGAAAGAATGGATCTCACTAGGTTGTCAGTCCGGCTTTACATTCCAGAGGTCAAGTGATCCTCCAACCTCAGCCTCTAATAGCTTGAGGACAACACGGTATGAGCTACCATGCCTTCATTTTCTTTTGTCTCAGAAAGTGAACTCTTAAGCTTCTAACGAGAGTAAACTTCAAGAAACTTCCAGAAGGCGCCGTGTTGTTGTTCCCAAAGCCTGGAAAACTCTTATCTCATAGACTTCCGGAGGAACTCCTACTTATCCTTCGTGACTTTAAGAGTAACTTCCTGCGTCAATCTTACAGGCATTCCTCAAAGTAAAAGTTTTGCTCATTGTTGGACAAAGGCGCCTCGGAATTTCTATGACCGTATTCTGTTAATTGAAATGTGTTTACGCCATCTATTTCCCTGGTTTAAAGGGGCCAAAACATCCTGTAGGCTTTGGCAGTAATTGTAGTTCAAACACTAAGACGTTCAGGGCACAGCTGCCTTCAGCGAGGATGGCTGCACGAACTCCTCCCACCTTCTCTCCAACGGGAGAACCTGTAAGGTTAACGGGTGAGTTCCCAGTATCTCCGCCTGCGTGGCAGGCGATTTAAGCCCACCCCCACCCCCTGTGGTGATTGGCTCCAGCGGTAGAGGTGTGTCTGCCCCGCGGGAGCCCTGCGAGTGCGCAGGCGCACAGATCCTCGGGGCGCCTGCGCACTCTTACGCACCCTGTCGGCTCTTAAGAGAGTCCAAGAGCTGCGGGGCCCGGAGAGGAGTGGCTGGAGCAGCCGGGTGAGCCTTCTGAAAAGTAGCTGAGTGAGCTGGTCAGCGGGAAAGGTAGGTTGATGTCCAAGGAAAAAGAGGGTGTGGTGGTGGTTCAACGTTTTGGGGGTCGGACTGGAAGGGAGAAGGGAGCTCCGGCCAGTTCTCGGTGATTGGGCCGAGAACGAAATCGCCAGGCGTTGGCGACCAGCGCGAATCCCGCACAGGAAGGGAGGCGCTATGGTGGTGCCTTGGACTTGTGTGGATAGGCTCTTCATCCCTCACCTCCAGCCTCACGGTGTTTCTCGTTAGTATTAACAGACTGTCTGGTGGCCTTAATGAACACATAGTTCTGAAATAGTTGTTAGAAGAATGACCCCGAGGCTCCTGGCGTGGCAGACTTCACTGTCTAGGAAAATTCCCTGCTTACCTTGAGTCCTCCCCATGGGGAAGCACCAAGAATATGGTCAGGCAAGAGCAATTTTTTTTTTTCCCCAATTCGGTTTGTGTGTGAGAAAAGTATCTTAAAGTACTGATACCCTTCTTTCCTTCGTTCGTAATCATTAGTCACTCCACTACTAGGAAAAGCAAACTGGTGGTAGAGGAAGCGAAAAACATCCGAGTTGAGGAAAAAGATCTTTCCCTTTTGCTGTTTGTCATCTGGGTAGGTTTGGGCTGGGGGCAGGGATGGTGATTGAAGGAGAGTTCAGAAACTGACAGCTTTTTGACAGAGTGTTCTCAGCCTTATGAAAATAGTATAGTTTCTTACTTAAAGATATTTTAAGGATTGAAATAACTTCATCTGCCCTGCTGCCTTTTAAGAGGGTTTTGAGATGTCCAAGTAAAATGCTAATAGTTCAGTCATAGCAAGATAAAAACAGATCCTTCTCACATTCTTTTTATTTTTCTTGGAAAATACTATGCTTAAATTCTGTGAGGCTCTGGGCAGTGGTGTGCACACCTTTAGTCCCAGCACTTGGGAGGCAGAGGCAGATGGATATCTGTGAGTTTGAGTCAGCCTGGTCCAGTAAGGCAATACTTGTTAAAGCACCTTTTTTTTTTTTTTTTTTTTTAAAGAAATGATCTCACTATATAGCTCAGGCTGGCCTGGAACTCAGTCTCTCAAGTGCTGAAATTAAAGGCATGCACACTCATACCCTCCCCCCACAATGCTTCTGGAATAGGTCATATTAAAGTAAGTTAAATGGTTAAATTTAGCCTTTACCAGGGGTTGGGGATTTAGCTCAGTGGTAGAGCGCTTGCCTAGGAAGCGCAAGGCCCTGGGTTCAGTCCCCAGCTCCGAAAAAAAGATCCAAAAAAAAAAAAAAAATTTAGCCTTTACCTTAAATAATTATCATTCTCAGTAGGACCTTTTGTTTTATTTTGATTTTTAGGTGGCTTCTTTTTGGGTGGGGTCCCCTTTCTACATTGTAGCAACCTATAAAACCAAGTGAAATTGGGCCAGAATTGGGAGTGAGTGACTAGAGTCCCAGGTGAGAGTCCAGTGACACCCCATCTTCTATCAGGGAACATCAACAGGCCCATTCCCGAGAGTCTTTTGTGAGTAATTCCAGTTGTTCTGATTAAGATGGTAATGGTTATTTATGCTTTGAGAACAGTGTTCTATAATAACATATTTAATACTTCTGAGGCGGTTATATAGGCCAGCCCCAGTGACCTCACGAAACCCCATCTCAAAACAACAATCAAACAATAGACATATATTAGTTCTCTCGGTCTCTTAGTTCTCTCAGTCTGGTGGTGGTTCTCGATATGAGCTCTCAGCTATTGCTCAAGCTCCCTCTCTGCCTGCTGCCTTGCTCCTTGGCCATGATGGTCAAATAAATGCTTTCTTCTGTAAGTTGCTCTGCTTACAGTCTTTTGTTCCAGCAATAGTAAAAGTGTACCAAGACAGAAGCTAGTACTGTTTAGAAGAGGATAATGGGGTTTAGTGCATGGCCAAATGCATGAATATTCTAGATACCATATTAGAAATGAAATGTAGCTCCAGTGTGATGATGGATGCCAATAGGCCCGACACCTAGAAGGTTGGCACAAGGGATCAAGAACGCAACACCAACTTGTTACGTAGGATTTGAATTATTTTTATTACAGATAGTTATTTGTAGGGAGGGGTGTGCCTTGGTGTGGACTTGGAGGTTGAGGACAACTTTGGTGGATTGGTTCTCTCCTTCTATCGTGTGGTTCCCGGTTGATTGAATTCAGATTAACAGGCTTGTATTGTTGGTAAGCTCTTGCTTACCTGCTGAGCCATCTTACCAGCCATATGCAGAGAGTTTGAGACCAGCCTGGACTACTTGAAGCTCTCTCACTCCCCACCCCATAAAAAAATGGAATATACTAGTAAAATATAGTTCTAGAGGGAATCTAAATCAAGTTATTTTGCCTGCTGACTTATGATCTATATCTGAAGTTCTGGCTTTTTTTTTCTTTAATAAATATTTTATGTATGTTCTATCTGCATGTACACCTGCACGCCAGAAGAGGGGCACAGATCATAGTATAGATGGTTGTGAGTCACCATGTGGTTGCTGGGAATTGAACTCAGGACCTCTGGAAGAGTAGGTAGTGCTCTTAACCACTGAGCTACCTCTCCAGCCCCTGATTTATTTTCTTGAATCCATTCCTTACCATTTCTCTTTGGGTTCTAGAAGTAAACAGTGCATAGGTATGTTGCACATATACTTGTACATTTGTAGCAGAGATTCTCAACCTTCCTAATGCTGTGATCCTTTCATACAGTTCCTTATGTTGTAGTGATCCCCCCACCATAGAATTATTTCATTGCTACATCATAACTAATTTTGTTACTATTATGAATCATAATGTAAATATCTGATATGCAGGATATCAGATCTACAACCCCTAAGGGGTCTCAACCCATAGATTGAGAACCACTGATCTAGAGCTTAGAATGAAGGCACTCATGGCATTGAATGTCTTATATCGGTTAAGGATGATCGACAAGACTTCATCTTACCTAAAGTGTATGTACCCAAACTACCCAAGGTCTTGGCTGATTCCAAGTTTACGTAGAAGTTTCCTGATTTTCTGCTCAAACGTTCGATACTAGGAGTCAGGACTGCAGGTAAAGACCGTGACTTAGCATGAGTGTCAGTGCTCTGGCATGGCGCAGCGCACACCTGTAATCACAGCACTCAGGAAGCCGCAGCAGGGGGATTGAAATGCAAGGCAAGTCTGGACTACATAGGAAGACTATCTCAAATCATCATCATCAAAGAAATAATATTCACTTCATTGATAACTTATACTTCTGGCTGGTACCGTGCTAAGCACTTAATGTGCATTTGATTTTAGAAACAATTCTGGGAAGAACTTTTAGTAAATCTAAAAAACTATCACATAAACAGGCTAAGTAAATTGGGTGGCTGCTCTAGGTGGGATAAGGTTCTCGTGCTGGTAGCATAGTTAGTCTAGCTTGGATTGCCAGTTTAAAATAATTTTCTCTTGTTATAAGATAAGAAAATTGGACTTTTTTCCAATTCATTTATGTTGGTTCTTCAGACAGGTTTTCACACTAGCTTAGGCCAGAATCGAAGGCTTCTTTTTTTTTTTTTTTTTTGTTCTTTTTTTCAGAGCTGGGGACCGAACCCAGGGCCTTGGCGCTTCCTAGGCAATACCACTGAGCTAAATCCCAACCCCAAGGCTTCTTTTTTTTTATCCCCAGATTGACCTCAGCCTTGAAATCTTCCTGTGTCAGGTTCACAAGTGTCAGATAAGCAACATCAGACTGGATCTTGTTCACTCTTGCAAAACAAGTGAAAGGCACTTGATGTAGTAAGTCATACCTGAAATCCTTGCACTTGATAGGCTGAGACAGCAGGATAGTTGAAAGGCTACAGTGAGTTTCAGAACAGCCTGTACTGCACAGTGAGACCTTGCCACAAGACAGAACACCTAGAGAAAAAAAATGTTTTCAAATTCTGAAGAAGTTGGTATAAACAGGTGCTGCTGAGATCTGTCTGCCTCTGCCTCCCGAGTACTGGGATTAAAAGGGGGTATATCATCGTAAGGCCTCATGGCACATGAAAAGGCAGGTAGATTTCTGTGAGTTCAAGGACAGACTGATTTACATATTGAGTTCTAGGCCAGCCAGGGCTGCATAGGGAGATCCTGTCTCAAAATAAAACATTTCATATAAATGATATTACATAATGTATGGCCTTTTGTGTTTGTTTTTATTTATTTAGTATAATGCCTTCAGTCCTAACACATACTGTAGACTGTAAATACTTCTTTTTTAGAGGTGAATAATATCCCCTTATATGAACATTTGTTCCCTCCCCTACTTACCTGTTGTGAATAATGTTTTATCCATATTAATATAAGTACATCGTGTACAGCATCCATGGAGAAGAGAAAAGGGTACCAGATCCCCTGGAATTAGAATTAGAAACAGATGTGAACCATCATGAGGGTGCTGAGAACCAAACTTGGGCAAAACTTCTCCTCTTCTGTGTGGTGTTACTTTCTGCAGTTCCTGCAAGGTAAAGTAGCAAATGCTTTTAACCACTGAGCCCTCTGTCTCCAACTTCAGCCTCGTAAGGGTTGGGATTTGTAGGCATAGACCACCATGGTCAGCTTCTTGGCTTCTAAATTTTCAAAGTGGTAGTCAGAGACTAATTAAAAGCCACATGGGGAGTGTGTATGTCTATGTATCTGTCTGTCTCTCTCTGTGTGATGCTAGGGATCATATTAGTGGACTTGGACATGCTACTCAAGCAACATCTTCAGCTCTTAGCTGCTGCCTTTGTGTTTTGGTTTGCCTTTGTGTCTCACTATGTACACTATCTACCTCTAACTAATGACTGATCCTCCTGTCTTAGCTTCCAGAGTGCTTTGGCTACTCTTTAAAAAAAAAAAACAAAAAAAAACCCAACTTTTTTTCCCATACGCTTGATTTTTTTTTTTTTCCCCATAAGTTTAGAAAGCTGAATCGGGCTGTTTACTTCTTTGCCTAGTATCCCAGTCTGTCTTGGCCAGCTTTGTTTCTGTACCCATTTCCTCACCTCTGAATTGTAAAGCAAATCCTAGAAACAACCATGTAAATGACATCTTCAATGAGGGACATGCTAACTCAATCATGAATGCCAGCCTTGGGAAGCACGAAGACCACTGGTTAAGAGTCCAGCCTGGGCCATTTAAGAGGCACAGTTTCTGCAATACTCCCCTCTTATCTTTGGTTTCACTTTCTGCAGTTCCTCTTACTTGTGGTCAATTTTTTGTCTGAAAGTATTAAATAGAATGCTTCAGAAATAAGCAGTTTGTAATGTGTTTTTGTTTGAGACAGGATCATACTAGGTAGCCAAGGCTAACCTCTCAGTTGAAACCATTCCTGCTGCTGCCTCCTAAATACTGGGATTATGGGCATGTGCTGCCATATCTGCCTACTTTGTAAACTTTAAATTTTGTGCTGCTATGTTTGTGGTGATCTAATCTGATGCCCTCCTGACCCATCCATCCTGCCTGGGCTGAATCACCCCCTTGTCTAGCATCTTCACTTATCCATAAGTCACTTCATGGGCATCTCTTTTATCAGGCTTGGGTATCATAGTATTTATGTTCATTCAGATAATCCTTACTTAATAATAATAATTTAATAATAGGCTTGATAGTGGTGTTGTAATTCACATGTGCCCTCAGAAGCTGTATTCATCTTCAAATGGAAAGATGACTTTTGGTCATAGGTATGTACAGACTTAAGAGAGAACATTGGATTTGCACTCTGAAATGTGAGGCGTGCCCTGAGGTACTGAAGTGTTACCTGGTAAAGGAGGCTGTTGCCGTTTGTGCTTTCTTCTTCAGTAAGGATGTTGTTACAAGTTCTCTCTTCCAGCTACATCCCCTGCTTGCTTTATGGGGTTCTTCAATCCACTTAACTCATTCTGTGTCAAAAGATTATTGAGAACTTGTTCAGGCACTGTTTGAACCTAGTATTGCTGCCTCAAGTGAGGTATTTTTCATGTAAGCCTCAGTAAAGGTTTCTCTCTAAACCCCTGTTGGCAGTGCTTAAAACAAATCTTCTATCTGTCCTCTTAGGATTCAGAATGGTCAGTCATCTCTCAATGGATGGGGATGTTTCCAGTAATGGGGATATACTATAGGAGCCAACTGGAAGATTCTCTCTAGGGAACCAGGAATTGGGTATTATACTTTGGAACCTGGGTCTAGAATTTATTTCTTAACTCTGTTTTATCTACTTGTTTTTGTTTGTTTTATTTTTTATTTTTTAAGACAGGGTTTCTCTGTGTTGCTCTGGCTATCCTAGAAATAACTGGAGAATGGGCTGGCTTTGAACTCACAGCCTGCGTCTGCCTCCCAGGTGCTGGGATTAAAGGTGTATTCCCCTACCACCACCACCACCACCACTATGTAGCTCTGACTACCCTGGAGTTTATTTTGTGGTCCAAATTCGCCTCAAACTCACAGAGAGTTCGCCCCCCTCACCCCCACCACCACCTTTAAAATTATGTGTGTATGTGTGTATGGGTGTATACACATGAGTGTGGGTGCTTGTAGAGGCTGGAAGAAAAGAAAAAGCCATTTAAGGGGAATTTTACATTTTTAGGTTTGTAAAGAAATATGTTGTTTTGTCAACTACTTCAACCTTTGCAATATTATTAGGACCCATTTTGCTATTTAAAAATAACAAAAAAATTAACAAATTTTTAAGTGGTGTTTATTGATAGAGGACTGGAATGCTAGCACATAGGAGATAGAAAATAAGGCAGTTAAAGCCTAGACTGCATGAGATCTTGTCTCAGAAAACAAAGAAACAAGTGAGGTGGGGCATGAGTAACATTTATTGAATACCAGGTACATGCCAGTGAGTGTGATAAGGACTCTTTCTTGTTTTTGTTTTTGAGACAGGGTCTCTATACAGCCCTGGCTAACCTGGAACTCACTAATCATAGAGATCCACTTACTTCTACCTCTTGAGTGATAGAATTAAAGGCATATGCAGTTACCACGCCTGGCTGTGCTAAGAACCACATGTGTATTTGCCTTGAGTCTTTGTAAGCTAGGCTGACCTTGAATTCCTGATCTTTCTGCTTGTGTGTATTGAGAATGTAGGCTTGCGCTGTCCCACCTGCCTGGATTTCTTTTTAAGTCTTCACCAAAAATCAAGTTTGTTAATGTTCCTATTTTTCAATGAGGAAACTGAGTCTTGTTTACTTACTCTGTGTGTGCGCGTGCTAGCGAGCGTGCCTGCGTGCCTGGGAGTGTGCAAATGGAGATCAAAGAACAACACCCTTTTCTGGCATCTGAGACCTCCTCCATGCATGTGGTGCACATAAATGCACATATACACATTAGCAAAAGTAAACCTTTAAAAGACTCCCAAGTAGACACCTGCTTCCTTACGTCAATGCTTTAAGTGTGTGAGATCTTTGTTCCTTCCTGATTCTTATTTTTGCTTAGAGAAGGGGGAAGTTTTAAGCAGAACTTGAGTTCACGGAAAGGGTGTTTCCAAGTGACCTCATTGTCACCTGACTCTGCTACTTTCTAACTATATCTCTTGGGCTTTAGAAGGCAGGATTTTTAGTTCTCAATTTTTGAAACAAGTCAGCTATATATTTAAGCCTTTTTTTGAACCCATTTGAGATTTTTGTTCTGTTTTGTTTTTACTAACAAGATAGTAAATGTTGACTTATAGTCAACAAGAATAACCGATAGGGATAGAATCCAAAATTGTGCGATTGAGAGATCTGGCTTTCTTATCCCACAATGTTTCTGTATCTGTAGTATATTGTCTGAAAACCTAATTGAAGTACTGTTTGTAGGGACTAATCGGTTGGTGTATGTTATTTTTCTTGTCACTGTCCCTCTGTGGGCACTAAGAAGTTAATCATTGGAGCCATGGGTGACCTTTGAGAGTGATGCCTTGGAAGAGTAGTCTTTGACAGAGCTCTAGGAAGTTAAAGAGAAACCAGAATCTACCTGAGCAGATGAGTAGGACAAAGGTATGCACACATTTGGAGGTGACAGCATGTGCTCTCTCTTCCCCACACTGTCTTAGGACTGTGCTTTCTAGTTCATCTTCAAACTTCTGGTCCTCCTGTTTGAATGTCCTGAGTTCTGGGACTGAGTATATACCACCATACTCGACCAAACAGGTATGATAGCATGGGACATATGTAAAATAAAGCTAAAGGTTCCAAAAAAATTAGAAAATTAATAACATATGATTTGATATTAATAGATGAGTGAATAGTTGCTAATTCAAAGGAGGCCTTTTTTAAACTTAATTATTTTATTTGGTGGGTTCAGGTGTTTTGCCTGTTTGTATGTCTATCCACCATGTGTGTGTCTGGTGGTGGTGGTCAGAAGAGGGTCTAACATCCCCTAGAACTGGAGTAGCAGATGGGTATGAGCCCCTCTGTGAAAGCAGCCAGTACTCTTAACCACTAAGCCATCTTTCCAGTACCAGTATTTCTTGCTTATATATCTTAGGGTGTGTATATTTTGTCTGAACCACAGATATGAAAAATATCAGTTATATTTTGAACTTCTGATGCTTGTAAAAATCATTTTATTTGGGTACAACTGTACATGCATACATGCATATGTATCTGACATAGCACATATGTGGAAACTCAGAGGGCAACTTGGAGGAGTCACTTTCTCCTTCTTCAGTGTAGGTGTAGGGGCGGAATTCATGTCCTTAGACTTGGATGAACACCTTTACCTACAGAGCCATCTCATCAACATCAGATGTACTATTTAAATGAACTTTCAAGGCTCAGAAATCTTAATTACATCTAGCACATTTAACTACACACACAGTCACACACATAACTTAAAGGGCTCGTTTGCCTAGCATGTGTGAGGCCTGGATTTAATCCCCAACACACACAAGAAAATGGAAAAGTGTCTTATTAGTCCGTTATAGGGAATTGAGCCCAGGGCCTTGTGCATGTGAAGTAAATGTTCCTTCATCGAGCTACACCCTCAGTCCCAGCTGAAGAAATTTGCCTGTGACCAACTGACGGCTTTATTCTTAAGATTTATTTTATTTTATTATATATAAGTACACTGTAGCTGTCTTCAGATACACCAGAAGAGGGCATCAGATCTTTTTACAGATGGTTGTGAGCCACCATGTGGTTGCTGGGAATTGAACTCATGACCTCTGGAAGAGCAGTCGGGTGCTCTTAACCGCTGAGCCATCTCTCCAGCCCCTGACGGCTTTATTCTTTATGACACATTTGCAGTGGTGGATAATGGGGTGTGGTCTAGTGATTCCTTGCTTTTTGCTACTACAATGTGTAGCTCTGTTCGAAAGAGCTGCATTCCTTTGAGAGTGTATCCTGTTTCTGTTCGTACTTGCTCATTCATTAGGTACTTTCCAAGTACATACTGGTAGCCTGGTAGGTGTTGACATAGATGAGAACACCTGTCACCTTCAAGAATGTAATCTAGTAATATATTCCTGGTTAATTTGGTTCTCTGCTTGTCAATATAATTCATAGAAGAGTACCTGACCTCAGCTCATTTGTGCCAGATCATTCTTTGTTGATCAGCTTTCAGAATGAGTGCTAGGAGTTTTAGCAGCTTCCCGGACCTGCCCACTGATATCCCTACCATCATGTTACTTAATCACAAGTTTCCAAAGGCTGAACATAGTGGCCACACCTCTAATCCCCAGTACTTGGGAGATAGAGGCAGAAGGATAAGATATTCAGAGTATCTCAGGTACATAGCTGGTTTGAAACCAGCTTGAGCTATGTGAAACCCTTCTCAAAAACAATGAAAATGTTGCAAAACAGCAAATGTAAAGTTTGAGCTAAGTATTGTCTGTATTGTAGACAAACAGCTGTTTTTAGAAATATAATATAAGGCCATGTAAGGTGGTTTAATGGGTCAAGTGATAGTCACTCGATCATGAGAACATGAGTTCAAATGCCCAGAACTACTGTAAAGCCAGATGCAGTAACTCAAGTGTAATACTAGTGCCGTGGCTAACTGGGAGGTGGAGACAGAAGAATCCTGGGACCAAGCAACTTAGCATATGCACCAGTGAACAAAAAGAGACCCTATCTCTTCTGTGAAAGTCAAATACCTGAAACTATCTTTTGATACATGGACAGTAGTGTGGTATCTGTGCCAAGACATACATGTGCTCGGACTCCTATACATACACTCTTCTACACATTACAAACATATGCACACACATATAATAGGTAATAAGATGCTACAAAGTGCAGTAAAGAAAACCTGTGTCAATTCCATAATGCTTATTGATACATTTGATTTCTCATGTTAGTGACACTGAATAGCACCTGTATTAAGGGAAAATGTATTTTGGTTCATGACCTTATAAGGTTCAGTCCATGATTGTTTGTCTCCATGCCCTTGGGTAGAGTATCGTGGCAGCAGGAGTATGTGTATGCAGAGGGGCTTTGGACAGCAGTGCAGCAGAGAACTGGGACCGGGCCTGACTTGCAAAGGCACTCCTCACCCCACAGACTACTTCTTCCAACTGCTTCACCTCTTCAAAGTTAACAGAACCTGCCAAAATAGTGCTACCAGCTGGGTACCATTCATTCAACACATGAGCCTGTGAGGAATATCACACCATAACATTTGTTTTATTTCCTTAAATGTTTACAAGATCTTTTACTATGTATTAGAAAATTATTGCTTAGTTTCAGAGAGTCTTCACCAAAACAACAGCATAGAGAGGAACCGAATCTATCCATAATGAAAATCTTTTTTTTGGAGCTCCATGTAGCAGATCTTTTTTCTTTTATCTTTTGTGTACGTGTGTGTGTGTGTGTGTGTGTGTGTGTGTGTGTGTGTGTGTGTGTGTGTGTGTGTGTGAGAGAGAGAGAGAGAGAGAGAGAGAGAGAGAGAGCAAAAAAGCATGCATGCAGTATCCCTGGAGCTGAAGTTACCAGAGGTTGGAAGCTGCCAGACATGAATGCTGGGAATTGAACTCTGGTCCTCTTCAAGAGCAGTTTGTGCTTTCAACTGCTCAGCTGTCTTTCCAGCCACAGCAGTACTTTTCTTGATAATACCTTAGTATTTCATATTCTCCGAGGAGTAGCTCTTAAAACTCATGTAATTTTTGGAAGTAATGTCTGTGTGTTCTTTATTCACATGACTTTTAAGTTATAATCATTTTTGTGGTGGTTTGAAAGGAAAAGGGCCCCATAGGCAGTGGCACTTTTTATTTATTGTATATGAGTACACTGCAGCTGTCTTCAGACACACCAGAAGAGGGCATGGAATCTCATTACAAATGGCTGTGAGCCACCATGTGGGATTTGAACTCAGGAAGAGCAGTCGGTGCTCTTAACCACTGAGCCATCTCCAGCCCCCAGCAGTGGCACTTTTAGGAGATGTGACTTTGTTGGAAGAGGTATGTCACTAGGGGTTCTAGAGTTCTCCAAATCTCAACCGGTCTCTTTTTTGCTGCCTGTGGATCAAGATGTAGAGCTCCCAGCTTCTTTTCTAGCACCACGTCTGCCTGCTTCCATGCTTCCTGTCTAATGACAATGGACTGAACCTCTGAACTATAAGCCAGCCCCAAGTCAGTGTTTTCCTTTGTAAGAGTTGTTATAATCATGGTATCTCTACACAGCAATAAAACCCAAGCTAAGACAATTTATTTACTGAATGTCTTTTCATTATTGCTTTGCCATATTCAAATAAGATTTAAAGAACATTGCTACAGGGATTAAGGGTGCGGTGTAATTAATAAAGTGCTTGCCTATCATTCGCAGAGCCCTGGGTTCAATCCCCAGCACTACATAAACCAGACATAGTGGTACACACCATGAAGGGAACAAGATCAGACTTTCAGTCATCCTTGATTGCATATCTCAGAAACATGAGGGCTTGTCTCAACAACAATAATAAGGAATACTGCACAACCAAGAATTTGCTTTACAGGGGTTGGGGATTTAGCTCAGCGGTAGAGCGCTTGCCTAGCAAGCACAAGGCCCTGGGTTCGGTCCCCAGCTCCAAAAAAAAAAAAAGAATTTGCTTTACACTTTTTAAAAACATTCAGCCAGGTATGGTAATGCATGCCTTTAATGCTGCTAGTGCTGAGGATGTAGAGACAGGAGGGTCTCTTGTGAATTTGAGATCAGCCTAGTGTGCATACTGCGTTCCAGACCATCTAGGGCTATATGGTGAGATGCTGTCTCCAAAAAAGTAAAAGAGCTAAGTTTATCACTGTGTATGTGCATCTTAGATGTGTGTTCCTACACTTCTAGGAAGGCAGAGGACAAGCTTAAAAATGTTTGTTGGTGTTTGGGGGATGGTGGTGGAGGTCAGAATACAGCATTGTAGACTGGGTTCTCTTTTTCCACCTTACAAGGGTTCCAGGGTCAAACTCCTGGCAAGCACCTTTACCCGTTAAGCTGTTTCAGTGCCCATAATTTGGCAGGCTGGCATAACCAGTGCTTTAACCCTTTGAGCTGTCTTTTGGGCTCATCAGCACCTTGCTTTTTAAGGCCAAGGGCCTTTCCCATTGGAAAGAGTACTTTACCTGGGCCTGGGGATGCAGAATGGTTGGTAGAGTGCTTGTCCTAGCATTTATGAAACCCGGATTCAGATTCCAGCAGCACATAAATCACATCTGAATTTCCAACACAGCACGTGCTGGTTGAAAGGTCATAAATGCAGGTCATCTTTAGCACATAACAAGTTCAAGACCACTTAGGATAGATGGCTGCTTGTCTTAGAATATTTCTCTTGTGTTTTTAGTTTACTTCCAATACTCATAGCATCAAGTATCCATGTTTCCTCCTAGCCTGAGTTCCTGTCTCTGTAGTGTAGGTGAGCAGGTAATGGGATCAGTCCTTTAACTTACTTGCCTGGTAAGTACTAAATCCCATCAATCTAGGCTTTCTGCTCAAACTTGTATGTATCTTTATTCTTCTAGAGTATCCATATTTCCGTTTCTGTGTCCAGTAGTTTTGACTCATCATGGATGATCTATCACCAGAAGAAATTCAGCTTCGGGCTCACCAAGTTACTGATGAGGTAAATTTTAATTTTTTATTTTAATTTTTTAATTCTTAATTTCTTGATTCTCTTCATTTTAATTTTTTATTACATTTTAATTAGTTTTTGAGTGTTTTGAGCTTTGAGTATCTCATAAATGTGGAAGTCAGAAGTCAGCTTGCAGGAGTCAGAATTCTCTCCTCCCTGGGGTTGAACTCAGGCGGTCATCTTGGTGGAAGCACCTTTACCGCCTGAGCCATTCTGCAGGCCACTTTGTCCATATTCAAAGTAGGAAAGTGAGAGTCTCTTTATTTGGCTCTTCTTGGTCCCTTAAGGTGACTAGTATTTAACAGTTACCTGCAATTCTGGAAGGAATTCTGAACTGTAATGATCCCTTAATATCCGTAGGACATTAGCAGTAGGCATAGTTCTGCTTACCGTCGTGAACCCCTCGGCCCCACCATCTGAGACCTCTCTTAAGTGCCTGGTAGGAAGAAAGGGAAAATGGAACACTGCTTTCTTTGCTTTCTTGTAAGGAGGGGGTGTGCTGGCAAGTTGTAAGTAACAATAAAGTAGCATCATAAATACAGCCTGTGATTGATTTGTTTCTCTGAATTTCTTCCTAGTCTCTGGAAAGCACAAGGAGAATCCTGGGTTTAGCCATTGAGGTAAGAAATATTCAATATTTGAGTATAGAAATGTATGGGTGGAATATTAGCACTACCTACAGTTGATGTGATCTAGCAGTTGCTGAAGATTGCCCAGTGATGCACTAATAAGCTAGTTCTGGTTCTTCTTTGAAAGTATTGGGATATTGACAGGGAAGCTGAATTTACCATAGGCTTGAACTTACTTTAGTGATTAATATGTGCATTGCTGTGAAGTACTTAATTCTGTCTGTAACACTTGATTCCTGAGCATTTGATTTTTGATTTGATTCTTTCTTATCATTTATCAGTCTTTGCAAGGTTTGGAGATATTTTGGGTTGCTTTCTTGTACTTTTCATCTTTCTTTTTCCCCTTTTAGTCTCAGGATGCAGGAATCAAGACCATCACTATGCTGGATGAGCAAGGGGGTGAGTTGAAGTCATTTAAGGAAACTCTAAATTTGACTTAGAGTGCCAAAAACCCCTATAAAATTCAGCCTTCCCTTTGTAAGATAAGAGTAATGTGTTTCCTCCTTTTCTCCGGCTGGTGGTATCATGGTCACTGCTGGACTGGGATGAGAGGCAACAGTGCCCACTGGACACAAGTCTCTTAGACAAGAGCAGCCTGTTGTGTGCATTTGTCACGTGAACTTTAAACGTGATATTATCAGATCATTTCCCAGATGAGTTTAGAACATCCAATTTTGTTGGTCTGAGTTAACCCCATCAAAACTTTCCTTAGTTTAGTGCCTAAATGTTAGGAATACTGGGAATCTGGCTGGAGTGATTTCTAGGCAACCCTCACATGCTGCTAGAGAATAAATCTTTGTGAAGTGAGGCTCCAGGAACCGTAGGATCAGCGTTGTTCTCTTGGCACTGAGACTCACTGCGGGTGATGGATAGCGTGGAGGGTGCAGCTCCCTGCTCTGTAGCATTAGCATTTTCACTGGACATCTGTGAATGTAACACCACAACTTATTCTTAGAACAACTAAATCGCATAGAAGAAGGCATGGACCAAATAAATAAAGACATGAGAGAGGCAGAGAAGACTTTAACAGAACTCAACAAGTGTTGTGGCCTCTGCGTCTGCCCTTGTAATAGGTAAGTTGATAAATCAAGACCTTATCCTTGCTTATTCCCTACCCGGAAATAAAGTCAGAAGTGTAACTGGATAACTGGTTGGAAGTTAGCAACTTTGTTAAAAACAAACTGAAGATCAAGGTTTTCATCAAGCAGGAAGGTTCATAGAAAATCGTGCCTAGATTGACCAGCTCTTGTACCAAATATAAGTTTCAATCTGGATACAAAAAGGCTGGGGATTTACATCTGGATGGTGTAGAATAGAATGGCATTTGTATATAAAACTTTTAAGGAGTAAAGAATGAACTTCTTCAAAAGACAGTGTGTTAGAGCTAGTGTTAGACGGTGTGATGTCTACTAAGGGTACAGATGTGTATGGTTATATGATACCTTAACAGGAGGGAGATCATGAGGTGAGCTTGTCACTAAAAGGATTTGAATTAATGTGGAGAAAAGGATCTGGGGGTGAGGCTAAGTGGGAGCCCATAGCACCAGAAAAGTCAACAAAAATAAAACATGGAAAGAAAGGGAATTTAACTGAACTACATGATTCAGGTGAGAAGTAGCGGGAGATGAAGGTAGCTGGCGGAGGAACTTGGATGCCAGAGTTAGGGAGGAGATAGACAGGGTTGACATTTGTGACTGTGTACCAGGAGGCTAGTTAAACGTAATTCATTATCTGGGTCCTTGAGGTTAGACTTTATCGGTAAGGTTAAAGATGAAATTATAAATCAATAGGATTCCCTTTAAATCGGTTGGTTGCATTTGAAGTATGAAAGGGAGCGAGTCAAAGAAGACAGATGATGGTTGATGATTATGTCCTAGTTTTCTTTTTGTGAGGAAACAAAAAGAAAGAGCAAAAGAACTTAGGGAAAGAAAGTTTATTTGGAAAGACCAATTCCAGGTTGTAGTATATCACTGAAGGGAGGTCAGAGCAGGAACTTGAAGCAGCTAGTCACATCTCATTCCAGAGCAGAGAGGAATGAAAGCTGTGTGCTGTGCTTGCTCTCACCTTGTCTTAGGCTTTTACTGCTGAGAACGGCACCATGACCAATGCAAGTCTTATAAAGGACAATGTTTAATTGGGGCTGGCTTATAGGTTCAGAGGTTCAGTCCATCATCATCAAGGTGGGGGCATGGCAGCATCCAGGCAGGCATGGTGCAGGCAGAGCTGAGAGTTAAACATCTTCATCTGAAGGCTGCTAGCAGAACACTGGCTTCCAGGCAGCTAGGATGAAGGTCTTAAAGCTCACATTCACAGGGCCACACCTTCTGATAGTGCCACTCTAGGCTGAGCGAGCATATAAAACCATCACACACCCTTTCTTCTCCCACCGGCTTACGCTGTTTAAGCTTCCCTGCTGCCCACAGACATGGGTACAGGCAAACCAGATCTAGATAGGTTTTTAGTTGATGCTCTTGGGTGATTCATAAGGCATCTCTGACAAAGAAAATTTTATAGTATACTGTTTGAAGATTGTGCTCGAGATAAAGGACTTCACCCATTTCCTTTTGTTTTTTGATTCCTTGAGACAGAATCTCACTATATAGTCCTGGCTGGCCTGGAACTCTCTATATAAACCAGACGGGCCTTGAACTCAGAGATCTGCCTGCTTCTGCTTCCTGAGTGCTGGGATTAAAGATGTGTATTAAAGTAAATCACGATGCCCAGTCACTCATTTTATTCCATTGTGGAAATTTCTATTCTCTTTTACTCTTGGATGAAGTAAACTTTATGATTTTCTTACTAATAATAGATAATCAAATAAGGTAAAGTTTGGACAGAGGCAGTTAACCATTAAGAGTGTCAGTCAGGAGCTCTTTGAAACTTTGCTCTTAGTCAAGATGAGTGTCTTGAGATTAAGTTACAGGGCTTCATCAACAGTTTGTCCAGCTAATAGTCCCAGGTGCATAAATCCCAGTGAGTTAAGTCTTTTACACTTACATATTTTCAGGTGTATTTGGTTATTTGCTTTGCCTTATTTCTAATGTGAGTTCCAGGGATTTGGACTCAGATCCTCATTTTGTACCACAAATACCCTTTAACTGCTGAGCCATCTGCCTAGCTCTCAGATAAGTGTTTTTATGTTATAATATTATATAATAATTTTAATTAAAAACTATGTGTATGACTGTTTTGCCTGCTTTGATGTCTGTGCACCATATGCGTGTCCAGTATCCACAGAGGCCATTGGAGTTAGAGAAGATAGTGAACCACCATGTCGGTGTTGGGAGTCACCCAGACCTTCTGGAAGAGCAGCCAGTGCTCTTAACCCCTGGGCCCTCTCTCAGTCCCTTCTGTGCCATTTTCACTAAATAAAAGGATTATGTTGCTTGTTGGTCCACATCTGGATTTGTTTTGTCATGAGGAGTTAAAGGTTTGACTGTTCTTCTCAGCTTTAATACAAGCCCATTGACCTGTATACTTTGGTTGACTTTCTAGAAGTTTATAGTTCAGTGGCTGTGACTGGAGCTGGGGATGTAGCTCATTTAGTACAGTTGTTTGCCTAGCATGGGTTCAAGTCCAAGCCCAGCATAAAATTGGGAGTGGTAGTTCAAGCCTATAATCCTAGCTCTCAAGGTCCTCCTCTTCCTTAGCTGCATATTGAGTTCAAGGTCAGCCTGGGCCAAATGAAGCCCTCCAAAACAATAACAACAAAAACACCAGTGTGTCAACCAGGTTTAGCAGGTTGATTTAAGCAGCACATTCTAAGTGTCTATATAATATGACTCAAACCCTTAGATATGTTTTACAAACTTCTGTTCCTGTCACCTATGTTTCATGAACCATCTTGGAAGAATGAGGAAGAGAAAGTAGGTGAATTTCCTTGAACAAAACTCCTCTTCAGTCTAGATGATTGTTTCTAAGTTATAGGTTAATAAAAAGAATAGCAATGACTTCTAAAAGGGTCAAAGATGAGAGAACATGGAGGATAGAACAGTGGGTGTATTGAAGTTTTTCTCTGTGTCCTGCCATGTGTGGGCAAGCTTTTCTTGAACATGAGGCGAGAAGGTAGAGCACAGCCCCGCCATAGGCTTTCACCTCCATCATTGGCAGAACCCTTTTTCAGTGGGTGGAGAGAACAGTCCTGACCAGATGGAGTCCAGGGCTGCCATGACAGAACAGCTGTCATGAAAAGAGAGCAGAGCCCTGTGAAGGATTCTAGGGGAGTTTTCTTCTTTCAGTGTCTTTATCCCATGAGACCTGGACTGCTGTTAAGTCACATGGTCCCAGCGTCTCCCTTTCCTCCACTGTCTAGATCTTCCTGACCTTACTTTACCTGTTTCAGTCAGGGTCAGCACTTAGCCAACCATAGCATGAACTCCTCACACACACAGATACAGCATCCTAATCTTCCGCGTCCTGTGGGTGTCAGAATCTAGCAGCATTACTAGACCAGTACTTAACTTCTCGGTTCATGTATTCTTCCTTTCCTTCCTCCCCCATTCTCTTTCCTTTCCTCCCTTCCACCCCACCCCCTGACCCATAATTGTGTTTATCTAACTGTTTAGAAATTTGTAATACTCTAGAAGACAAGAGTTACTTTTTGTTCACTTTGTATCATAAATAGTGGGTTCACTTGTGCTTTAATTTGTAACTGCACTGAAGCTTTTACCTTAGTGTGCTCTTGTGGTCACACTCAGGGCCTGGCATAGGACAAGCAAGCACTTTCCCACTGAGGAGGACTGAGGGGACCTTCTGCTCAGCATAAACTTAAACATTTTTGTGAGGAGTGTTATCCCTGGGACATGCTCAGGAAAAATGAAGTATACCATCATTTAAATTGTTTTCTTGTTTTTCTTTTTATCTAGATTCTCAGTTGGTGGCTGTTTCTTTGAAACCAGGCAGGCATTTGAATGCATCGTGTATTTAAAGCTCTAAATCTGCTCCTGTTCTGTTTGACTGACACGTACTGTCTGCATCTTATTCTCTCACTTAATCTCTTCCTTTCTTGCTTACTAAAATGAAGATCTAACATCAAAAGCCGGGCTCAGTAGCTGATCAAAGGGATCTTTAAGATGCAGTCTTGAGGTGCAGGCTGAGCTGCTAACCTGCTGCCCAAGGTGATGTTTCAAATGGCTTTTCTGTGCATGTGCATGGATTTGTGAGTGATGGAAACGGTCCTAAAGCTGTGTTGTGTGTAATGTGAATTTGTGATGGATGCTAGCAGACAAAAGATGAACTTAATAAAAGGATCTTCATTTGTTATAACTCCATTAGACTAACATACCAAAAGCTAAATTTTTATTTACTAAGTTAACATTAGCAAAAATAAAAGCACCCCTGAAATTCAATAAGCTTTAAATTGTTGATTTTAGCAGAGCTGCAGTTGAGTTCTTTTAAAGGTTGACTGCATCTCTCTGTTCCTCTCCATTAGATGTCCACACACCTTCTGGTTCCTGTAGAATGTTTCTAGTAAAGTATTGCTTCTCTGCATTTTAATTTCCCTTGATATAGGACACTATCAAGTCGAGGAATTGTCAGTCTAGTCATCGTAAATCCTATTTAGAATAAAGTGGGATATCAGTTTTAAATGTGCCAGGCGTGGGTCTCACACCTTTAATCCCAACACTGAGGAGGCAGGGGCAGGTGGATCTCAGAGTTCAAGGTCAACCTGGCCTACATATCAAGTTTTAGGACACCTAGAGCTATTTAAAAACAATATAAAAGAATAATAAAAATAGATAGATAGATAGATAGATAGATAGATAGATAGATAGATAGATAGATAGATAGGAAGAAATGAAGGAAGAAAGAAAATGTAATGTATCCTATTTTTTAAAAGGTAAAAACTCATTAGTAACTTTTGGTTTTATTTTTGTCTTTGAGATAGGATCATATTTTGTTAGCCCAGACGGGCCTCACTCAGTCTCTAGAGTCCTGGGTTTGCAGGCATGCCACTCTGCCTAGATTTTACTAGTTGCTTTTGAATTTGTCACTCTCTCTCCCACCTGCTCTACGACCTAGCATCCTAATAGAAACCCTACTTATATTACCTCACTGGCTACTGTGCTGAGAGTTGTAGCCCAGTGGTTGGGTGCTAGGACTGGTGAGGCCCTGGGGTTATTCCCCATCACCACAGATGGACAAAAGCCCAGAAGCCACTCACTCTTTTAAAAATATTGAGAAATATTGGTTATTTTGCATATAATTACTCTGCTTTAGATTTTTGCCTGGAACCTATATGTTAACAAAGAATGCATGATGTATTAGTTCACTAATTTAACAGGTAATTATAAGAAAATATTAATTTAAAAATTAGATATCTCACCTTGTTCCAGGGAAGATTTGACATGGCTGATTAATGACTGAGTGACAGAAATAGTAATATGTATGTGTATATATATATATATATATATATATATATATTTGAGAACTTTGAAGAGCCTTTAAAGGCCTACAAGATAGATCAGTAGGTAAAAGTGCTTGCCACCCAGGCCCCACATCCAATTTCCATCCCTGGAAACAAGTGAAAGTTCCATGCACTGGTGAGGATCTGCAATCCCAGCACAGATCGGGGGTGGGTGGAGAATTGCGCTACAATTTGTCAGCCAGCAGTAGCAGGAGAAACAAAATTCTGCTTCAACAATCTCGAAGGCCATTTGTCCTCTGACTTCTCTGCATGCGTGCTGTGGTGCATATATACCCCCCAATCAATCCAATCAGTCAATCTGGAGTAAATACATTAGTAAGTAAGTTAGTACACACACCCCTTCCATAGGGAAGTCAGAAAACAGCTTGCAGGGGTTACTCTTTTCATCCTTCCTCCGTCGTGGGGACTAAGCTCGGGCTGTTGAGCTCGGCAGCATGCCCTCTACTTACTGAGCTGCCGTAGCAGACCTCCTTTCTAGTTTTTGAGACAAGTTCTCACAACGTAAGCCAGGCTGGTCTCAAACAAATGATTTGCTGCCTCAGCTGCCTGAGTGCTGGCATTATAGGCATGTGCCGCCATACCCTGCTAAGAGCATCTTTCTCACAAGTAACAAAAAGTCCAGTTCTAGTTCAGCCAGAATTTAGTCTTCGTATGCTTAAGAAAAAAGAAGCCACTTCTTTTTCATAGAATTTATACTCTTCTTTTGCAATTTTTGCAATAAAGAGACTACCTCAAAACTAGGATAAATAAGACCTATATTATAGCAACACTTAGTTTTGGGTAATACAGAAATAAAATTAAAATTAAGTAAAATCTTGCTTGAAACAAAAGTAATCAGTAAAGACAGTTTTGAAATAGCCATTTTAAAGTCACATGATAAAGTGAGGTAGCATAATACTGTAATCCCAGCATTTAGGAAGTAGAAGAAAGCCACGTCAGAAGTTGGCCAGTCTAAGCTATATAGACAGGGTTTCTCTATGCAACAGCCCTGGCTGCCCTGGAACTTGCTTTGTAGACCAGGTGTCCTCAAGAGATTTGACTGCCTCTGCCCCCTGAGTGCTGGGATTAAAGGTGTATGTGACTATGCCCGGATCTGGGCTTTTTCTTGCCTGTTGTATCAGTTGAGAAGTATATTCTATGTTAACATTCTGACTCTATTAGCTACACCTAAGCCTTTCAGGTGAGTTCTGGTTTTGCTTTGAGTTTTACTTTGTTGTAATACCTCACTGTGGAGACCAGGCTGGCATCAGACTCATGGAGTCTGTCTAGCACCCATCTCTACCTATGGTGATAGAGAAGTGCTGGATTGCAGTTGTGCACCACCACACCAACCTTTCCCTGGGTTCCAGAGATTGAAGTCAGCTTTGGGGCTTGTGCAGCAAGCTCCTCTTTAGTTTTAAAAGACCTAGACTTGGGATTGGGGCGGGGTGGGGGTCGGGGGGGGTAGGTATTCAAGGCAGGGTTTCTCTGTGTAGCCCCGGCTATTCTGGAACTCACTCTGTAGACCACCTGGCCTTGAACTCGAAAATCCACCTGCCTCTGCCTCTTCTGCGTGCTAGGATTATATTAGTTAGCTGTCTAATTTAGAAATAATCCATTTTTTCCTTCACACAGAACTACTCTAGTTCAAAAGTTCA
Source organism: Rattus rattus (assembly GCF_011064425.1). Lineage (NCBI taxonomy): Eukaryota > Metazoa > Chordata > Mammalia > Rodentia > Muridae > Rattus > Rattus rattus. The sequence goes on from NC_046158.1 coordinate 98,720,317, forward strand.
AACAGGGAACAAAGATGAGGCCAAGTGTTTCCCTCTTGGATTTTTTTCTACCCATACATTAAGCTCTATGGTTCTTCCAAGAAACCTCTCTATGTATCCCAGATCACCTTCCCCAAGGATTCTCCTCCCTCCCAGTGTCCATTGGCCTTTTTTTTTTCTTTTCTTGTAAAAGTTATAAGCTGAAAGACTTGAAATATCTAGTTTCAATTTATCACTTGCTAATGGCTTAACAAAAACTTGGTAATAGTATTTGGACCTTTTAAAAATGCCTAAGTGGGGGTTGGGGATTTAGCTCAGTGGTGGAGCACTTGCCTAGCAAGTGCAAGGCCCTGGGTTCGGTCCCCAGCTCTGAAAAAAAAAGGAAAAAAAAAAATGCCTAAGTGGTAGTGGTGCGTGTCTGTAATCCCAGCACTGGAGAGGCAGGGGCAGGCCTCTCTGAGTTCCAGGACAGTCTGGTCTACAAAAGCAAGTTCCAGGACAGTTAGAACTACATAATGAGCTCTTGTCTCCAAACCAAACAGACAAACCAAATTATTAAATGTTGGTAGAGGTTTATCTGATTCATCCCTTTCCTCTTTTGACATCGGCCATGGTGCAGTTAACCTACTTTTAGCAAGAAATTGTAGGGTCATATTCAGGGTAATAAGTACTAATAACTTAAACCCCCTTTCCTGCTTTGTCTACATCTCTGACATTAATATAGGACCAAGAATTTTGAGTCTGGAAAGAACTATAAGGCAACATGGGGTGATGGTGGAGACAGCTCACCTAGCAATGTAGTATCTAAGCAACCAAGCCGGATAACAAACGGTCAGCCTCAGCAGACTACAGGAGCGGCCAGCGGTGGATACATTAAACGGTACACCAGCTCTTCCTCCTGTTTCTACATCTCCTAATGTGTGGCTCATTTTAGAGATTGGGTGTGGCTAGCAATAAACCCTAACTCAACAAGTAACCTGTCAGTCTTCCCCCCCTTTCTTCCTTCTCTCCTTTCAAAGAGATGGTTTATTTTGACTTCTCATTCCAAAAGATTTGGTTTATGGTTTCTTGGAAAGAAAATGATGGCAGCAAGAATATGGTGACAGTTATTTTCACGTGTGGCAGGCAGTAAGCTGTGAGAAGGGAGTATAGGAAAGGCTGAGCAAGGCATGCCCTCTATAGAGCTGCTGTCAAGCCCCACACCCTACCTTCCACCATTTCCTGGTACGGCATTCTGGTCACATTGTCTAATTGATTTTAAAGTCTTGAGATTTGAGTGTGCATAGATTGATTTGAAGGTTTATTAACCACAGGTTAGGGGCTGGTCAGATGTCTCAACAGGTAAAGGAGCTTGCTGCCAAGCCTGCTGTCCTGAGTTACACTCCCAGTTCTCATATGGTAAAAAAAGAGAACTGACTCACTTAAATTATCCTCTGATCTCCAGTGCATGTGTTGTGACATGTGCACATGCATGTGCACACACACACACACTACAAGTAAATGTAAAGGTTAAAACAAGCCAGGCAATAGTGGTGCAGCCTTTAATCCCAGTGCTTAGGAGGGAGAGGCAGGCAGATCTCTGTCAATTTGAGGGCCAGCCTGGTCTACAGAGTGGACAGCCAGGGCTACCCACAGAGAAACCTTGTCTTAGAAGGAAACAAAACATAAAGATTCAACTGGGCTTGAAGGCTGAGGATGAAGGATTACTTTAACCCAGGAGCTATAGGTCGGCCAAAGGAGCATCATAAGGCTTTATCTGTAGTGAAAATAACAAAATAAGCTGTTTACCTGGTAATCCTAGCACTTTAGAAGGGTAACATGGGAGGATTGACTAATTCAAGGTCAGTCTGAGAAACATAGTGAATTCCAGGCCATCCAGGACTATATACTTTCCTGACTGGGAAGATTTGGAGTGGAGTATTAGAATTAGTGTGTTACCGTAAACAAGTACCTTAATGGTGCTAGAAAATACACTGTGTCTCAGCGTTATATGTTAGTGGTCTTCTCCACAGATCTTGTAGTCTCCTTGATTGGCTTTTGCTGCTGCTGTTTTGAGACAAGGTCTGTGTAGCCCAGGCTGGTCTCTAATTTATGTTTCTCTTCCTGCCTGAGCCTTCTGAGTGCTAGGATTACAGGTAAGTTTCACCACACTTGGCTTTTAAGAATTTTTTTAATTATATATGTGTACATGTGAACAAAAGTACACATGAATTCCATAATGTGTATGAGGAGGTCAGAGGACAATATTGTGGAGTTGGTTCTCTCATGCTACCTTTATATGGGTTCCATGAACTGAACTCAGGTCATCAGGTTTTTGCAGCAAGCATTTCGACCTGTTGAGCCATCTTGCTAGTCTGCCTATTACCTACTTGACTCGACTCCTCTCCTCTCCTCTTTTCCTCTCCTCTCCTCTCCTCTCCTCTCCTCTCCTCTCCTCTCCTCTCCTCTCTCCCTCTCCTCTCCTCTTCTCTCTTCCTTTGTTCCTTTTCTCAGTGTAGACTGTTTCTAATAATTAGTCTACATTTCATTTACATGTGACCATCATTTTGATTACTTATTTTTATAATTCTAGATTTAGTCCATTTATAGTTTAGATTCTGACTTATAGTATAGAGTTCTGATTTAACTCTCTTTTTTTCTGATAGCATAACCAATGATGCCAGAGAAGATGAGATGGAAGAGAACCTGACTCAAGTGGGCAGCATCCTAGGGAACCTAAAGAACATGGCTCTGGATATGGGCAATGAAATTGATGCTCAAAACCAGCAAATACAGAAGATCACAGAAAAGGTAAAAAAAAAAAAAAAAAAAAAAAAAAGTAATTAAACCCACAGGAAAATGAGAGTGAATCCAGTGATACTGAGTGATCAATATCTTTTGGGAGGGATCAGTGCAGTCTACTTAGGCCGTGTGGTGAGGTGGCTGCTCCAGCATTTTAAAAGCAGTCTTGCTGTTTTGCTCATGTTAGTGGTTCATTGAAAAGGCACATATTAGAATGAAGTTTAACCTAAAACTTTCCACATGAAGCTAAGAATTTATTTGTAGAGCCTGTGAGGTAGCTTAGGGAGTAGAGATGCAGGCCACCAGGCCTGACAACCTGATTTTGATCCCTGGGATCTACATCTTAGGACATCACCAATTCTTATAAGCTGTCCTTTGACCTGTACACATATGTACATGCACACAATAAATAAGTGTAATTTTAAAAGAAATTTAAGAATGTATTGAGTAACCTGGGTGTCGTGGTATACACTTACAATCCTAGCATTGGGAAGACAGAGGCATATGGATCTCCCTGAGTTCAAGGGCAGCCTGGTCTACATAGAGAATCCCAGGACTTCCAGGGCTTCATAAAACCTCCCTATCTCAAAACCAACCAACCAACCAACCACCCAGCAAACAAATCATGTACCAAGTAGATTCCTCCTAAGTTTTGTGTGTGTGTTATGTGCATTCCTTGCCTGAATGCATGTTAGCTTTTACTTTTGTTTTATTCACGGATACAGATAGCCTAGAAGTAAAATCGTACAGCTTCATTTCAGGAGTCAGTAGCAAAAACCAATTCTGTAGACTTGTTCTTGTATAGGGTCATGTGTGACTGGAAAGATGGTTCATTGATTAAGAGCACTTACTGCTCTTACAGAGGATCTGGTTTATTCCCAGCAACCATGTCAGGGGGCTCGCAATGCCTATAACTCCAGCTTTAAGGAGTATGAAACCCTCTGACCTCTTTTGGCGCTTGGACTGGAGCCACTTGGTTCCTAAGATGCTTGCAGTGCTGAACCCTGGGTTTAGGGTATAGATTACACATCATTTTAATTTAGATGCTTCTGTGGGTGGCAGTACATCTGTTCCAAAGATCTTTGGCAAAGTTATTTCAGTCTCTTTGGTCAGAGCTCAGTAGCTCCAAATGAGACTTCTGCTCAGAGAGCATTCTTGTCATACTTTATTGCATCGAAAATGGGCTGGAACCAGTGTTGTTGCCCATAATTCCAGCCACTCCAGAGGAGTGGAAAGATCACTTGAACTCATAAGCTCAAGGCCAGCCCAGGCAATCAGATCTAGTCTCAAAATCTTAAGTAGAAGGCCTTGGGAGGTGGCTCAGTTGGGAAGTGCTTGCAATGCAAGTGTGAGGACTTGCATTTGATCCTAAGTACTCATATACAAGCTACACATGGTGGTGTGTGTCTGCAACCCTGGGGTGGTGGGGAGCACTTCTTGATCTTCAAGAGGACTGGGAAACAATTCTCAACACCCACATGGTGGCTTATTCCAGTTCCAGGGGATCCAACAACTTCATGGCTTCCATAGACACATGGTGCACAGACATACATGCAGGCAAAACACCCATACACATTATTTAAATTTTGCTGATTGCTGGTGGCCTTTCCTTTAATCTCTGCCCTGAGAGAAGCAGAGGCAGGTGGATCTCTGTGAGTTCAAGGCCAGCCTGTTCTCTACAGAGTGAGTTCTGGGACAGCCAGGGCTACAGAGAGATACCATGTCTCAAAATAATATAAAATTTTATGTTTTTTGTTGCACTGGTGATTGAACATAGGACCTCATGTGTGGGAGGCAAGTAATCTACCACTGAACTATACCCCACCCTCTTAACTGCTGTTATTTTGAGACAGTTTGACTGTAACCCTGGCTGGTGTTGAACTCATGATATTCTTGCCATATCCTTTTGAGTGCTGAGATTACAGGCTTATTCCCATATGTAGTTCCCAAATACATGAAACGTTGCGTGTTTGTGCATGTGTATGTGTATGTGCATGTTTGTGGGTGAATGTATGTCCATAGAATTGCAAATCATATATTCTGCCCCTGAGCTGTGTCCTCAGCTAAAATTAAACTTGATTTTCGAAACAGAATTCCATGTAGCCTTGGCTGGCTTCGGATTCACTGTGTAGTTGAGGAAGACTGCTTACTGAGGACCAAGTTCTAGGATTGCTATGCTGGCACATAGCAGGCACATGCAGTGCTGTGAAATTGAACCCAGTGCATCTGGGCAGACACTACCAACTGAGCTACGCCTGCCTCCCCCGGCTTAATTTGTGTTTAAAATGGCTTATTTTGTGAACGGATGCTGACGTTTGTTTTTGTTTTTTTCAGGCTGACACCAACAAGAATCGCATTGACATTGCCAATACAAGAGCAAAGAAACTCATTGACAGCTAAAACCCTGCTGTACTTCTTTACCTGTTAACTCAGTCTCGGGCTCCTGCTCAGTCTTTTCTTACTCAGTTTGAAAGACTGTGCGAGAAGGGCAGGGGAGGATGCCTCCTCCTTCCTTCCTTTCTGTCTTTTGGGGTAGGTTCTTGCTCAGGCGTTCTTAGTCTTTCTCAATTCACTCTTGTAGGCTGCTTTCTGTACATCACTTAGTCTCTCCATCTCGTCATTTAGCTTTTGTGTTCAAGACTTGGAAGCATTGCCAAAGAGCCATGAGGGGAGGCAGCTGGATAAGGAGCTTTTGCCATTATTGGTTGGTTGGCTTGGTTTTGGTTTTATGGTAAAGAGCAAGAGGAAGGAAGAAGTAGTGAAGTGACTCATTAAAGAAACTACAGGTCACAAAAAACCCTCAGTGCTTGGGGTAGGAGCTTTCACACGGGTTTTGTTCTACACCACTGTTTTCCAGCTTCTGCTCCAAAGAGAATACAGTGAGTTTTCCAGAAGTGAGCTTCACTCCTAAACCCTTAGTGATTTGTGTATAAATGTAGGCTCTTGGGTCCCGTTTCATATTGCACATGTAGCAACACTATATAAACGAGTGCCTTTTATTCTCATACAGTAAGTCATAGCATGGCCCCATTGCAGGCCTGTTAACTTCATGGAGCTGTCAGTAGCCTTTAAAAGATGTACATATATATATGTGAAATCGGAGACTTCCTCACTAAAGCAGGGTGTATCATGTGAATTCAGATTTACCTCGTAAGAATTATGTTTAGACATGAAAAAGACTTGTTTTGATCTCAGGTAGAAAAATAGATTGCTTTGAGTTTTGTATAGTTTTAGACGTTTAAAAAGTTATAATCGGTTACTAAAAGTTGTTTGGAAAATTATGCCTTTGATTAATTATTGATGACCACACTGCCATTCTCTCTGCCTTACACACAGAATCAAGTTTGTGTAGACCCTGAAGTGTTAGGAAAGCTGAACTGGTATTTGTCACCTTTGTTTAAAAATCAGCATGTACAATTGCAAAGTAGATCGGTTTGACCAGTAACCATTGCTTGATTCTTACAATTAAATTTTGTAATTAATGGTATTGTTCTTCAAATAGGTGATGTTTCTATGACTTATTTGTGGGGGCAATCATTTTACCAGCTTTTGTTAACATTAGATAAAGCAAATGTCCATACGTCATGCACGCCAATAGAAAGTTGCATTAGCTCTTCTCTACTTTTCACCAGAAGTGTGTACAGGACTTCCTACGGTTTGCTTTGAGTTCATTCTAGACATTACTTGTCTTAGTCGTTTGAACTTAAATACACTACTGAGTATTTCTGAGTGAGAATTCAAGTCATGTATTGAAGATGAGTCTAGCATAGCAACATTCAGAGGGTGAAGAGGACAGTGTGCAAAACAAAGCAGTGTTCCATGCCAGAGTGAGGAGCTATTGGGTACAGATACCTAATGTATGAAGTATGGCTGAGTGTAAAACACTGGACTGTGCTGTGCCCAAAAGTGCTTCCCTTAGTCATTTAAAAACAACATGGTGATTTGTCCAAAGGAACGGTACCAAAAGGTAGTATCCAAGGTATTATTTGGCTAGAATATGCACTAAAGCAACCCTTTGCTCTTGCTGGCTGGTGTGAACGCATGCTTATTTCTTGCCTTAATTTCTATACCTGTAAATGGGAATTAATAAATCCTGTTTTATAAACTAATTTACAGACCTGTAATGCCCAGAAATTTCTTAGAATATGCCAGGCTTACAGGCCACATGGGTAATCCCAATGTTTGGGAACCTGAGGCACAATCAATCTACCCAATGAGTTTGTGGGCTAGCTTAGAGTAAATTGTGTCCAGAAACAGCTTCTACCCCCCCCCCAAAATCAACCAACAAAACTATTTTTTTAAGATTTATTTATTATGTATATAAGTACACTGTAGCTGTCTTCAACTGTAGCTGTCTTCAGACACACCAGAAGAGGGCATCTGATCTCATTACAGATGGTTGTGAGCCACCATGTGGTTGCTGGGAATTGCACTCAGGACCTCTGGAAGAGCAGTCAGTGCTCTTAACCACTGAGCCACCTCTTCAGCCCCCAACAAAACTCTTGAAAGAGCGCCTATTAGGTGTAACTCTCCTAAATGATAGCTCTTTTCTCTAGAATGGAGGGAGCTCTTTTAGGTCAAAGACAACATAGCTCCTCTCCCGACCAAAGACAAAAGCATGGAAGCAGATACCAAGCACCTTTGTCTGCAGAGCCATCATACCCCCACTGTTGCTGTTATTTTTGAGATACAATAGCATAACACAAGCTGGAGTCACCTGGGATTCTGGTTTTGGTGTGTCTTCTAATATCGTGACCTTGTATATATTACCTATGACTACAAATAAGAGCTAGCATCTTGTACTGAACTTTTGGTTGGTTGGTTGGTTGGTTGGTCTTGACACAGGATTTTCTGTGTAGTCTTGGCTATCCTGAAACTCACTCTGTAGATCACGCTGGCCTCGAACTCGGAGGTTAAGGTTTAGGATTGGGAATGTAGAACTGCTCAGATCATGAGGTGCTTGCCTAGTATACAAGTATCCCTAGGTTCAGTTCTGTTTTACCATGTAAGCCAGATGTGGTGGCATGCCCCTCCAAACTCAGCACTAGGTAGGGGGTAGCAGGAGGATCAGGAGTTCAAGGTCATTCTCAGGTACACATTTTCAGGACAACCTGGGATATGTGAAACATACTCAAAACAAAAAGGGCCAATGATATGGCTTAGCAAGTAAGGGTACTTGCTGCCAAGCCAGACAACCCAAGTTTGAACTCCAGGACTTAAATGGTAGAAGAAGAACCTAAAAGTTTTCCTCTGACTTCCACGTGTGCTGCACTGTATGCAAGCTTGTGTGCACATACACATAAGAATGTAATGAAAATAAAAAGCAGAAGTTACCTGAATGCTATTTTCCTGGATGCTCTCATTAAAATTCCAAGTTATCCTAATTTATCCCTGATTTATTTCTCATTTGATATTCAGATTCCTTATCCTGAAGTCATTAATTGGTTTGTTTGTCTTTGCCTCTTTATAGATAAGATAAATCGCTTGTTTCATTGGGTTCCTGTTGTGTCACTTTTTTTTTTTTTCTTTTCTTTTTTTCGGAGCTGGGGACCGAACCCAGGGCCTTGCGCTTGCTAGGCAAGCGCTCTACCACTGAGCTAAATCCCCAACCCCCTGTTGTGTCACTTTTATGATTTTTTTCTTTATAATACATACTCGAGAAAGTCAAATATAGAGGTATTCCCTAGATTTACAGATGAGAGTAAATTGCCCTGAAAGCTATAAAGTAACAAAGTGGATCTATATGTTGATTTCTCCAAGTACAGTGCCTGTGACTTTACTCCATGTACTAGCTGACTCCAAACCAAACTAAAATTTAAGGCGTATTGGGTATGTTTTTGTTTTTTAAAAGGATTTTATTTATGAGTGTTACGGTTGCATGTGTGTATGTGTAGCACATATATGCCTAGTGCCCAGAAGCCAGAAGAGGGTGTTGGAACCAGCTTGTTGGTACAGGAACTGAATCTGGGTCCCCTGCAAGGACTAGTGCTTTTTTTCTCTTGAACTCTCACTCCAGCCCCTTTATATGGTTTTTAACGTCAAGCACTTCAGTTTAGCAAGAGAGATAAATACAGGATGTGGGAAGTACTCTATCAGCAGATGGGGGAGCAGTTAATTCGGATTAGATTTAGGGAAGGAGCTTAGATACAGGTCAGCACCAAGTAAGAGAGATGGTTTTTCTTGACTGAATAACACGAAGGTATTTTGGAGCAATATAAATGAATGCCTGTAAGTTATTGATTGGTTCAGATTTGTTAGTGAAAGGCACTGGTTAGAGGGAAGACTTTAGAAAACAATCCCTATGAGAGCTTCACGATGTTCTTACCAGTAACACTCTGCAATCCTCTCCACCTTCCCGTTCTCTTAAGCACCGATCCGAGTTCTCAGAAATGTCTGCACGGCACCAAAAGATTTCATTGCCTTAAAGCCAAACAAGAGCATGAAACATCCCCCAGTTTTTTCTTTCCCTTCTTACTTTTTTGGCTTTTTCAAAACAGGCCTTTTTTAATGGTACCCAGTTTACTTTCAGAGAACAAAGGACTACTTAACAGGTTAAAAGTTCTTTAAATAATTAACATTGCTTCCAGACAAAGTTCACTAAAAATATTTTATTTAGAATATTCTCTCATTCAGAGAATAACCATGATAAACATAGGTTATTTTAAAATATTGTAGCAATGGTTTTCTTGAAGGTAATCTGATTAGTAGTTATAAATACAAAAAGGGGAGGAGTTACCAGAATAGCACATGATTTTTAACAAAGCTTCAAGAAAATCTTGATTACTAAAATTTAAAATCTTACAAGTAGGCTGTGTAGCGCATGCCTATAATCCCAGCATGTGGGGGAGAGGAGAGGTTTGAGGTGGGGCGAGGCCAGCCTGGGCTACATAGCAAAAACCTGTCTAAAAACAAAAAGTTTTTATAATTTTTGCATATAGTTTTAGCTCTTTCAGAGCCCTCTACCAATAAGGCACCTGCAATAGTAAAAAAAAAATTTGCTACTGCACCTTGGGGAACATTCTTGGTGGCTGTTGTGTTGGTGCCCCTCTTGACAAAGCTCTCTTTAAGACAGCTACATAGCCATGTACATCCCAAGTTCCAAGAGTAAACGCTGCTAAAAGCATTCACCCTTAGCCATACATGTTTCCCACAAATTAGAATTTCATAAAAGATGTGAAGTGTTAACACAGAGGTGACGGGGACTGACTTATGAAAGCTGACGTCTGCAACTCAATAGAGTCTCAAGCTGCGGCACGGCTCCCTCTGTCGGGCAGCACTCGCCTGCATGAACAGCCACTACCTACTGCTCCTTAGAGCTCAACTAATGATGGTTTGAAGATCAGCACTGGCCACGGCCCTACATGAAGATGAAGGGTTCTTCCTGTCTCCTACTCCTAAATCCTTTTCCTTTAGCTTATCTGACATAGTCCTAAAGAGGAAAAAGTCATTGAGTAAAATGTTATCTGCAGCGTGTCCGCAGCGTATCCATCATCAGTAGCCTTTGACTCAGTCAGATTCCAACAGAGTTCCAAGTCAGTGTCCCATGGTCCTGGAGAACATCATGCAAATTTCTTCTTGGTGGCTGTGAACCTTTCCATGTACTAAAAACATGAAAGAAAAATATACATATGGCACTTTGGTATAGACAGATATAATACCTTTTTTCAATAATTTATTTTTATTTTATGTACTTTGGTGTTTTGACTGAATGCATGTCTGTGTGAGGGTGTTGGATCTCCTGGAACAGGAGTTAAAATAGACAAATGTGAGCTGCTATGTGGCTGCTAGGGATTGAATCCTGGTCCTCTGAAAGTGCTCTTAGCTCCTGAGCACCTCTACAACCCCCATAAGGATACTTTTTAACTTAGGTTTTTTTCTTTCTAATTTGAATTGATTAATTTCATACAAAATTTACTTCTTTTTGAGACAGTCTCACTGTGTAGCCCTGGGCTGTCCTTGGACTCACAAAGATCTGCCTGCCACTGCTAGGATTAAACCCCTGCTGCAGCCATACCTGGCACAATCTACTTAATTATTAAAATGTGTTAGTCATCTTAATTATTAAAGTGTTTGCCATCTTTTTGCTAGGAAACATCAAAAGATGTAGTGCAGTGAGCAGTGTGTGGAGAAAGTCACTTGGCACAACACGTTCTGGCCAAGGGTCAGATGCTAACTGTAGACATGGCTTGTTCCTCTGGAGCAGGCACTAGAAATGCAGAAGATGCTGATACACACCTTATCATAACCCTCTAGTTCTCGAAGTTTCTTTATTTCAAAGAGATTGCCTTCCACGGCAAGCAGGCAGATTTGGGAGTCGCTGAGGAAGCTCTGCGGAAGCATGCTGAGCTCAAGGCAGTTCTCTTCCAGCCGGAGGACTCTGAGGCGAGGACAGCAGGATATCCTCACGGAGATCTGAGATATCTGTTGGACAACAAAACAGGAAGAGGACAAAGAGCATAATGACCATGTTACCACACTGAAACAGATCTTGACTGTGTCCTAGTTTTTCTTTGACCGCCTCCGTTTTCTCACTACCTACTCGACACAGAAGCCTGTTACATACCTTCTGTTACTCCTCCACTTTCAAATTATTTGAAGGTTACCAGTAGCATTTCAGAAATAAAAACTAATAATAAAAGCACTGTACATGTATTGTAGGAAATAATGAGAATCACGTAAGTTTAAAGGAAAAAGTTTGCCAGTAAGCTGTCACTCAGAAACAACCACATGAACATCTCGACCTACCACTGCTCTGTTGCTGAAGCCAGGGTCCCCTGTTTCCCTCACTGCTGCATCTGACTGACTACCCATCCATTTCTTGACAGACCCTCTTGTGCATAATTTTGACTTTTCCTCTTGAATTTCTCCTAAAATTTTTTGGAGGGGGGCATAATCTTTTTTTGTCTGTTTTCTGTTTGTTTTTTGAGACAGGGTTTCTCTGGCTGTCCTTGAACTTGCTCTGTAAACCACGTTTGCCTCCGCCTTCGAGTGCTGGGATGAAAGGCATGCACCACCACCACCACCACCCTTTTTATTTCTTTAGAATTCTATCCAAGCAGAAATTAATCCCTAATGCTTCCTATTTAACATTCTCACCCTTCTAGAAAACAATCCTTTTTTTTTTTTTCTTTTTTCTTTTGGAGCTGGGGACTGAATCCAGGGCCTTGTGCTTTCTAGGCAAGCGCTCTACCACTGAGCTAAATCCCCAACCCCAACAATCCTTTTTTTAATAGTACAGAATAGAGTATTCAGAGCATAGGGAGAGGAGTTAAGAGGGTAGTAGGACAGAGAGAGGAGAGGAGTAGAGTAGGTGCCGACCATGAGCATGTGGAGACAAGGGAGGAGAGGGGGAGAGGGGACAAAGGGGGAAGAAGGGAAGAGTAAGAGGGAGCAAGAGCGAAAGCAATCATTCTTAAAGCCATTTCACTTATGACCTGATCTCAAATACAGCTTTGTATCTACAGTTGTCACTAAAACATCTGGATGAGTCATCTGAACTCAGCATGTCCATTTAGTAGCATTGTGTAGGTCCTCCAGGTCAACTCCAAACACACTGTGTCTTTGACCAATCTACTACTTTGCCCATTAGATGCTCCATGTCTTTCCCTTCCTATGCAGCAGGATGAACGAGGGTCTGGTACATGATACACAATTACTGTACCACTCAGCTCTTCTCGAGTACCAGCCAGGTCACAATTCTGTTGACTACCTGGCATCTCAAACCATCACCTAGGAACTTACTGAAAATGCAGATTCTTAGACTTCTCAATTGCCGACTCAAACACTAAGGTGAGCATAAGCCCCCAGGTTATCCAAGTACAGTCTGAGAAACTCCATGGTCTGGCAGCAGGGAATGTGGAGTAAGTCAACTAATACCCATGACAGTTCTTTCCTAGAAATCTCAGGGAAAAGACAAACCTACCTCCAAGGTCGAATATTCTGCTGACTGCAATCTATCACAGTCATAACATGCCTATAGGACTAATAAACAGACACAAAGTGCATGATGAAGCATAAATGCTAAAATCTCAAGGCTACCTAACCCCAAATGTTTCTTTCATCACTGCGCGTCATATCTAAAGCAGAGCACTTCTCCATACTAATGTTAATCAAGGAGCTTCAGAACACATTTCAGGTATAAAGTGGTCCCGCAATAGCCCAGCTTCAGAACGAACAACTGTCACTCAGGGATCATTCGTCAGTGTCTGATGTCTGACTCAGATTCTGCGTGTATAGTTCTCATCCCTACACTGTGTCATCCCTATGTGCCTCTTTACCAACTGGTGTGAAAAGAAACAGGATATTTGTAAAACTTTCAATAGTATTTTTTTTTTGTAGTTATCCTGTTACTCTCCTACCTTCCTCAAGACACCTTCAACACCATTCATTACACAACCACTGTCAACCCATGACATGGGCATTGGAGTACGTTCACCTTATATATCTTTTAGCTTCGGATACCTAACTCCATGATTATCATTTAAGGAACAGGAAGTTACCAGAAGACCATAAATGCAAACAAAGTATAGACCTGGTTCTGGTTGAGATTGAGTTCGATGGCCTGCAGCTCCCCGACTGTGTCAGGAATACTCCGAATCTGGTTTTTGGAGAGATCTACTACATCCAGATGCCTCAAGCTACAAAGCTGGGGTGGTAATGCTCCCAGCTGATTCCCAGAGAGGCTCAGGGTCTTCAGAGCCGACAGCTGCCCGAAGGAAGACGGTAGCTCTCTCAGGTGATTATTGTTGAGACTTAGTGTCTCTAGTTTTTTCAGATTGCATAATTCATCAGGTAGAACAGCTGGTGAAGAAAATTAAAGGAAAAACCTAAATGTTAGAACTAATGAAATTTATAAAAAGACAGCATGGTAACTGCCCCATCTTGGTTTTGTTTCTAATTCTGAGACAGGGTCTCACTAAGTTGTCTAGGGTAGCCTTGGAATTACCTTTCTGCTTCAGCCTCTGAGTAGCTGGGGTTACAGGCCCGACTTCTTACATAGAATCCTCACATGTCATGTCTAGGTTTCACCTTTTACAAACGGTGTTTGGGACTTAAGAAGCCATCAAAATGCAGGAAAGTGTGTACATATATAATGGATTCTTTTTGTAAAGGGGCTTAAGTGTATTCTAAAAACAATCTGGGGAAGGTTAAAAGATTCATTCCACCGTGCCACCCAAATTAGATAACTGTTTACATCGTGTTTACATCGATTCCCAAAGGTCTTCCTAGTCCAAATTAACCTAGTAATAATGATTACACTACCCAAGGAGGCTTTTAGATTTAATTACAAGAGATAAAAGCTTCAATACTCTAACATTCTGCATCCCCTAAACTGATTTCATAACAAAAATCATCTAACAGGGAAAACACCCTTCATAACTGCTGATTACTAGCCAAAGCTGCCCAGGCACAAAATCCATACTCAGTTTGTTGTTGTTGAGAGAGAGGCTCTTTAGCAGAGTGAACTTTCCTATTATCAGAGGTGGGAGGCTGTCGATCTTGTTGTTGGACAAATCGATGGTCCTAAGATTGCTTGTCAGCTTCTGCAACTCTGAGGGGAACTGGAGAAAGGAGCTCACAGTGTGGAAAAATCCTGCACCAATAGACTTCGCCACCCCGCCATCCCTCTCCCTTTTAGTTTCTAGGTCCGGTCCCCTTAGGTCTCACCTCGGTCAGTCCACGGTCTTTAAGCTGAAAGACACCAGTTTTCTGCGCTGTTTCCACATGAGCACGGAGGGCACTGTTTCCCATCCTAGTACCACGGCTCAGTTCCCTGCAGGAAAGAAGCATAGCTGTCACCGCCCAGTCTAGACATACAGCCATCGATAAACCTCTGGTTTAGGTCTCCTGTCCCAGTTGTCACCTTCTGTCTATCCCTACTTCCCAGGGGCCAGCCCAAGAGTAACAAGGGGAAAGCAAGCGAGCAGACAGTGCTACCACAAGATCCTGCTGCGTTGGCACCTGAATTAAGGGCCAGGGAGCCTCCGATAGCTGCTGCCGGAACAGGGAGCTCAAGACTCGCCTCCTACCGCTCAGTGCAGAGAAGACTCCACCAGGGAACACCCGGGACCCGCGCTCGCCTGAGACGCGCTCCCAGGGCTTCCGCCCGGGTAGGAACGCCCTGTGACATCATCAAACCGCGCGCACGTTCGTTGTGTGCCCCTCACTCCTCGCGCCAGTTCCAGAGGTGCGTTGGAGCCATGGCTGCCGCCAACCCGTGGGACCCAGCGTCCGCGCCGAGTGCAGCTGGGTTACTGCTGAACCATTTGGTGGCTTCAGGGATAGTCACTGAGGTACGTGGGGGGCGGCGACGGCGTCATCAAGGTGGCGACAGAATTCAGCTGTGAGGTGGTGGTCCTGGTTACGCGGGCGTGAGTGAGCCAGTTGAGGATTGTGTTGAGTACCTAGTAGCGTCCCTTGGAGACTGCAGCCGTGACCATACTCCCGTGGGTTCTTCGAGTGTGAGGGACAGAGTGCTGGTGTTCCGAGCACTCTGTTTTGAGTGCCTGCAGGTTATCCCAGGCCGGTTTGTCGGAGATGGAACAGCACTCCGCTTTTTTTTTTTTTTTTTCTTTTCAGTGATACTACTTCCTCTAGAAGAGTGTTTCTCAACCTTCCTCAGGCTACGATCCTTTAATACAGTTCATGTTGTGATGACCCCCAACCATAATATCATTTCCGTTGGTTGCTGCTTCATAACTGTGATCTTGCAACTGTTAGGAATACTAATGTAAACATCTGTGTTTCCCGGTGGTCTTTAGGCGACTCGTGTCTGTTAAAGGGTTGTTTGACCCCCACCAAGAGTTGAGAGTCACTCAGTTGAGAACCACCGCTCTAAATTGTAGAGTGGGGACAGTGAGAAAGAAATAGTGGCAGGTATCTTTAAAAACATTTCCAACAACACCTGTTAATGGGAATTATTAAAATATATCTGGGGCCCTGTGTACAGAAGAACTCTAGCGGAGACTCTTTAGGACAGCATCTATTAAAAGTGTGTGTTTGTCTCTGTGTGTCTGGGTATGCCATTGCACTGTGAAGATTTTTGAGACAAGAATAAAGAGTAGCCCAAGAAGTGACTGTTTTGACAAGCAGGTAGACAGAAGGGAGAAATCGAATATCTGAAGGAATAACTGAAAGGAATGAGGGAGTGAGAAATCAAGCACATTATGATTGAAGGAAGGAAACTGATACAAAAAGGAAGTTGAGGAAAGTTAGTTAATTCGTCTGTAGAAATTAGCAGTGCTAGTAATGGAAGATTTTTTAATTGTTTATTTTTATTTTATGTACATTGATGTTTTGCCTGCTTGTATATCTGTGTAAAGGTGTCAGGTTCACTGGAATGGGAGTTACAGACCGTTGTGAGCTGCTTTGTGGTTGCTGGGAATTAAACCCAGACCCTCTGGAAGAGCAAATCAGTGCTTTCAACCACTGAGCCATCTCTCCAGCCCCTTGGTTTCATAGTTTTTTGGTTTTAATGTCTGAAAGAGGTAATAGAGACTTCACACATGTCCTAAAGTGTTTAAGAAACCTAAATAGCCAGATGTGGTGACACAAGACTTGGGAACACTTGGGAGCTGGAAGCAGAAAGATTGCTCAGAGTTCAAGGCTAGCCTAGGATAGAGGGAGGAGACCATGTCTCCATTAAACAAATAAGAAGCGCCTAAAGAGACCAAGAAATCAGTATCACTCAGCAAGCTGGCAGAATTAGATCCTATAACTCTCTCCTTTTTGCTCTATCATCTTTTAAAATGAGTTGTTAACAGCCAGACATGGTGGTACACAGCTGTAATCCCAGGGCTAGTGAGTTACAGACCATCTAGGGCCACATAGCAAGACTCAGTCTCTAAATAAATAGTGCTAAAATAATAAGGGTGAATGTGATAGCATTGTGCTGTGAAAGATTTTGGACTTTAAGACCCAGCATTACTTTGAGTGTGTGAATTGGCCCTGGCTAACTGGTTTCCCAGGAGCTGGCACAGTACTCTTCAGTTAACCCTTTCTCTCTCCTCCCTGTTTTCTTTCTACCACATTGCAGAGTATTCTCACCTTGCATCGTCCCATTCTCTTGTCATAAAACTATTGGATTATTTCATAAGTAACACATTTGAGACTCAATGTCCTTCTTGAAAGTGTTGACAGAGAATACAAGTTTCTGAACTATAGAAAGGTAGATAACCTCAGGCACTGTACAGTGGTGGTTTTATGGTTATCTTCCACATTAGCCAGTTTCTTGTTTTTTAGGTTTTGGTTTTTTTTTTAAGATTATTTATTTATTTTATGTGAGTACATTGTTGCTGTCTTCAGACACACCAGAAGAGGGCATTGGATCCCATTACAGATGGTTGTGTGTAGTCCTGGCTGTTCTGGAACTCACTCTATAGATCAAGCTTTGAACTCAGAGATCCACCTGCCTCTGCCTTCTGAGTGCTGGGATTGAAGACATGTACAATCATGCCCTGCTAAACCCTTAAATGAAAAAAGTAAATGGGTTGAGGATATAGCTCAGTTGATAGAGTACTTGCCTAGCACACACAAAGCCCTTGGTTTGATCCAAAGCACCATATAAAACAGGTACTGGGACTCAGGAGGTGGTTTAATCAATAAATCGCCTATCAAATAATCACAAAGGGCTGAATTTAGATTCCTCACACCCAGGTAAAAGCAGAATGTGAAGGTAAATGTCCTAGAGCTAGGAGCCAGAGATAGGAGGAGCTAGCTAGCCAGTCTAACCTCGTCTAGTCAGTATGTTACTAGTGTGTCAGGGTCTGGGCTAGAAATATTTAGGTTCTTGGCCTCTTATCTAAAGAATTGAAAATAAATTTATTCTGAGGGAAGGAATAACACAGAATATAGAGAGATACAGCGTCAAGATTGAAAACAGGCCACTACAGGGGCCCCAGGTTACAGCCTGAGCTCTAAAGAGCCTGAGCACTATATGTTGTTTACATATAGATATATTTATTTGAATATTTTATGTATGAATGTTTTGCCTGCATGTATGTATGTGTACTGTGTGCATGCCTGGTACCCATGGAGGTCAGAAGAAAGCACTGGGTCCCTTGGAACTGGAGTGAGCCACTGAGTGGTTGCTGGTAATTAAACCTGGGTTCTCTGCAAGAACAACAAATGCTCTTAGTGCTGAGCCATCTTTCCAGTTCTGTTTCTCTACTTTGGTTGATATGATAGATTAGGTTAAATATTCTTTTCTTCTAGTGTCCATGTTCCTTTTGATAGTATCTGATTCTAATCATATTCGTGGTGGTGATTTGAATGAGAATGGCCTTTATATTTGAATACCTAGTACCCATTTGGTAGAAGGATTTCACCTGTTTGGGAAATATTAGGAAATGTGGTCTTGGTGGAGGGCATTTGTCATTGAGTGTGGGCTTTGAGGTTTCAAAAACCCATACCATTTCCCGTTAGCTCTTTCTGCCTCATGCTTGTCTCTCAACATGTAAGCTCCCAGCTTCTGCTCCCATGCTATTTCTGCCTGCAGCTTGCTCGATGTCATGATGGTCATTGACTCACAGATTCTTAACTCTAAGGAAGCATGGCCCAGAATTAAATGGTTAGGTGATTAATGGAGTTTTGGCTGAAGTCCAACTCACTGTTAGGTCCAGTGAGTTCCTGAACTGATCCTGTAGTCATTTCCCCAGTCCCAGAGTGTATATTTGGGATTGATATACTTAGAAGCTGGCAGGATCCCCATATTAGTTTCCTGACCTGTGGAGCGAGGGCTATTATATTGAAAGGCTAAAGGGAGGACATTGGAGTTGCCCCTACCAAGAAAAATAGTGAATCAAAGACAGTATTACATCCTAGGAGGAACTGCAGAAATGAGCACCAAAATCAAGGACCTGGAAGATGCAGGGGTGGTTGTTCCCAACACATTTCCATTTAACTATCCTGTCTGGCCAGTTCAGAGGACAGATGGATCATGGAGAGTGACACTTTGATTATCAAAAATTTAATCCAGGATCTGGAAAGATGGCTCAGGTTAAGAGCACTGACTGCTCTTCCAGAGGTCTTGAGTTCAATTCCAGGCAACCACATGGTGACTCACAACCATCTGAAATGGGATCTGATGCCCCCTTCTGGTTTGTCTGAAGAAAGCAACAGGGTACTCACATGCATAAAATAAACAAATCTTTAAAAGGTTAAAAAAAAAAAATTTAATCCAGCTGGGCAGTAGTAGGACACCCCTTTAATCTCAGCACACATATATGCAAAACACACTCTCAATTTCCCCTCCCCCTTCTTGCTCTCTTGATCTGTGTGTGTCTGACTTGTGCGTACACACACATACACACACACACACCCGGTTTTATGCTGTACACCTAGGAAATAGAGGTATGAAGATATGGAGATTAGAATTTAAAGGACATCCTTGGCAATATAGCAAGCTCAAGGCTAGCTTGGGCTACATGAGGCCTTATCAAAATCAAATAAAAACAGATGATATGCATTCTACTGTTTTAATATGTTCTTTGTGTTAGGTGCAGTTTTGGACATAATATTTTCTTTAATCCCTTGTGTATGTTACTCTAATGTGCTAACATTTTGATAACATACTATGCTTTCCCTGTTCATTTACCAATAGGAGATGTTAGATATATCTAAGAACACGGCTCCTTGCTTTGTGAACTTTTCCAGATTACAGCAGATCTCAGATCTTCAAGCTAAAATCTACCAGGTAAATTATGAACTTTTCAGTTCTACTCCATTTAAAAGTGTATAGTATGCTGGGGTGTATTTTAGAGAAAATGTGGATGCTTAGCATGTGAGAGGCCTTGGGTTTTTGATGCCCATCTTTAAACTAAAACAAACAAAACACTTCTTAATTGGTTTGAATAATAGTGCTTTGCAATTAAGACAATGCCTAGTGCATGGCTGATAGGTCTTGCTGTATTAGTTAATTGTAGAACAGGAAGTTAAGATACCAAGATGAAAAGCTCCAATGATTGTCCTGGTTTCATATAAACCATCCCTCCTTCCCATTTAAGGAGTATATTTATGTCTTGTACCATGTTTCTGTAGCTTGTCCATTTTATCAGTGTTTTAAGCTTCTAACTTCGGGATGCTTTCTGAGTGAGCTAAAGTTCACTTTTGGTCTTCATGTAGAACAATCTGGAAATTGAACTTCTGAAGCTAGAAAAGGATACAGCAGATCTTATTCATCCTACCTATTTGGGTAAGTTTGCCTAAGAGAATAATCACTAGGATTTCAGCTTGCTTTTGAATTATACCAGCATATTAACACCAGGCAACAGAATTCTAATGCCATAATCTTTCCCAGGTATTGCCCCATAGACATGCCCTAACATGTATGTCTTGAGGGGTTTTGTTTTATTTTTTAGGCAGGGTCTCACTGTGTAGCTTTAGCTAACCATGAAGCAGTCCAGTTGACGTGACTAGTGGAAACCATATACATACACTTTATGTATATGAGTACACTGTCCCTTCTTCAGACGCACCAGAAGAGGGCATCAGATCCTATTACAGATGGTTGTGAGCCACCATGTGGATGCTGGGAATTGAACTCAGGACCTCTGGAAGAGCAGTCAGTGCTCTTAAGCACTGAGCCATTTCTCCAGCCCAAGGCAAGTCTTATAAAGGACATTTTAATTGGGGCTGGCTTACAGGTTTGGAGGTTCAGTCCATTATCATCAAGACAAGAATATGGTGGCATCAAGGCAGGCATGCTTCAGGAGGAGCTGAGAATTCTACATCTTCATAATGAAGGCTTCCAGGCAGCTAGGATTAGGATCTTAAAGTCCATGCCTACAGTGACACACCTACTCTAACAAGGGCACATCTTCTAATAGTGCCATCCCCTGGGCAGGGGTGGGGAGGTCCTCTGGAAGGAAATAAGTGGACTTAACCACTAAGCCATCTCTTCAGTCCTCAAGGAAGACATTTTTAACAGTTCTAAAACATACCTTTCCTGTTGCTCATTGTGGTCGCCATCTCTGGTTTATGTAGTTGAGAAATATGATGTTCTGCAAAGCATGAATAATCATCTGGAAGCAGTGCTAAAAGAGAAGCACACCATCAGGCAAAGACTGCTGAGACCCATGTGCCAGGAGAACTTGCCAATGGAAGCTGTTTATCACAGGTTAGACCAAGAAGCGGAAATGGAGAATTAGGCATGTCTTTTTAAGGTAGCTTCTGTTTAAACTGGCAGTTATGTTTTAGCATAAGTCACAAAGCAGTGTATTATTGATTGTATTTATTAACATTACTAATTTGCTGCATTAAACAGGAAAGTGTCCTTTGTTTTTAAATAACTATAACTGGTAAGAAGAAAGGGCTTTGCAGAGTGAGTTCCAGGACAGCCAGGACTGCACAGAGAAACCCTGTCTCAAGAAAACAAAAGCCATAAGAAAATACAAACTGAAGCTAGCTGTGGTGGTACTTATCTTTAATCCCAGCACTGGGGTGGCAGAGGTGGATCTCTGTGAGTTTGAAGCCAACCTGGTCTACAGAGCTAGTTGCCAGTTTCAGTACAGCCAGTCAGGGCTACATTTCAAGACCCTCTCTCAAAAAGATAGAGAGGCTGAGGATCAGAGGACTACAAAACCTGGAAGCTTTTTTATTTTTGTTTTGAAACAGGGTCTTATATAGGCCTGCCTCAAACTTGCTATGTAGTTAAGGATGAAACAAAATGGATATTGAACTTTGTACTTACCTCTACAGATAATATATCTCAGTCTCGGGCAAGTGACTTAAAAACAGAGAAAAGAACAACAGCGAAAAGATGAGCTGAGTAATGATTCAAGATTTTACCAATGCAGATTCAGAAAAATTATGTGATACTTTTCAATGTAGTATTTATCCCTGGTGACTTTTCAGTTATCTGAACCAATATGAGGTTTTGTTGGGGGAAGTCGCTTTATGTGAGATAGTTCTTACCAGCCATTGAAGGTTGTCATCCTCCTCTTCCTCTCTTCCTCCCTCCTCCCTCCTTCTCCTCTTTCTTTTTTCTTTTTTCTTTTTTCTTTTTGAGATAGAGCTCAATATGTATTGCTGGTTAGCCTAAAACTCCTTCTGTAGACCAGGCTAATCTCAAAGTCACAGAGATCCTCCTGCCTCCGCCTCCCAAATGCTGGGATTAACGACATGCCACAATTGAGTTAGATTTTAGTTATCAGGAATAAGTGTCTTTCACACACATATATATATCTCTTTTAGGTCTTTTGAGGTAATGTTTCTCTGTGTAGCCCTAGCTGTAGACTAGTCTGTAGATTGGGCTGGCCTTGGATTCACAGAGATCCACCTGCCTCTGCCTCTCAATTGCTGGGGTTAAAGGTGAATACCATGATGACTAGCTTATTCTATTTTTCTGTTTTGATAACAACCTAAGTTTTGCCCTAAGTAAAAGGGAAGAACTTTTTTTACGGCTGATAATTCCATTAAAAGGTTAATGATACTCATAAGATTTGCTTATTTCAAATTAACAGTCCTAATTAAAGAAAAAGAAACAAAACAACTAAAGAAGAAAAGTTACTGCTTTTCTCCCTGTATTACTTTTGTCCCAGAATACCTAACAGAAGTCGCTTAGTTAGAGAGGTTTGATTTGGCTCACAGATTAGAGGACATACATCCAACATGGTAAGGGAGGCATTGTGGCTGGGGAAACTTCATCTGTGGTGGCAAGAACTTGCAGCATGGCTTGTTCACATCGTAATGGATTAGGAATTGGAGAAAACCTTTAAGGTTTGTCCCTAGTGATCTACTTGTATGAACTAGTACCAGTGCCCCAGAACTCCAATAAGATCCTAAATAGCATCATCCAATAGGGACCAGAGTTCAAACACAGGCCTGTGGGATAAATTTACATTCAAATTGTAACACTCTCTTTTAGATATATGGTACATATGCTGGAATTGGCTGTGACTTTCATTGAGAAAATGGAAACGAATCTTGAAATAATTAGAAATATCCCTCATTTAGATGCAAACCTAAAGAAAATGGTGAGTACCACTAATACAGCTGCTCTCCGTTCTTATACTAGGATCTCAGCTGTATTACCTTTTACCTTTTTGGTCTTAGTTTTGTTTTAGATAGTCTCACATAGCTCAGGCTAGCCTCAGGCTCCTTCGGTACCAAACAAAGCAATGATTCTCATGATGTTCTCATGGATGTGTGATTAACCTTTGCTTTAGTGGGTTCTCCTGTGACTATCCTCTCTCATCTCCTCCATCCAGCTCTCCTGGCCCTCTCGCTTCCTCCAGATAGTGCCTGCTTGTGTTTGCATGGCACATATACTGATACTCTTTCGCTCTCTCCCTCAGCCCTTAATGTCCCTTCCTCTCTGCTCACTGTCTCCCTTTTACTTTGAGAGCACATGGTCACATAGACCACTCAGATATAGAATATACATACGAGACAAGACTGACTGTGTTTGTCTTTCTTTACTTGGCTATTTCATTTTGAGTTAGTCATTATTAAATCATGAAACATAAAAGAAAAACAAACCTTTTCTTAACCAGGCATGGTGTTCGGCACCTATAATTGTTAATAATTGTAGCAGCCAGAGCTGTTACACAGAGAAACCCTGTCTCTAAAAACCAAAATTTAAAAAGAAATTTATTTATTTAGGCAGGTTCTCTATAGAATAGGATGACCTTACATATACTATATGGCTCAGGCGGGCTTTGAACTCACAAAAATGCTCCTGATTCAGCCTTCCAGTAGACTAAGGACTTTAGACTTTACTCTCTGAATACTGGGGAGCCGTTCCATTTTTTTTGTTGGTAATGGAGGTTGTGATTTTTACTTTTTTTTTAAATTTTAAAATGTGTGTGTGTGTGTGTGTGTTTGTATACTCCCATTGCAGAGAGGTTGAGAGGGAAGGAGGAGGGGAAGGGGGAGAGAGAGAGGGGGGGGGGGGGGAGGGGAGAGGGGATGGGGGAGAGAGAGAGGGCACAGGTGCCTGACGTGTCTGATTTCTTAGGGCTGGAATTACAGGCAGTTGTGAGCCATCTGCTGGGTACCAAACTTGGGTCCTTCTGAAGAACAGGAAACACTTTTAACCTTTGAATCATGTCTCCAGACCCTTGTTTTTCATTTTTGTTTTAATTTTTTGTATGTGGGTGAATGTCTTGCCTGCATGTATGTCTGTGTGCTGTATGTGTCTGGTGCTATCAGAGGCCAGAAAAGGCTATCAAGTCCCCAAGAACTGGAGTTAATTGCAAGCTGCTATGTGGTTGCTGAGAATCAAACCTAGGTCCTCTAGAAGAGCAACAAGTGTGCGTTTGCAGATAAGCTGTCTTTCCAGTCCATTTTTAGTTTTTAAGGAAAATACAGAGGAGTAGTGGATTGGTCAAAACTATCCTTTACTCATGGAGCAAGTATTGGCTAGACTAGATTGAGCCCCACCACTCAGAGTAAGGACAGAGGGATCAGTACCATCTGGAAAATGCTAGAGACACAGGCTTTCAGGGTCAAGGGTCCACTCTCTATAGTGTTTACCTAGTATGTGAAAGGCCTTTGCCCTGTCCCAGCACTAGAAGAAAAGAAAATTTCAGAATTGCAGACTTCAATCACCCAACACCTTTAGAATCAGTTTAAGACAAATTTGGTGTCACACACATGCCTGTGGGGGATGATGAGGTAGGAGGATACCACAAATTCCAGATCAGCCAGATGCAGTGAGAAAGCCTGGGTTTATTTGCAGAGTTCAAACTGATGGTAGAGAAGAGAACTCACAGACAGAACATATGTAAGGTTGGGTTGTTTTTACTTTTTGTTATTTGTTTGTTTTAGTGGCAAGGTTTTTTTTTTTTTTTTTTTTTTTTTTTGGTTCTTTTTTTTTTTTTTTTTGGAGCTGGGGACCGAACCCAGGGCCTTGGCGCTTCCTGGCAAGCGCCTACCACTGAGCTAAATCCCCAACCCCTAGTTCCAGACTCTTAAAGGGATGTTTCTCTTGGCCCTTGTATTCACTCCTATCTACAGTCTTTTTGATGTCTAAAAGGAATTCTGCATCGCCATCCCTAGCCCACCTTCATCTTTCTCCCTGTCTCATCCCAAACCACAGTTTTAAGGAATTTTTGCAGTAAAGGACTAGAAAAAGACCAGATGCTAATTTTTGAAGTATTTATTTCTGGTAATCAATAACAGGTTTTTTTCTATTTTTCTTTATTTCAAACGTTACAGAGCAAAGCTTTAGCCAAGATGGATATTTTGGTGAACAAGACAGAAGAACTGGCAGAGAATATACTCAAGTGGCGAGATCTACAAAAGGAAATTTCCTTGTACATCCCCAGAATGCTGACTGAAGAAAATCATCTTCATGAACTTGACATAGTGCCTCCTTTACCTTTTCTTTCTAAGGCTCACACTGAGACCTCTGATGCCAAGTGATGCCATCTTTACGTTCAGTCAATTACATGTAATCAGAAGTCCCTGTCTAGATTGTTACGACAGGCATATTGATAGGCTTTGTTGCTAGCAGCACTGAAGCCTTCTTAGTATTGGAATAGCAGAGCCAGAAAGATATCTCAGTGGGGAAAAGCTCCTGCTTCAAGCCTCACAGCCTGATTCAATCCCTGGGATCCACATATCAGAAGGGGATCACTGATTCCCACAGATTCTCGAGCCTATGATGTCCACACATGTGTCATCATATGTATGTGCTATACACACAAAAATAGACAAATGAAAGTAATAGAGAGCGAGTGAGCACATTGGAGCACCAGAATTTTAGGTTCATTAGGATCAAACTGACCTTTATCTATGTTTTCACTCTCTTCAGTGAGGCTTAAAAATGATCAACTATACATATGATTATAAGTGAATTGAACATTCTTCAGGCAGAAGGTTTTGTATTATGATTCTGCATTGTATCTTTTAAAAACATTTCTGGATTGGAATGTTCCAGAATCTGTAACTGAACTCACCAGGCCTGTTCCCCTTTGAAGACTTCATGAAGTAGTGGTTCCTTGGCTGGCCCACCTAGAACCATAGGTAATAGGAGGAGGAACAGGGCTCAGTGTGATCAGGCTGTACAGTAGTTTGTGGGGGATGCTTTCTTTCCTTCTGAGAGTCTAGGATGTTGGTACACACCGAGTAGAAAGTACCTTTGCTACTGGTCCCTACAGAATTGCAGAGCACCTCATCCCTAACCGTTTTGGTGACAGAGAGCATTTAAGTGTAGCAGTTGAGTTGTACTAAGTCACAGCTGTGAGTGTGATGACACTAAGTCTTGTAACTCCTCTGGGCAGTTCACTCACTGAACCTGGTTGTATCCTTAGGACTGCTTGGAAATAAACGCTGGTGGAGGATGTGTGCTGGTGGACTTAGGATCAACAAAGAAGAAACAGTCTTGTAAAAATTTAGAATTTTTTGTTTTGGTGCTATATGTAACCAAGGCAGAACTTGGACTCACTATGTAGCCCAGGCTGGTCTCAAACACATGATTTTCCTTGCCTCAGCCTCCCAAGTGCTGGAATCACAGACATGTGGCTAAAGGTTAGAGGTGTGTAATGGAAAATACTGATATTTTACTCACTTAGGGTTTTCTTAAGATGGAGACTAGTATAATAAATAGAGATTGTAACAGTTGTCCCAAGAACTTCTCATTTATATCAGTACTGTAAGTACGTCTGCCTTATGTTTAAACTGGGATCTGGTTTCCTTTCAAGTATATACATCAGGATTTCCTTACTGTAGCATTCTGCACTGTGGGCATTCATCAAACCTGCTCATCATATCTTAATACAAGACTTCACTTGGTGGATAGTAAAGGAAATGTTCCTAAGGAAGCAGGATCTTTACCCCCAAAGAGCCCTGTTAAAACAACAGGTTATTGTTTTTAAAGTCTACAGCTTTTACGAATGTGCCATACACAAGTGGTATTGAGATTTTGAACATCACCTAGACAAGTCAGTAGAATTATTCATTTTCCTTGTAGGAATTCTTGTGTATTTATGTGTAAATATACTCATTACTTTGTCATTGTCAATACTCTTTTGGTTTTGTAATTTTTTATTTCCATTAATGATTCAAGCTGTAAAAGTAAACTAATTTTAATTAAATGTGGCTCCAATATGAATCCTAAGTAACAGAAAAAAAAATACTATTAGCTTAACACATACAACATAGAAGCCTTCAAGCTATTTGACTCATAAAAGCTTAAGGTAAGTTAAGCCTAAATTCCAACATAAAGAGGAAAGCTAATTTTATATTAGTGTGATCAATAAGTAGAGCAAGTTGGCTTATAGAAGACAGTTACCTGGGATGGAGAGAGAATTGAATTCAACAATCCTCTGACATCTACTTGCCAAATATTGGGAATACAGGCATATGTCACTGTGTCTGGCTTGAACAAGTGTTTTTATTTTTGTGAAACTTGAGGGCAGTTCTAAGGACAGGTAAGCTGTAGATCTCTACAGTTTCATGGAAAAAGAAGATTGATAAGAAGAAAAAGCTATGAATTAGCAAGAAAACAGGCAGGAGCTGAAGAGATGACTCAGTGGACAAAAGTTCACATTCAAGGGTAAGGACTTGAGTTCAAATCCCTATAACCCACATAGAACTGGATATTCTACAGCTAAATAGGAGGCAGAAGGTCAGCTAGTTCCTACATGGAGCTGCAAACGAGACCTTGTTAAGAGAGGTGAGAACTAACATGCGAGTTTGTCCTCTGATTTCCACAGTTGACTACAGTCCTACACTTACAGAAAGCAGGCCTAGCAGGGAAGGTCTTTTGATTGGCTTCTGGAGGTTGCAGATGTCAGGCAAGCAAGCTTAGCTATGAGGGTTTGGTCAAACTTTTTTCTTTTCTGAGACGGGGTTTCTCTGTATAACAGCCCTGTCTGTCCTAGAACTTGCTTTGTAGGCCAGACTGTCCTTTAACTCAGAGATCCACCACCTGCCTCTGCCTCCCAAATGCTGGCATTAAAGGCATGTGCCACCACCACTTGGCCTTGACCAAACTTTAGAATTCAGTTTTTACATGTAAATAATGAAGAAGAAATCATGAATGTGTATTTTCTACGTGCATTAGAAGAGGTATGTGAGATTTGTAAATGTAATTCCAGAGTAAATATGTCAATTTGTAGACTATTTGGAACGATTCTTCCTGGCTTTTGTAGCTTTTTATTTCTCTGGCCTGTGACTGCTACCCTCAGCTCTGATTTGTCCTTTCAGAGTTTCAGTGAAGTCAGGAGGTTTGAGGAATATGAGAATCTAGGAAATTTTTTTACTTGAAGAAACTATATAGGGAGAGGGTAGGGAAGAAGCCATGGTATAGTTGATATTGTAATGACTCTGTATGAGTCATCACATATGAGATTTTCTCAGATGTTTGTAAAACATGAATTTATATGAAAGATGCTACAGAGATGGCTCAGCAGTTAAGGCGCTCACTCGCTGCTCTTCCAGAAGATCCAAGTTTGAATCCCAGCCTGGCAACTGTGGTAACTTCAGTCCCAGGGAACCCATTGTCTACTGGCAAGGTGTACAGGCCTTACATTAAGGCAACAACATTCATACAAATAAAATTAAGAGGCCAGGTACGGTGATATACACCCTTAATTGTAACAGAGGCTACAATTAATGAAACAGGCAGGTGGATGTCTTGTGGGTTTGAAGCTAGCCAGTCCACATGCCAAATTCCAGTTTTAGCACAGCCAGGGTTATGTAGAGGAGTCTGTCTCAAAGTTTTAGATGTGATTTGGACTCTAGTCAATAAAGTGCTTGCCACAAAAGCATGAGGGCTTGAATTCAGATCTTTCACCCTCCATGTAAAAGCTAGGCACACACCTGTAATTCCAGTGTTAGAGAGGCAGAGATAGGAGGAGATCTGAGGCTTGCTGGCCAGCCTATCTAGCCAAACTGGTGAGCATCAGGTACAGTGAGAGGTTTGTCTCAAAAAATACAGTGATGAGCGACTAAGGAAGGTAGCCCATGTCTAGTGTCTACCTGTGGCCTTCACGTCCTGGGCATACATGCACAAACATGAATACATGTGCATGTACACAAGTTTAAAAAAATGGTTCAGTCTCAAGTAAGTGAGAGGGTATGATTTGCAGTGCTGAGGGCAAGCCCAGGGCCTATGTTCCCAGAGGTTGAGTTGGCAAGACAGGGGTCACAAGTGTGAGTCTCAGGCGAGCCTGAGCTACACTGCAAGAAGTTATTCCAAAAAACAGTATTAATAAAATATTTATTTTTCTTACCTCATTAGCAATAAAAGTTACCAAAAATATTAATAAAAATATTTATTTTTCTTACCTGCAAGAAAAGTTAGGGTTTATTCAGAGAAGGTTTTAACAGATTAACGTATGAGTGCCAAGAGTAGAAACCTAGACTTTGAAGTTCTGATGCCAGTAATAAATCAGTCTATTTGATTATTGCAATAGTACTGTGGTTATGCCAAAAATACATACTAAAATATTTGAGTCAAGTGGGCTCCTTGTTTTTGTTTTTGTTTTGGAGGTTTTTCTTTTTGTTTTGGGGTTTTGTTTGTTTTTAAAACAGGGTCTCATATAGCCCAGCATAGCCTGGGATTTGCTGACCCTTATCAATGCCAGGATGACAAGTGCGTGCCACTGCACCCGATTTCTGCCATTCTGGGGCTTTGTGACTGTTAGGCATACATTTAACCAATTGAGCTACATCCCTAGCCTTGAGGGAAATAATTTAAAATAAATTATAATGTTCCAATTATGTCATGCTCTACAGCCTGACAATAGAAATATTCTTTCAGCAGCAGTTTTCATTGCAAATCAGCACGAATAGAGAACCTATCCAGGAGACTGGAGTTCCAAGTGAGTCTAAATTGTAAACAATCTGTCTAGTACATTACTCTCTTGGTGCTTTCAAATGAACAAGAGAAAGGAGCCTACATGACTCATAGTCCCTGTTCTGGCCACTGGCGTTAAAGCGGCCTTCTGATTTGTCTCTGGGTTTTTCACTCCTCATTTCTCAGACTACTACACACCAGCCAGAGTAACCCTTCAAAGGACCCTGCTCAGCCAGTAAAGGCTTATGCAAACCTGCAGACTTGAGTTTGATAACCGATACTTACATGGCTGCCAAGTTGTCCTTTGTTGCTAACATTCCTTCTCAGAGGGTGACATAAGCAATAAGCAATAACCTCTTCCTAAGGTCCCAACAACAAACAGAGCTTAGGTTCATCAAAACTCACTCTGGGGGTACTAATAAATTTATTGGGTTTCCTTACAGAACATGGATAAAGGGTTACTTACAGGATTGTGGGTGCTCTTCTCCCCAAAAGTCAGTCTTTACCAGCAGGGATGATGGCTTTCCCATAGCTGCATAGATAGAAGGCACCCCTCTTTCTCCCTCCCCTGGTCTATATACTCTAACTTCTTCCCATGTTAAGTGCAATTAGGGCAGAATTACATGCAATGGGTGGTTTAAACTGGCTGAATACTCCCCTGCCTTCCATAATGGTATGTAAGTCAAGCCCAACTGGAATAATATGAACTCCCAAAAATGGTGACTGACCTTCACCCACATTCTATGATTCTATGGTACACACACACACACACCAATTGAAAAATTGAAAAATTAGAACATGTAAGTCAAATAATTTTACTCTTTTCTCCAAAACTTTCCTATGTATCCTAATTCACTGAATAAAACCCAGAGACCACTGTGGCCTTGTGTTAATTCCATGATCCTGGCTCTGCGCCTCCACCTACCCCCAGGAAGGCTGTCTTACATACATGGATGCCTTACACTGACCTGCTCCCTGGGTCTGTCCTTTCAAACAATAGCATGGCTTTTGTCTTGTTGTTTGTTTGTTTTGTTTTGATACCAGGTCTTGTTATCAGTCCAGGCTATCATGGAACTCAAAATTCTATCTCAACTGAAGCAGGATTCTGGTTACACACCCCTCCCATCGCCATGACTTCATGATCCTGTTCTCTCTACAACTTGTCTTGTTCTTGTTTTTTTTTCCCCCCCTGGAGCTGGGGATCAAACCCAGGGCCTTGCGCTTGCTAGGCAAGCGCTCTACCACTGAGCTAAATCCCCAACCCCTTGTTGTTGGTTTTTAAAACATACTTTTAAATTTTAATTTGCTGCACAGCTAAACATTTTTTAAAACTGTTTTACCCATTAGTCTACTTTCCCAGTTCTACAAAGTCAGAGGTTTCACCAGACAGGTATGTCCTGACTGCTTAGAACAATGCCTGCCTTAATTGAGGCTTACTTGGGATACTATGAACTAACAGTCTCTGAATAACTCCCCAGCCTTACTTTCTTCAAATATATTAGAGTGTCACTGTTATCAGTGAGTATTTCTTTAAGAGTCCATATAAAATAGTAACTTTCTCTCTAGCTACATAAAGACTGTTATTCTCATTTATTCCCTTTTATTTTTCTTTGCATTTCGTGTCTTGCACAGTGTTATACACATTTAGATATTTATTTCTTTTTCCATAAGACCCCAGTTCCCATGAAGGAAGTGAATTTGTTTTGTGTCTTGTTTGTCTTGGTTTTGTGTGTGAACCTTTCCTTCCTTCCTTCCTTCCTTCCTTCCTTCCTTCCTTCCTTCCTTCCTTCTTTTCTTTTCTCTTCCTCTCTCTCTCTCTCTCTCTCTCTCTCTCTCTCTCTCTCTCTCTCTCTCTCTCTCTTGCAGACAGGGACTCTCTGTGTAGCATTGGCTGTCCTGGAACTCCCTCTCGTAGACCAGTCTGGCCTCGAACTCAGAGATCCACCTGCCTCTGCCTCAATTGCTAAGACTAAATAAGGCTTGTATGACCACTGTCCAGCTTGTGTAAGCTCTAACTGTAATGTTAATAATACAATGGCTAACCCTACCCTGTGCCTCTCTAATCATGATGTCTGAAGATTCAGAAGTCTGCAGTGGATATAAATTTGTCATCATTAGAAACCGACCATTGTTTATGTTTTTTGTTGTTGTGTGATACAGGAGCTTACTATGTAGAGCTCTTAGAACTCCTCACTGTTGGAACTGTCTAGTGTTCATCAGCACTCCTGGTGCTGAAGAGTTGTTGGTCCCTTAGCCTTGGATCTGGGCTTGAGGCTTTACAGTTATAAATGGCTACTTCTTTTTTTTTTCTTTTTTCTTTTTTTCGGAGCTGGGGACCGAACCCAGGGCCTTGGGTTCTTAGTGGCTCTACCACTAAGCTAAATCCCCAACCCCTAAATGACTATTTCTTATTTGAACAAACCAGTTCTGTTAAGATGGCATTTGCTCTGTATGTATTATAAATACTGCTAGGACAGCAGTGAAGATCCAGGGCAATAGAGAGGAATTTGTCAGTAAGTTAGAAAAAAAAAAAAAAAAGAAAAGAAAAGAAAAAAAAAAAAGGGAAGAAAGAGAAAAAGAAAGAGAAAAAAGGAAAGAAAAGCCTCCTCATTAAACACACCTTAGAATTACAAAATCATTTGTTTTGCCCACTTCACTGCTGTTGTTTTGAATTTCACGCAGCACTCCAGGCTGACCTCAAATAACCATAACTTTGAACTCAAAATATTCCTGTCTCAGCCTCCAGGATAAGGTCCATTTTTAAATTATTTTAAATTATTTTTAAATTAAAATTTAGCCGCAGTTTTGACATAGCAGACCAATGGGGCAAAAATTATTACTAATTTCCTTCATGAACTTTAATTAACTAGAAATTCAGTCACCAGATTTTAGAAAGAAAGAGGTACTACAGCACGCAAAGCGGATTCTGAGGTGCGAGGGGTGGAACAAGACGAGGTTGCCCAGCCCACTTGTCTCAGAATTGGCGGAGGCTCCACGGGCCCCGCCCCTGTTGGGAGTTTGTTCGCACCCGGGCGGGAGCCTCTGGAGAAGTGAAAGGGTGGAGCGAGGCGAAGAGGCCCACCCAACCTGTCTTAGGATTGGCCAAGGTTTGGCGGGCCCCGCCCCAGGCGTTTGCTCGCACCTAGGCGGGAGCGTCTGGAAAAGTTAGGGTGGAGCGAGGCGAGGAGGCCCACCCCACTTGTCTCAGGATTGGCTAAGGTTTGGCGGGCCCCGCCCCTTCGGGCGAGGCTGGGGCTGCTGCCCCGAGGCGCGTGGGACGGGCGGGGCAGTCTGTGGTTCCTGCAGTGCTTGTGGCTGGGTCTGTTCGCTGGACGCCGGCCAGGGATGCTTCCGCCGGACCGCTGTACGGGTCTTGGGTTGTGGCGGAGGGATGGCGAATGTGCAGGTGGCCGTGAGGGTCAGGCCTCTCAGCAAGCGGTGAGTCTGTCAAGAGGAGACGCCTGAGGGATCAAGTGAACTGAGAGGAGCGCGAGATTCCTGCCTTCCTCAGGGTGGACTGGCGTGAAGGGAAAAAAAATCAGACACAAATTGTCACGGGGACTCGGGGTCCAGAAGGCCTGGAGGGACAGGGCTTCGGGTCCTAGGAGATAGCGGTTCCTGTGTGGCTCCAGGGGTCGCTGCCCTGTGTGCATGTCCGTGGCGACCTGCCAACTAGAGTTTCTAGGGACCCTGACTTGGGTCTTGGTGCACCTAGTAGGGCCTTTCTTTCGGAGCATGACGTGAGGAGGAGGTACAAAAGGATGGGCAAACTCCACTCCTTTTGGTGTTCTGGTAGTACCCAAGTGAGAACTGGAGGCTGTGTGTTCGTACACATGGGATTGCTCCATGAGGACATAGGAAAAAGAGTTCTCAGGATATGGAAGGGAAATTGGGCCCGGAGAGACTACAGTTTCAGCTCAGCAGTTGATATGGTTTAAAGACTGAACTGTGACATAGGGGACGTTTCTCCCATCGTCTCATCTTGGCATCCACTGTGCTAGTGCCTTGTGCAGGGCTTGATTCTGCACCTCTCAGCCCTTGAGGCATCCCGTGCTTCATCCTCTTTTCCTCTCACTTGGGAAGTCGGAAAAGGCTTTGCACAAGAATTGGTGTCCGAGCTGTTCTGAATCTTTGAGTTTTCTGACAAGTAAGGGGAAGTGCTGAGTTCTCCCAGAACAGGAAGAGAAAGCAAATTTTGGTTCATAGGGCGTCGGACACACCTGTTTGGGTTGAAGCAGAGTGACAGGTGATAAAATTGGCAGAGTATGGTTCTAGACCAGACATGTATTGGACTTAGTAGATTTTTTTTAAACTGTCCAGTACACAAGATAACTTGGTAAATGGGAACAGAGATTTAAAAAGGCATTATCTCCTGTGACAAAATGGTATTGTGTGGGGTTAGGTTTGTCCTTGTAAAGGCTATCTGCTTTGGAATCTTTTGACAGAATGAGAGTAGTGAGATAGGAGGGACACAGAAAGTGTACCTCAAATTGCTGTGTTTTGATTGGTAAATGGTTTTTAAACATTTGGCTTTACATCACTGCCTGTAGTGACTCAGGGTTGGGGGCTTCCTGGGAGTGGCTGCTGTCCAGGAGGAGGTAGCTACTAATAGATCTCATTCTTACCAGACTGCCTTTTAGGGGTTTTAGGATAGCAGCATTGACCACTTAATCTTAACTTTTTAGTTCCTTGGAAACCAGGAATTTCAAATAGCATGGATCAGATTAAGAAAATGATGTCGAAACTCCTTTGTTACTTGCAGTCACTGCTAAGAATTACATCTCATCCAACAAAAATGAAAAAAAAAAAAACAACAGCAACAACTAGGAAACTCACTTTTATCTCTAGTGTAGAACCTTGAGAGTAAGTGGTAGACTGTCAAGCCTCTTGATGTCCAGGCGTGAGCAGAGTCTTAGCAGGCTGCCGATTCACAACCATAGATTCAGAGGTAATTATGTAAACACACAGTGTGATCTCAGCCAACAAGTTCAGACCAAACCACTCTTCAATTCCTACAGAATTCTGCAGAGATAGTGGTAGTACCCACTGTTCATTGCAGCTGTTTTGCATGTGTATCTGCTGATTATGTAGTCTGTACTAACATTCAAATAAGTCATCAGCACTGATAATTGTAGTTGGGAAGGAACCATTACAGTCACCTAGCCAAAGCTTACGTTATTTTTTCCAAATGAGAACATTGTCTTCTTTAAGTTCAAAAAGCAGAATTTGACC
This sequence comes from Rattus rattus, assembly GCF_011064425.1. Taxonomy (NCBI): domain Eukaryota; kingdom Metazoa; phylum Chordata; class Mammalia; order Rodentia; family Muridae; genus Rattus; species Rattus rattus. The sequence continues at coordinate 98,755,055 of NC_046158.1, forward strand.
ATGCTGCTCCTTCCTGAGATGCTCAAAATTATGTCTTTGTTCTATAGGGCTAGAGAAGACCTTGTATAAAATAACAGAGTAGAAGTGGTTTTGAAGCCCTGGCCTTGACCTCAGGTGTTTGTCATTGTGAGATTCTGTCCTTGTCTGTCCAGACTCATTCATCATTGAAGAACACATCTGCCCATTCTGTACTCTGCCCCCTCTGTCCTGTACTTTTCACATGATGCATTAATTTTCCCCACTTTTTTAGGGTTCTTAGGATATGTGAGAATCTGTTTCAGAAAACAAAACAAAAAGTGTTTTTTTCTCATTTAAATTCTGTTCTTATTTCTTAGGGAGACCAAAGAAGGGGGAAGAATTATCGTGGAAGTTGATGACAAAGTGGCAAAAGTCAGGAATGTAAAGGTGAGCCTGAAATTTTGTGGTTTTTTCCTGATTAATAACTATTATGGCCCAACTGGCCTCTTGGGGTGAATATGTTTAATATATGAGAGGAAAATGTAAGAGAATTGTAGAGGAAGCTTGGACCAATGATAAAACAAATACATTCTCATACAATATGTAAGAGAATTGTGCTTTGACTCCAGAAGATGTCGTGTTGGGCCCACCCATGGTCTGGTAACTAGAGTAGTGCAGCTGTTTTGGAAACCGATTAGTAGCTGAAACCAAACCCAGGGATGTAATAAGGGCCATGTTTAGCTTAACTCCTGCCAGGGCAATTTGTGTGTCTATATAATTTCCCTGGCCACCAGATAACTTTATCCTGAGCCCCTCAACTGATAATACTTTATCCATGGCATTCTTAGGAATTTTAGCATTTACCAGATAATGTAGGGTTTGTTTTGGCCATAATGTAATCCAGACATCAGACATCAGCCTTCAGATCCCAGAAGGCCACTAACCTGATTCTTGTTGAGGTTTTTCTCTCGAAACCCTACTTAATTTTGGAGCACAATTGGACAGACACAGGAACTTCCTTCCCTCCTCCTCACCCTCTCCTAGAGTCAACTTTCTCCACCCTTCCTGATGTGGAAGCTGAATGCATTCTCCTTTTGTGGACCTTGAACGGTGGAAAGAAGCCAGGAAGGCGACCACATGACAGCTGCTGCAGTTAGCTTGTGGTTTAAGCCAGCATTGCCAAGAACTGAGGAAGCTGAGGCAGAGTGGAGGCTATCTAGACCCCAGCCTCAGAACTATGCCCGCTCTTGTGTAACTTCTGTGATGTGATTTGTTTCCTCTTGACATTAGCTTTGTTAAAAGAAAATGGGTCCTGCCAAAGTTTAAAAAGGAGCTCCTGGAGGACAAAGAGCTTTTTATTCCCTGCCTCCTTTTATCTCTCTTGTGGACCACTGCGGCTGTTTCATTGTAAGATCTCATACTTTGGGGTCTAGAGAATAAGCTTGGCCAAGAGCAAACTTTAAAAAATATTTATTTGTTATTTTGTCATGTGTATGGGTGTTGTGCCTCCATGTAGGGTTGTGCACCATGTGTGTAACTCATGATCTAGGAGGCCGGAAGAGGGCAGCAGATCCCTTCTCTGGGCCCGGAGTTACAGATGGTTATGAGTCACCACATGGGTGCAGGAATCAAACCTGGGTCCAGCAGCTAGTGTTCTTAGCCTCTGAGCCATCTCTCCAGGCCTAAGAACAAACTTTAGTTTTCCCTCTACACACCTCCTTGGCTGTTGACTTCCCTAAGGTCAGTTATCTATGAACAAACTCTTACTCATGACAGCCAGGGTCTTTTGTAGTTTCAAAATGGTTAATGTCAGAGTTGCCTTTCCCTTTTCAAACTTTATTCTTGTATAAAATGTGTATTGGGGTTCTATGTCCCCTTAATCTTTACCTGGGCACTCAGTGCTGAGTTCTCCTCAAGGAGCTTCCCTCTGTAAGCCTTGCTTCCCCTTCTGGAGGCTGGCAAAGGACAACGGAGCAGCCAGCACATAGACAATGCATGCCTATGAGCTATGGTGATTTTGTAGCATCTGCCCATTTTACATCTGTGAAGTAGGGACTTCGGTTGTCCATTCTTGACTTTCTTCTACTCTCTGGAGAGGATGAAAGAGATCTTTGCAAGAAGCATATTCTCATAGGGAGACCATTGTCACCTGCAAGCCAGAGTTTAAGTTTAAATATGAAGACTAGGCATTTCTGTGAAGAATGCCATTCTCCCCAGTACCCAGGACTCAGTGCAGTTCCAGGCTTTGGCCCTACCCTCCCCTGCCTTTGGCCACTGGATTAATCCTGGCTGTTCTGTCTAATAACTATTTCCAAGACACTGGGGGGTAGATTCCTGCAGGAGCTGTTGATGGAAGCTCCAGATTGAGGAAACCTGTTGGACCCAGGGACTGTACTACTTAGATGCTGTCAGTATTCTCTGCAGAGACCCTGAAGTGAGTGAGTGAAGTGAGGAAGACGTCCCTACATGCTTTCTCACCTGAGCTGTCTTGTAGCTCATGTGTTTGTAAGTAGGAGACATGTTAGTGTCATAGGCATATTTAGTTCTCTGGGTCTCTGTTTTTAGTGAGATGGAGACAAGTGTTCTCTCTCTTCTTTTGTGGCTGTTGTAAACATTCCAGCGGTTAGTCCAGGTCTCTGTAATTACAGAATGTAATCAAGAGCTCCTGTCCAGATTCTAGAGATCTGACGAGGAAGACACTGGATTCTGTGCTTAATTTTAGGTGGACAGTCGACTGGAGAGCTTTGGAGACACCCGGGAGAAGGTTGTGGCATTTGGCTTTGATTACTGCTATTGGTCAGTCAACCCAGAGGACCCTAACTATGCATCTCAGGAAGTGGTAATGTCATCTTCCCTCCATTCTCCTTTTTTGCAAATGTTTGCTGTAAATTTGCTTTTCAAGTCTATTATGGCAGTTGCAGGCTGGCAGTACTCTAATCAGTACTTTAACATTTGGGAGATCTCAATGCAAACTGGTTTTCCAGAGGAAAACGAATGCACTGTGGATTGTTGAACATTATTTCCATAGTGGCATCGAACTATGCATGGCCGTTTTTTACGATCCGTTGGTTAGAGATGGTAGTGAGTGGCATCAGTTTTTTGAAAAATGATTCAAAGTGGTTGGAAAAAACTGCTTGGTGGAGGAGTAGGAGCTTTGATAAAGTCCACTTCCAATTAGGGCCTTAGTGTAATTCATGTGGGGTTCAGTGCAGTTAGTCTTTTGCTATTGTAATAGATCAGTAGCTCACAGTAAACATGGCCTTGAATTGTTTGCTGCAGGACTGAGGAATCCTTGAGGCTAATATCTCCTTAGGATCTTAAACGTGTACTTGTGCTCCTACACAGAAACTGAAAAGAATAGATAGTAGAGAGGTCAGTTCCAAAGCTCTGCTGGCTGAGGACTGAGAGGACTAAGGCTTTGCTGGCTGAAGGGGTCCTGGTCATCTTCTCGATGCCTTGTGTAGTTTGTGTCTGTCTCTTTCTCAAGTTGCCAAGGCATCTAGAGCTCTGGCCAGTGCATCTTTAGGATATTGTTGTTTCTGGGAAGCAGTAGCAATGTATTATACTGCTTTGGTTGAGCACTGTAGAAGGTTATGATTTCAGTCCTCAGAATGGCAGCAAGCCTTGCTAGACCACAGAAAATCATACTGGCAGTTATTAGGGTACTTTGTGACAATCTAACCCTAAAATTGAGGGGAAAAATATAGCAGGCATGGTGGCACATACATGCCTGTGCAAATTTGTATGGTGAATCTGTGAATATAAATTACCTTTTTCAGAGTTATGGGATGCTACATTAGACTTATATTTGTTTTTAATTATTTGTGTGTGTGTGTGTGTGTGTGTGTGTGTGTGTGTGTGTGTGTGTGCATATACATATGAGTGCAGTGCCCTGGGCCTGGAGTTACAGGCAGTTGTGAGCAGCTGGTTGTGGATGCTGGAAATCAAATTCAAGTTCTACATGGTTTTGAGCAGCATGATGTGAATGCTGGCAACTGTACTTGTGTCACTTGCACTAGGGCTGGAGGAATGGGCTAGCAGCTAAGAGCATTTGTTGCTCTATCCAGAGGACCTAGGTCCGAGTCCTAGTACCCACACGGTAGCTCATAACCATCTGTCACTCTAGTTCCAGGAGATCCAAAGACCTCTTCTTTCTACTGTGCACACTCATACACATAAATAATAATAAAATGTAAAAACAAACAAAAGCAGACTCCAACCTTTTTCTTTTTTTGTAGCATTCAGAATTAATCCTAGTACTTTTTTTTTATGTGCCAGACACACAATTCTGCACATAGCTACATTCCCAGGCTCACCTTCTTGAACCTTGTCGCCCATTATAAGGCACCATCCCAGTTGCTTTGGTTAAAACACAGATGTCAGAGTTCGTCTGTATCGCCTTTTCCTGGCTCATGCATGTGCTGGGGGAGCTCCGCCACGTGTGGGTGTCCGAGCGTTTTCTCATGAATATTTGCAGAGCTATGTACATTCCATCCCCAGTGTTGTTTCTTTCCATTCAAGATGGAGTCAGAAAGAAAAGAGAGAGAAGTTTATAAGAAAAAGCCCTTTTGTGCAGCAACTGGATGGGGCTTTGCAGGCCTGTAAGGGGGAGGGAGAGAGGCATGAGCCGTTCACTCTAGTTTGCTCCCTCTGCCAGCAGCACAGCTGCTCAGCTCTGTAAGCATGGCCTTGTGCTGGATTTGGGAGGAATAAGGTCATTCTTTTGGCATTGTCTTAACTTGTTTTTCCCCCTTTCCCTAAACTTAACTGTGACTCTTAGAAGATTAACTTTTAGATTCATAGAAACATCTGAAGAACAGAGTTCCCTAACACTAGAGTTGCTGCGGGTGCCAAATTCCTATACAAAAATAGGCAGGAAAACTGAAGAATTCTTTTAAAATGCAAAAAGTAGTTTGAAATGGTTTTTTGTTGTTTGTTTGTTTTGTTTTCCCCTGAGTGAGTCAAGGGTATCTTGGGATATCTGGAGCCTTGAGGGTCTAGGCTGAGAAGAGGTTTTTCTGTGAGGGAGGAATACTTGATAGACAGTTTCTGAGACAGTTGTCCTTGATGTTACCCTGTCTGTGAGGGAGGAACACTTGATAGACAGTTTCTGAGACAGTTGTCCTTGATGCTACCCAGGTGGTCTCACTCACATCTGCAATGCTGAGAACTGGTCTTAGGCTCTCATCCTGTTCTCCACACTTGGGCTTGTTCTGAGGTCCAATGGGATTGTCATCTGATTAAAGAAGAAGCACCCGCCCATGGTGATGACTGCCTTAAAGCATCTGTGGAAAAGCGATTTGGAAAATCATCTAAACAAGAGTAGAAAGTCCCTTTAAAAGCCCAAACTCTCGTTTATTTATATATGCATGCCATTGAGTTGGTGTGGAGGTCAGAGGACAGCTTTGTAGAGTCAGTTCCTTCCTTCTACCCTTCTGTGGACTCTGTGCATTGACCTCAAGTGACTAGGCTAGTGTGGCAAGAGCTTCTTCATCTTGCTGGCTCCAAAGGTAGTCTTTTAAACACAGTATCTATATATCTGTCTCAGTAGATAGCTGTGTCCAGCCTGGCTGACAGCAGCTGGCTTCCCCTGAGGAAGCCCCTTTCTTGCTCAGCCTTCTTAGGTGCTAAATTTTCTCCCTGACACTATGGAGCAAGTCTTGTCCAAGTCAGCACTGTTTTAATAGTCTTCAGTTTAGAGAACCAGCACAGTTGATCAACAAAGGGCCCCTTCAAAAGGACAGTGGAGTTGGGAGAGATAGTGTCATTATGTAGCATAGGCTGGCCTTGACCTTTCAGTCTTCTTGACGGGATTATAGGCACATGCCAACAGACCTAGCACACAGTGCTCCTGAGTGTACTGTTTAGAGAAGGTGTGGAGAAAGACAAGGGACTGACTTTTTCTCTCTTCTGTGATCAGCAAAAATAAAAACAGCATGAAAAAAACCACAAAAGTGGAAAAGGCACATGTTCAGGGTCTTGCGCATGATAGGGTTTTCTGTGTGGTGGATATTATCAAGAATCATTGTCAAATAAAAATTATTATTAATCAAAACATAAGGGAAACAAAATTATTTTTTGGGTTATAATATTATTTTTTAAATTTTTTTATTTTTTTTTAATTTTTTTTAAATTTTTATTATATATTTCTTTACTTACATTTCAAAGGTTATTCCCCTTCCCCATTTCCTGTCCATAAGCCCCCATCCCCTCCCTTGCCCCTCCCCCATACAGATATTCCCCCTATACATCCCATTTATTGCCCTCCCCCGTATTCCCCTGCACTGGGGGTCCACCCTTGGCAAGACCAAGGGCTTTCCCTTCCACTGGTGCCCCAACAAGGCTATTCTCTGCTACAAATGCAGCTGGAGCCCTGGGTCAGTCCATGTATAGTCTTTTGGTAGTGGTTTAGTCCCTGGAAGCTCTGGTTGGTTGGCATTGTTGTTTTTATGGGGTTGCAAGCTCCTTCAACTCTTTCAATACTTCCTCTAATTCCCCTTAAGGGGGTCCTATTCTCAGTTTGGTGATTTGCTGCTTGCATTGACCTCTGTATTGGACATGCTCTGGATGTGTCTCTCAGGAGAGATCTATATACAGTCCCTTTCCGCATGCACTTTTTAGCTTCATCAATCTTACCTAGTTTTGGTGGCTGTATATATATACAGGCCACATGTATGTCAGGCTCTGAATGGCCGTTACTTGAGTCACTGCTCTAAACCTTGCTCGCATATCTCCTTCTATGAATATTTTCCTCTTTTTAAAAAGGAGTGGGGGCATCTGCATTTTGGTCATCCTTCTTGAGCTTCCTGTGGTTTGTAGATTGCATCTTGGGTAATTTGAGCTTTTTGGCTAATATCCACTTATCAATGAGTGCATACCAAGTGTGTTATTCTATGATTGAGTAACCTCACTCAGGATGATATTTTCTAATTTATTTCATTTGCCTATGAATTTCATGAAGTCATTGTTTTTGATAGCTGAGTAGTACTCCATTGTGTAGATGTACCACGTTTTTTGAATCCATTCCTCTGTTGAAGGGCATCTGGGTTCTTTCCAGCTTCTGGCTACTATAAATAAGGCTGCTATGAACATAGTGGAGCATGTGTCTTTGTTATATGTTGAGGTATCTTTTGGGTATGTGCCCAAGAGAGGTATAGCTGGGTCCTCAGGTAGTGTTATGTCCAATTTTCTGAGGAACCTCCAGCCTGATTTCCAGAGTGGTTGTACCAGTCTGCAATCCTACCAATGGAGGAGTGTTCCTCTTTCTCCACATCCTCGCCAGCATTTGCTGTCACCTGAGTTTTTTATCTTAGCCATTCTGACTGGTGTGAGGTGGAATCTCAGGGTTGTTTTGATTTGCATTTCCCTTATGACTAAGGTTATTGAACATTTCTTTAGGTGCTTTTTGAGCATTCGATAATCCTCAGCTGAGAATGTTTTGTTTAGCGCTGTACCCCATTTTTAATAAGGTGATTTGGCTCTCTGGAGTCTAACTTCTTGAATTCTTTGTATATTAGCCCTCTATCAGATGTAGGATTGGTAAGGATCTTTTCCCAATCTGTTGGTTGCCATTTTGTCCTAATAACAGTGGCTTTTGCTTTACAAAAACTACAGTTTTATGAGGTCTCATTTGTCAATTCTTTTTTTTTTCTTTTTTTTCGGAGCTGGGGATCGAACCCAGGGCCTTGCGTTTGCTAGGCAAGCGCTCTACCACTGAGCTAAATCCCCAACCCCTCATTTGTCAATTCTTGATCTTAGAGCATAAGCCATTGGTGTTTTGTTCAGGAAATTTTCCCCAGTGCCCATGTGTTCGAGATTCTTCCCCACTTTTTCTTCTATTAGTTTGAGTGTATCTGGTTTGATGTGGAGGTCCTTGATCCACTTGGACTTAAGCTTTGTACATGGTGATAAAAATGGATCAATTTGCATTCTTCTACATGCTGACCTCCAGTTGAACCAGCACCATTTGTTGAAAATGTTATCTTTCTTCCATTGGATGGTTTTAGCTCCTTTGTCAAAGATCAAGTGACTATAGGTGTATGAGATCATGTCTGGGTCTTCAGTTCTGTTCCACTGATCTACCTGCCTGTCTCTGTACCAATATCATACAGTTTTTATGACTATTGCTCTGTAATACTGCTTGAAGTCAGGGATGATGATTCCCCCAGAAGTTCTTTTATTGTTGAATATAGTTTTTGCTATCCTGGGTTTTTTGTTATTCCAAATGAATTTGCAAATTGCTCTTTCTATCTCTATAAAGAATTGAGTACAAATTTTGATGGGGATTGCATTGAATCTATAGATTGCTTTTGGCAAAATGGCCATCTTTACTATATTAATCCTGCCAATCCATGAGCATGGACAATCTTTCCATCTTCTGAGATCTTCCTCAATTTCTTTCTTCAGAGATTTGACATACAGAACTTTCACTTGCTTGGTTAAAGTCGCACCAAGATATTTTATGTAATTTGGAACTATTGTGAAGGGTGTTTCCTTAATTTTCCTTAATTTCTTTCTCAGCCCATTTATCCTTTGAGTAGAGGAAAGCTACTGATTTGTTTGAGTTAATTTTATACCCAGACACTTTGCTGAAGTTGTTTATCAGGTTAAATAGTTCTCTGGTGGAACTTTTGTGGTTACTTAAGTACACTATCATATCATCTGCAAATAGTGATATTGTGATTTCTTCTCTTCCAATTTGTAAGCCCTTTGATCTCCTTTCGCTGTCTGATTGCTCTGACTAGGACTTCGAGTACTATATTGAATAAGTAGGGAGAGTGGGCAGCCTTGTCTAGTCCCTGATTTTAGAGGAATTGCTTCAAGTTTCTCTCCATTTAGTTTGATGTTAGCTACTGGTTTGCTGTATATTGGTTTTACTATGTTTAGATATGGGTCTTGAATTCCTGATCTTTCCAGGACTTTTATCATGAATTTTGTCAAATGCTTTCTCAGAATCTAATGAAATGACCATGTGGTTCTTATCTTTGAGTTTGTTTATATAGTGGATTTCATAGATGGATTTTCATATATTAAACCATCCCTGCATCCCTGAGATGAAGCCTACTTGATTATGATGGATGATTGTTTTGATGTGTTCTTGGATTCGGTTTGAAAGAATTTTATTGAGTATTTTTGCATCAATGTTCATAAGGGAAATTGGTCTGAAGTTCTCTTTCTTTGTTGGGTCTTTGTGTGGTTTTGGTATAAGAGTAATTGTGGCTTTATAGAAGGAATTGGTAGTGCTCTGTCTGTTTCAATTTTGTGGAATAGTTTGGACAGTATTGGTATGAGGTCTTCTATGAAAGGACTTATAGAATTCTGCACTGAATCCATCTAGACCTGGGAGACTTTTAATGACTGCTTCTATTTCTTTAGGAGTTATGGGGTTGTTTAGATGATTTATTTGTTGCTGATTTAACTTTGGTACCTGGTATCTGTCTAGAAAATTGTCCATTTCCTCCAGATTTTCAAGTTTTGTTGAATATAGGCTTTTGTAGGATCTGATGATTTTTTTTTTAATTTCTTCAGATTCTTTTGTTATGTCTCCCTTTTCATTTCTGGTTTTCTTAAATTGGATACACTCTCTGTGACCTCTGGTTAGTCTGGCTTTATCTATCTTGTTGATTTTCTCAAAGAACCAGCTCCTGCTTTTGTTGATTCTTTGTATAGTACTTTTCATTTTTACTTGATTGATTTCAGCTCTGAGTTTGATTATTTCCTGCCTTCTACTCCTCTTGGGTTTATTTATTTCTTTTTGTTTTAGAGCTTTAAGGTGTGCTGTCAAGCTGCTGACATATGCTCTCTCCTGTTTCTTTTTGCAGGCACTCAGAGCTATGAGTTTTCCTCTTAGTACCACTTTCATTGTGTCCCATAAGTTTGGGAATGTTGTATCTTCATTTTCATTAAATTCTAAGAAGCCTTTAATTTCTTTCTTTATTTCTTCCTTGACCAAGTTGTCATTGAGTAGAGAGCATTGTTCAACTTCCATGTATATGTGAGCTTTCTGTCATTATTGTTGTTATTGAAGACCAGTGTTAGTGCGTGGTGATCTGATAAGATGCATGGGATTATTTCTGTCTTCTTGTATTATTTCTTGTATTTCTTGAGGCCTGTTTTGTGACCGATTATATGGTCAATTTTGGAAAAGGTTCCATGAGGTGCTGAGAAAGTATATCCTTTTGTTTTAGGATGGAATGTTCTATAAACATCTGTTAAATCCAATTGGTTCATAGCTTCTGTTAGTTTCTCTACGTCTCTGTTTAATTTCTGTTTCCTAGATCTGTCCAGTGATGAGATTGGGGTGTTGAAATCTCCTACTATTATCATGTGAGGTGCAATGTGTGCTTTGAGCTTTAATAAAGTTTCTTTTATGAATGTAGGTGCCCTTGCATTTGGAGCATAGATATTTAGGATTGAGAGTTCATCTTGGTGGATTTTTCCTTTGATGAATATGAAGTGTCCTTCCTTAGCTTTTTTAATGACTCTTGGTTGAAAGTCAATTTTATTTGATATTAGAATGGCAACTCCAGCTTGTTTCTTTGGGCCATTTTCTTGGAAAATTGTTTTCCAGTCATTTACTCTGAGGTAGTGTCTGTCTTTGTCTCTGAGGTTTGTTTCCTGCATGCAGCAAAATGCCGGGTCCTCTTTACGTATCTAGCCTGTTAGTCTATGTCTTTTTATTGGGGAATTGAGTTTGTTGATGTTGAGAGATATTAAGGAATAGTGATTGTCGCTTCCTGTTATTTTCGTTAGAGGTGGAATTATGTTTGTTCGTCTCTCTTTTGGTTTCACTGCAAGGAAATTATATTCTTGCTTTCTGTATGGTTTAATTTCCCTCCTTGTGTTGGAGTTTTCCATCTATTATCCTTTGCAGGACTGGATTTGTACAAAGATATTGCATAAATTTGGTTTTGTCATGGGATATCTTGGTTTCTCCATCTATGTTAATTGAGAGTTTTGCTGGATACAGTAACTTGGACTGGCATTTGTGTACTCTTAGGGTCTGTATGACATCTGTCCAGGATCTTCTGGCTTTCATAGTCTCTGGTGAGAAGTCTGGTGTAATTCTTATAGGTCTGCCTTTATATGTCACTTGACCTTTTTCCCTTACTATTTCCCTTAATATTCTTTCTTTGTTTTGTGCATTTGGTGTTTTGACTATTATGTGATGGGAGGAATTTCTCTTCTGGTCCAATCTCTTTGGAGTTCTGTAGGCTTCTTTATGTTTATGTGCCTCTCTTTCTTTAGGTTAGGGAAGTTTTCTTCTATAATTTTGTTGAAGATATTTACTGGCCCCTTAAGTTGAGAGTCTTCACTTTCTTCTATACCTATTATCCTTAGGTTTGATCTTCTCATTGTGTCCTGGATTTCCTGTATGTTTTGGACTAGGAGCTTTTTGTGTTTTACATTATCTTTGACAGTTGTGTCAATGTTTTCTATGATATCTTCTGCCCCTGAGAAAGCCCTTTGTGTTTTCTTTATTGTTTCTATTTCCATTTTCAATTCATTCACCTGTTTGGTTGTGTTTTCTTGTAATTCTTTCAGTGATTTTTGTATTTCCTCTCTAAGGGCTTCTACTTGTTGACTTGTGCTTTCCTGCATTTCTCTAAGGGAGTTCTTTTTTTTTTTTTAAAGATTTATTCATTTATTATATATAAGTACACTGTAGCTGTCTTCAGATACACCAGAAGAGGGCATCAGATCTCTTTACAGATGGTTGTGAGCCACCATGTGGTTGCTGGGAATTGAACTCAGGACTTCTGGAAGAGTAGTTGGGTGCTCTTAACCGCTGAGCCATCTCTCCAGTCCCTCTAAGGGAGTACTTAAGGAAACAAAATTATTTTTAAAAAGATGAGGGAGGAGAAGAAGAAAGAGGAGGAGGAGGAGAAGGAGAAGGAGAAGGAGAAGAAAGAGAAGGAGGAGAAAGAGAAGGAGGAGGAAGAAGAGGAGAAGGAGAAGAAGGAGAAGGAGGAAGAAGAGGAGAAGGAGAAGAAGGAGAAGGAGAAGAAAGAGGAGAAGGAGAAGAAGGAGAAGGAGAAGAAAGAGGAGAAGGAGGAGGAAGAGGAGAAGGAGGAGGAAGAGAGAAATGATTCCCCATGGTCTAGCATGGGGACTTGGACTGGCATTTGTGTACTCTTAGGGTCTGTATGACATCTGTCCAGGATCTTCTGGCTTTCATAGTCTCTGGTGAGAAGTCTGGTGTAATTCTTATAGGTCTGCCTTTATATGTCACTTGACCTTTTTCCCTTACTATTTCCCTTAATATTCTTTCTTTGTTTTGTGCATTTGGTGTTTTGACTATTATGTGATGGGAGGAATTTCTCTTCTGGTCCAATCTCTTTGGAGTTTGTAGGTTTTCCTCAAGTGTTCTTCACTTTTTTCTTTAGAGGTAGTGCCTCTTCTGAACCCACCTTCACTCAGTCTAGCTGTTCTACCTGCCTAGCTTGCCATAGAGACTCTCCCATTTCTGCTTCCCAAATGCTGGGATTATAGTGGTTACTATGCCCACCCAGCTTTTTAATTTAAAAAAAATATTTTTAAGACAGAGGTGCTGGGGCTATGAGCGTTCTGTCCTTTGGGCTATCCTCCTTATTCCCATAATGTGGAAAATAACACACATTTTAAGCAAGTATTTGATGAAATTTCAAGGGAGGCATATGGTAGCACCTGCCTTTAATGCCAGCATTTGGGAGGCAAAGGTGAGTGGATCTCTGAGAGGCCAGCCTGGTCTATGTAGATATAGTTATTTCCAGGACATTCTCAAAAAACCCAAAGGAGTGGGGGTGGGGGTGGTCAGTTAATTTTTATTCTCAGTAATGGGAAGAAAGAGTGATGTGGTGGTTTGAATATGCTTGGCCCAGGGAGTGGCATATTAGGAGGTATGCCCTTGTTGGAGGAAGTGTGTCACTGTGGGGATGGGATCCTCCTCCTATCCACATGGGAGTCTTCTATTTGCTCTGAAACTAGATGTAGAACTCTCAGCTCCTTCAGCACCATGCCTGCCTAGATGCTACTATGCTTCCTGCCTTGGTGATAATGAACTGAACCTCTGAAACTGTGAGCCAGCCCCGATTAAATGTTCTTTGTAAGAGTTGCCTTAGTCATGGTGTTTCTTCCCAACAATGGAAACCCTGACTAAGACAAATCTCAAAAACTCTAGTTTGTTCACATTATAGAAGATGGGGAGGAAAGAGTTAAGAGCTGGAGGGAGATGAGGGGTGTGAGATGCTGACTTCCAGGCAAGACTTGGATGTTGCACTCTTTAACTCAAAGCAGCTGTGGTTACTCGCACACAAGCTGGATCACACTGAGCCTGCCAGAACTGTACTGTGGGAAGGGCCGAGGGGCTCCACCCTTTCTTGAGTATTTTAAGCAGTTAACAGTGGTAGGGCAGGGAAAGACATTGTCTTCAGTGGAGTAGCCAGTGATAAAGTGCACATTTCTGTAATTCCTTGAAAAATAAAAGAGCAGAGGAAAAGACTTGAAAGTAGAAAGGGAGGAGTTAGGGAGAGGAAGTGGGAGGGACTTAGTATGAGGGAAGAAGAAAGGAAAGATTAACAGAGTGAATATACTTGAAATATAATATGTTCCCATATGAAAGTTTCATAATGGGACCATTATATATAGTTAATATATGCTAATTAAAACATTTTAAAAATCTGATTCACAATATGATTGCTCTCTTTGTAATGAGATAGATCCTAAATCTGTTGATTCTCTTCCAAAAGTAAGACATTCTTGCCTAAGACTTGACACATGTGCATGCACACATTTAACCTCAGCCCCTTGGATTTCTAAAGGGATCAGTGACTTCTCAGAGCATATGACTCACTAATTTAAGTTGGAGTTTACTCTTTAGTTTCATTCTGTCATTCTTAACTAGGAGCCTGTGGACAACATAGGGCCTATGATAGTTATGAATGCAGCTTAACACAAACTTGTCACCTTATTTAAAATACTGTCAGGTAGTTTTGTTTTTGTGTATGTTACTAGCTTTGTGATTCAGTTGTGTAAGTCTTTGAATGTGTGCTTTGTAGATGACAGCATCATATAATGTCAAGGAATATTCATTGTATATCATGTAGTCCTATAACACAATAAGTGTATGGGTATCTGTCTGAGACTGGCCTCAGTATATTACCTATGGGCTTTATGGAGGGCCCTGGTTCCCTTGTTTAAACATCCATAGAAATCTCTCCTCTTTCTGCAGGAAAGGCATAGTAGAAAGTATGTTTCAATTATGAAGCGAGGGAATATGGGCTCTTCCCTCAAGTCTGAACACAATAAAAGCCTGAACTCCAATAATGACTGTATGTCCAGGTATCAGTCAGTCTAGATTTTGGGGGTGGTGTTGGGGAGGGGGACAGGGTGGGCAATGACAAGGTCTCACTGTGTTGCTCTTGCTGGCCTGGAACTCAACATGTAGACTAGTCTGGCCTTGAACTCTTAGAGATCCACGTACCTCTGCTTCCCCAGAACTGGGATTAAGGGCATTGGCCCCCCACATCTAGCATGAATTTTGAAGCTGTAAAAGGATTTTGAACCCTGTGGAGTTGATTTGAGAAGATGTGGAATTGAGTCCTAAAATTCTCAGTTTATGCAGTCTCTTAAGTAACTGTCTCTCAGAAGCATTTGTCTTGGGGATTTCTAGAAGTAGTCCTTTTTTATCACTCTTTTTAATCACTCATTTCATCGTTTGACTCCTATTTCTTAAGTCAGGCAGTTAGGTACAAGACAGGTGCTTTCTAGGGATACTCACCAAGTTGATGTAGGAGGAAGATTAATACAGCTTCTGTGAAGTTGGGAGAGGCAGTGGTTCTATTGAGATGGGATTTGACAAGAAACCCTTAATTACTCTCTCTGTTTTTTCTCTCCTATTAAACTGATCCCATCTCATCTGTGACGGTGTAGTGGTGATGTTAAATACAGACATGTCATGGTCTCAGGATGGTATGGTTTTTCCTTCTGTCTGTCCCACATCAGAGATCTTAAGAAAGTTAACTTCTTCTTTCTCTTCAAGCACCTGGACACATTCCATGGAGTTTAGTGATTCAGTTTCAGGGTTTGGAAAAGTCAGAGTTAAGCTTGGAAATGTTTTTGTAACCAACTTGCTGCCATAGGGGAAAATACCACTTTTTTTGTTTTGTTTGTTTGAAACAGGGTCTCATGTAGTTCACATTGACCTCAAACTTGTTGATACTCCTACCTTCCAAATGCTAGGATTATAAGTTTATGCCACTATGCCTGGCTTCTTCTTTTTTTTTTTTTAGATTTATTTATTTTATGTATGTTGTAGAATACACTGTCGATGTTTTCAGACACAGTACAAGAGGGCATTGAATTCCATTACAGATGGTTATGAGTCACCATGTGCTTGCTGGGAATTGAACTCAAGTCCTCTGGAAGAGCAGTCAGTGCTCTTAATCTCTGAGCCATCTCTCCAGTCCCATGCCTGGCATTTTAAAATGATGTTGTTTTGAGATAGTTTTGCTATGCATCCTAAGTTGGCCTTAAACTTGTTCCTGCCACTGCCATCCTCCAGCTAGGACTACAGATATGTGCCACCCTACTCGGCTGAGCTATCGCCTTTTGAAGGTAGCCTTTTCTAGGTACTTGAGTTCTGTTATCTCATTGGTTCTTCCTAGCAACACAATAACCCTAGAAAGTGAGTTAGTAAGGCCTTTGTTTACAGATGGGATAATTTGTCCCTGGTCACACTACTAAGGGGTGAATCTAGATTTAAACCCAGGTCTACTGCCTCCAAAGCCTTGATTTTTATACTAAGTGCTGCATGAACTTGCCTCATCTCCTGACTGTGTGTTACACTCTGATATTTAAAGTGTGAGACAAATTAGCTGACAATTAGATACTGGACTGTTAAGTCTTATGGTAGTGTAGAAAAGACCAGAGGTCACGAATGATGTCTTATTTTCAGGCCCTCTTTGTGACTCTTTTCTTTCTGAGAAATGGTGAGCACCACCTAATTTTAGTTCTGTAATCAAATGTTTGTGGATCCAGTCAAGATGCCTTATTTTAAATTACCTGACTTCTTTCGTGGACTTGAGTATTGTGTGAGATAGGCAATAGCTTATACTTTGGGGCCAGATGTTGAAGTGTATGTAGACCAGCCCTGTAGTCAGTGTGCTGTGGAACTCATTATGTAACTATGATAAATCTTCAAGTTGTTATCCTCCTGCCTCAGCCTCTGAGTGCTGAGATTACAGAGCTACACTAGCTCATTGTGCTCTTTTCCTTCCCAGGATAGCTCAGCATTCCTGGCACCCCTTTTTCATCTGTGCTGTACCTTAGGGTGTCCAGTTTCACATCTGAGGGGAATGAATCCAAGAGCGCCAGAATGAATCCAGAAGATTTAATATATGATGCTTTTGTTTTGTTTATTTGGAGACAGAGTCCCCTGTGTAGGCCAGGCTGGCCTGGAATTAAGATCTTCCTCCTTTGGCTTCCTTTGTTCCAGTAAGATTTGTAAAGCGGGAGTTAACTTTGTGTAGTTTGAAATTGACTTGAAGTCTGAGGAATAAAGCGGAAGAAGTGGCCTGAAGCCAGTGTTTTGAGGTCTTGTGACTAACATAGCCTGACTCTGCCGCAAAGGCTTTGGGGCTAGAGGAGGGGAATGTGGCTTTAGGCAGATGAGGCAGATGCTGTACAGATCATCACAAAATCTGTTAAAACAAACCTTAAAGTGAGATGGGCCTCAACAGGCTTTGCTAAAGTATGAAACCAGTTCACTTTTATCTGCAGCACCAGCACTGACCTGGAGACACCCTTCAGACCAAACAAGATTAAAAAACAGGAAATAAGCTTCTCGCAGCATAATTGTCGGAAAAGTCTTTCCACATAGGCACAATCGTTTGGGCTTGTTTTCCTTCCCCCATTTTTGTGTATATGTGGTGTGCAGGCATGCATGGAGGTTCGTGTTTGTGTGTGTATGTGTGTGTGTGTGTGTGTGTGTGTGTGTGTGTGCATGCATGCATGTGCTCATACAAGCCAGTGATGGGTGAGCTACCACACCCACCTAGTTCTTTTGTTCTAAGAACCCAAACACTAGTTTTCACTTTGGCCTTGTCTGGTGAGCTCCCTGGCCACCGAGCTGTATCTCCAGCCCTGTTCCCGTCTGTATAAGTATTTGAAGCACAAACAGTTCAAAGCAGGTTGCTCCTACTTGACTACCTCTTGGTGCTACTGGACCAAATCCTTTATAAACAATGCTAAGAAGCTTTTATGAGCGTACTGAAAACTGCTGTGTGCTACACTGACCTGGTGATGTGCTTCTGAATGAAGAGAAAACATGTGGAAAGTAATTCAGGCAGGATTTAGAGGAAAACTACAGAACAGCCATAATGTAATTTTCTTCCACCTTTTTTTATTGTGAGCGTTCTGGAGTCAGTCCATAGTTATGCATTCACTACTCATTCTTTCCATGGTTATGAATTCACTGTGTTACATGTGGGTGCCATGTCTGAGTCTCAGCCTTAAATGAGTTCCCTTCTGTCCAGTACTTCAGGCACTTGTCTAGGTTTTCTTGTGATAGTGAACCCAAGGCAGCCCTAGACACAGGGATCCAGCTCTCAGGACTGCTGTTTTTTTACATGCTATCCTCATGAGAGCAGTGTGTGTAGGAAAGTTATATTTGAGAAAAAGGGAAGGAAGGGCCATTGAGTCTAAAGGCTAGGAAGGAAGTGCTTATTTGTTTTTTGTTTTGTTTTTCTCTTCTCCACAGATGTGCTATAAATACTGTTGAGGAAGGTTTTGGAAGCACTAAGACTATGAGGCAGACTCTCTGCATAGCCCTGGCCTTTGTTCACAACCCTCATCTGGCTCAAGTGACGTATTATGAGCTGTGTGGTCCAAAGGAGCATTGCCATCTGCTGTGGTGTAACCCCATTTAAACTGTATATGTGTGTACTCATACACACATACACACACAATCACACACACACCACATTAGTATTTTAAAATAAGCTTATAAAATAGCGTGTTTCTCTATGACTTTTTCAGGCATCCTTAGTATTACTTGTGTATCTCTCCTTCTTCCCTCTCCCTCTGTGTTACCAATATTCTTTTAATATTTAATATTTAATACTGAGTACTTGAGCTGCATGCTAAAATCTGAGAACCAGTGGGGTTTTTGTTGCTTTTTTTGTTTGTTTTCTTTTGTTTTTGAGACAGGGTTTCTCTGTGTAACAGCCATGGCTGTTCTGGAACTTTCTTTGTAAACCAGGCTGGCCTTTAATTCACAGAGGTCTGCCTGCCTCTACCTCCTGAGTGCTGGGATTAAAGGTATATGCCACTACAGCCATCCAAGAGCTAGTGTTTTATACATTTTCTGTTCGCTGGCAAATGGGAATGTTGTACTTACAGGTTGGTGGAAATGTGCTAAACTGAAAAACAGCTATTCTAAATGTGTCAGTTTCTCTATATCTGGTTTTAAAAGTCTTTCAGCTAGGTGTAGTAGTGTACACTTTTAATCCCAGCACTCAGGAGGCAGAGGTCACTCTCTAATGCTACCCCTGTATATTCACATGCTTTCCCACTTCAGCTCTTGACAGTTTTCTGTTCTGAGAGTTTTTTCTGTTCTGAGAGTTTTATGTTTCCCAGATATGATAAGTACAGAATTGGTACTTTGTTTTTCTGGCTGGTCCATCAGGTTAAGGCACTTGCCACCAAGCTTGACAACCTGAATCTGATTGCCCTGGACCTATATGGCAGGAAGAACAAACTGAGCCTCAGACGTCTTAAGGTGTAGCTTTTGTTTTGTTGTTGTGTCTGTTTCATTTTTGTTCTGGGCCTGATGATGCATGCAGTTAATCTCATCACTGAGGATGCAGAGGCAGGTGGGTGGCTCTCTGTGAGTTTGAGGCTAGCCTTTCCTACATACTGAGATTCTGTCTCAAAAATAAAGAAGAAAAAGAATTTATCCATCTACTAACCTTGAACACTATTCAAGATCCATCCATATGGTTGCATAGATCAAAATTTGCTTTATTTCCCAAAATTTTCCTTGGAGGTAAAAGTTTATCTTCTAATTAAGTTCTACTTATCCCCCTCCCCCACTTCCCTTAATTTTGTGGAAAGAGTATAGGTTAAAAATGCATTTAAGGGCTGGGGATTTAGCTCAGCGGTAGAGCGCTTACCTAGGAAGCGCAAGGCCCTGGGTTCGGTCCCCAGCTCCGAAAAAAAAAAGAACCAAAAAAAAAAATGCATTTAAGCTGTTCTTTGTAATTAGTGTATTTAAAGCTATACTTTACTATGGTCACAGTGTTTGTTGTATTTTACTGATACATTGTTTTTCCATTCCATTTTTGGGTGATTCATAATTTCAGTTTTTATTTTTCTGTGATTGAGGGGTCATCTAACAGCAATTTCTTTATTTCTGTCCTGTCTAATTGTCTTATATTACTGATGGCTTTGTGGCTGAACTGTGGTTGCCTTGCTATGGAAAGGATGTAGTACACTCAGTGGAAGAAAATAAGCCAGAGTCTTAGCTTGCACTAACATTTGAGTCCTGTTTCCTGGTGTGTTTGTTCCAAGTTCCATTCAGTTAGTCTCTCACAGTGTGACACAGTTGTTCATACAGCTTAGACAGGCCCTGTGCAGGTTTCTCCTGAGTCATTTTCCCATTGTTGTAGTGAATACCTAAGACGATCAGCTTCTGACAAGAAAGGATTTATTTGGGGCAGAAGCTACGTTTACACTCATTAAACCTTGTTGCTTAAAGACCTGTGGTAAGCATGAGGCAGAGCAGAATTGCTGGAAAGTAAAGAGAGAATAAGATGCTTGCTGCTAAGGTCAGGGAGAAGGGAGGATGAAGAAGGGGCCAGAGTCCCCAGTCTTCTTAAAGGTCACTAGTCTGCCTCACACTGCCCCTTAGGAAACCAAGCCAATCAAAACCTGGCCCTTGGGACATTTATAATCATATATATATATATATATATATATATATATATATATATATATATCACCTCTATGCCATGTTCTTGGTTCCTCAGGTAGGCTTCTCCTCTGTTATGTTGAGTAACTTCATTTAGCTCCTCCTCCATGTCAGCTCTTCACCCTTTCCTGCCTTACTCTGTACCCAAAGGGGTGGCCCAGCCCATCAGGCTGATCAGTGGACTCCTTTCTCCTCTGGCTTGAGGTTGGGGTCAAATGATTGAAATCCCTAGCAGAAGATGGGAGAGGCAGTTTTCTGCAACAGGATTGGCCCACTCTGGCAACCTTTTTTTTTTTTTTAATTCTTTCATCCATTACATCACAACCACAGTTTCCCCTATCTCCACTCCTCCCAGTCCATCCTCCATCTCCCTCTCCCCCAGATCCACTCTCCTCAGTTTCCCTCACAAAGAAAAAAAATGCATGTTTCCCAGGGGCACTAATGAAACATGACTTAACAAGTTACAATAAGATTAGGCACAAACCCGCATGTCAAGTCTGACTGAAGCAACCCAGTAGGAGGAAAAGGGTCCCAAGAGCAGGCAAAAGTCCCATAAGAACAGCAGCCTTAATACACATACACATACACATACACATACACATACACATACACATACACATACACATACACATACACATACACATACACATACACATATACATATCCTTAATGTATACGCAGAGGACCTGGCATAGACCATGCACGTTCTGTATTTGTCCAGTCTGGCAATCTTTAAGTCAAGCCTCCCTTAAACTGGCAACCTGCCTGCCTCCCTCCTCGCAGGTCTTGGTGATCTCTTTCTCTCTTGTCTCTGAACTCTCTCTTGTGCACTCAGGGTAGTCAGTTTCCACTGCTACTGGTCCAAGTTGCTGCGCTATCCCCTGTGGTTTCTCTGCCTTTTCTAAGTAGTGTTTGTATTGAAGTTCTAGTGTATGATTCTAGCTTGAGAGTGACTGGTCTAGCTCACTCCGGGCTGATTCAGTACACAGCATATTTCTTATGTCACTAGTGTGTTTGCTTTCTGGTCATTATTCATCTATCAAGACTGTGAACTATCTTACGCTTGAATAGCAGTTTCATGCATTATTTCTTCCTAATTGACCTCATCTGATTCTGAAAGTAAACTTTGAGTTTTTATTCTCATCATCCCGATGATTTTACCAGTGGCGAGAAAGGAACAGCATGTGACTAACAGCAGGTTACATAGAAAGTGGTAACACTAGTAGCCATGTGACCCAGACAACCCAAATGCAGTATCTTTTCTGGTTACTTTCTCCATACCTTTTCAGGAGATCCAGTGTCTTGCACATGCTAGGCAAGCACCCTTATCACCATTAAAATAGAATTCTTGAGACATTTACAAACTTACAGAGAAAATAGTCTCTGACCCATTTGGAAGTTTCCCCCAATTCTTGAGTGTTCATTTCCTATAAGAGGATACTCTGTGATATAATTACAATGTAACTTTCAAAATTGAGAAATGAAGTGACAGTTTTAGTGCCCTGTGACTGTCAAACCACATTTAGGGTTCATTGATTGTCCCAGTAATATTACAGCTGAGAGATGAAAAGAAAGAAGCCCGGAGCAGGAAAAAGGGTGACAGGTCCAGGTTCACATCCAGATAGGCAAACACAGGCCTTTGAGGAGACTGCATCAGCAGTCAGCACCAAGCTGAGTTGGGGATTCTCAGTCCATGACACACATACCAGGTATCAGAAGATCGGTTGGTATGGAGCCATGTTATCATAATGTTACATAGCAGTTACTTCGTGGGGTACAAGAGAATCCTACTCTTTCCTTAGTCTTGTATGTCTAGTAAGTTCTTAGATTCAGCGCCCCCCCCCCACACATACACACACACACCCTTTTAAGACAGGGTTTCTCTGTGTATTACTGACTGTCCTGGAACTCTCTCTGTAGACTGGTCTTGAATGCAGAGATTGCCTGCCTCTGCTTCTCAGGGACTGGATTAAAGGCATTCCCACCGTGCCCAGCTCCCTTATATGACTGTAAAATACCATGTGTCCTCACAGTTTCAGTTCTTCCCAGTAAACATACTGAACGGCTCCCCATGAATTCCTAGGGATAAATCATTCATCAGTTCATGCTGAATCAGTTAGTGATGCTGACAGTTTCCGGGTCCATCCAACGGCTGCTATCCTTCATCCTCAAACACAGTCAAAAGCTACTTGTAGAGTCTTTTAGGGCAGTGAAAATCCACTGTTTTATGCAGTATGGAGTAATTTAGCATAGGCCATCTCAACACCAGACAAATCTTTATTCATCTGCCAAAGTCAGATAGAGGCTGATGCTTCTTTCCTGTGGGGAAATCTGCTCTAGAGGAACAGAGACAATGTTTGATCTGTACTTGGGCCAAGGCTGAAATGAGGTCTGTTAACCCTGTGTTAGGCATGATTATAATTTTTTGTGGTTCTGGAGTTTGATAGGCAAGGCACTGTACCACTGAGCTGTCTCCAGCCCACTCTGGGAGCAAATGATGACTTCAGAGATAAGGAAACTAAGTTCAAGTTACTTGGCCAGAGATCCAGCTTTAACACAAACCTCAAAGTCTGTGTCTTTGCCTATTAACCTTGCAGTGCATCTCTTTAGAGGAAGGGTTAGGTTGTTCTTTTGCCAGCTAAAGCCCCATGGAGTTACAGATGCTACATGAATATTATCTCTTCAAATAAGGGACTCTGAATTCTTTTTTTCTAGCACAGTGACGTTTGATGGTGGGTCAGTGTGTACATATGTCCAGTCATCCTCACCTCACCATCTCTGTGATGGGCGGGGCATGTGCAGTTCTGGGACCCTTAAGGTTTCTCTAAAGTGATTGATTAATGGTGTAATTGAAATCATAGGATTGAGTAAGTGCCAGCAGTTGTTTAGATCACTTTCTGAATTAAAGGTTCTTAGTACCAAATAGAGTTAATTTTTAAAGAAAAAGATTCCTATCAAAACCCAAGTCTATTTTCAGACTTGAAATATCCCTCTTGGTTCTTCACTAGAAGGTTTCTGGTACCAACATTTGAAGTTAATATTTGATACTTAGTTTGAATACTTTCTCATTCTATATTGGAATTGTCTCAGAGTTTCTATTGCTTTGATAAACACTATTGACAAAACTGAACCTGAGGAGGAAAGGATTTATTTCATCTTATACTTCCAGGTAATAGTTCATCGCTGAGGCAAGTCAGGCAGGGGAGGAAGCTGGAGGCAGAAGTCTTGGTATTGACTTGCTCCTCATGGCTTATTCAGTCTGCTTTTTTACAGCACCCAGCTCAGGATGGCACCACCTACAGTGGGCTGGGCCCTCCCGCATCAATCAGTAATTGAGAAAATGAACTATAGACTGGCCTACAGACAACAGTTTGTTAGTTTGTTTGATTTCAAGACAGAGTTTTCTGTATAACAGCCCTGGCTGTCCTGGAACTTACTTTGTGGACCAAACTAGCCTCCACTCACAGAGATCTGCAGGCCTCTGCCTCCTGAGTGGTAGGATTAAAGACACACACTCGCTTGAAGGTAGACTACAGGCAACTCTGATGGAGGCATTGTTTGCAGTTGAGAGTCCTTTAAATGACCCCAGCTGGTGTTAACATGCTGTAAAACTAGCCAGACAGGAACAACATGAGCTTTTTAAAGTTACTTTTGATATTGTCTACTTGGGATAGAGAACATAATACTAACAGAACAAAAATCTCTCCAGACCAAAAAAACCTATCAGTGACAAGTTCCTTTAGTAATATATAGGCCATGCCTTATGATTGGATCTTGAATGGTTGTCATGAAATTGTTAACCGTGTTGTTGATTCTAGCTGGATTTGAGAAAGGCACATACATAGACACATCTCAGCCAAGTACGGTGGTGTACCTATTTAATCCCAACAGTCAGGAGGCAAGAGGCAGGTGGATCTGAGTTTGAGGCCAGCCTGGTCTACAAAGTTAGTTCCAGGACAGCCAGGGCTTCACAAAGAAACAAACCCTGTCTCAAAAAACCAAACCAAACAAACAAACAAAACAAAAGGCTATGGTTAGTCTGTGTTATATACTCTCTATACTTGAACTCAAAGATAGACAGACAGACAGACTGACAGACAGATGAAGTTGCCTATCTCTCCTGAATAGGAGCCTACAGTATACTGCAGTTCAGTGTCTTATTTTAGCCTTTAGACTGTCACAGTGAGCTGTTTACATCTGCTTCCTTGTGTTACCTGGGTGGAGTGGAACACACATTCTTTGCCTATTTTCCTCTTTCTAAAGTTGTGAGTTTTCCAGGATCGAATGGGCTAAGTTCAGCATTCCTGGCTGGAGCTCAGAAGCCTGTTGACAGCTTTTATCATTAGGCAAAGTGCTTTCTTCAAAGATACTTTCAAAACACATTTAGGCAGTTATTTGCATTTGGATAAAAACATAGACAAAGAGGACCTAGGCCCACCACACATATGTAGCAGATGTGCAGCTTGATCTTCATGTGGGTCCCAACAGCTGGAGTAGGGGCTGTCCCAGACGCTGTTGCCTGCCTGTAGATCCCATTCCCCTGACTGGGCCACCTTGTGTGGCTTCAGTAGGAGAGGATGCACCTAGTCCTGCAGTGAGTTGGTGTGCCAGTGTGAGGTGATACCCAAGGGAATGGTCCACCCTTTCTCAAAGGAGAAGGGGGTGGGGGGATGGGTGAAGGGGGGACCAGGAGGTGAGTGGGGGCTGCAATCGGGATGTAAAGTGAATAAATTAATTAATGGAAAAATATAGACAGAATAACTTTTCCTTGTTTGTTTTTCACTCTCTCTTTACTCCTCTCAGCTGATCATAAACTGTGGGCAGAAAAAAATATTTATATTTTGATATGGTTCTTTGCTGTTTCCACCTCTCTTCCCAGCTCCTGCCCTAGGAAGTTGGAGTTCTGTGGAAGATTTTCCAAATAATGAATGGATGGGAGTTAACTCATCTGTTCTAAGGCAGCAAAATATACTTCTTCTTCAGACTCAAGAATTTCACCTGCTCTGACTTTAGGAGGCAAACAAGATCTCACCTGACCTTTAACTTTGCTAACATGGAGTTAGTGTGACTAGAGAGAGCTGCAAGAGAGATCATGGGAGCTCAAGTCTTTTACTGCACACTGGTTTCCTTTGGCCTTTTGCCCAGATAATGGAAGCATTAAAAAGCAAACAAAAACAAACAGTTCTCTGCCAAGAAGCCTAAGTGCAGCTGCTAAAATACAGAGCTGTGTAGTCCTGACTTAGCTCCTGCTATTTCTGGTTGCCCCTGGTTTCATGTGTGAAGTCAGTCTGTACAGTAGTCTGTGTGATGCCGATACAAGTATCCATCTTACAGCTAGAGAAACAGAAGCTTTCAAAACTTGCCCAGGATCACCCTGCTTTGAAGTGTATGTTTGGAACCATAGCACATGAGTCAGAATTGAAAGGGAAGTTGAAGAAAGAAAAAAAAAAAATCAGGAACACTGTGGTACCCCCTAGGCATCAGGGATCCAGCACAGCACAGAACAGGCAGCAGAGCGCCATCTGCCACTCTTCTGCCTTGTGCTTGGTTCTCTGGGGGAATTGTCAACTGCTGCCTGCGTTTGTCTTTCTTTGGAAAGTCTCCCTGGTTGGTAGCCTCCTCTCAGGTGTCATTGCTCTAGCAGCCCAGAGTGAAGAGGGCGCTGAGGTAATGAACTGGGTTCTGCTTCCCACCAAGACCAACACCAGTGGCCAGAAGTGTTCCAGTGCTGCCTAGCAGAGAACAGTTCAGGTTTCGGGAAACAAAGTACAGTTTCCATATGAGGACTTCTGGAGGTTTCTGGATTTGTCATAAAACCTGACCTCAACTGAAGTGATTGTCTAGCAGAACCTGCCGGCTCTCAGGAGCAGTCAGAAGACAGACCCTCAAGGACCCTCCGTTTCGAGCTAAACTGGAACTGTGGGGGTCTTCAGACCTTGAATTTGCCTTTTGGGGCAGTGTTTCACTATTTCCACTCCATTAGCCATAGTAGGCATTTCCTAGTGTATGAGGAAAAGTATGTTTTTGTTTTTTTATCTTTGCCCTGCCTTAGATTTTCAT
The DNA here is from genome assembly GCF_011064425.1 of Rattus rattus. NCBI lineage: Eukaryota > Metazoa > Chordata > Mammalia > Rodentia > Muridae > Rattus > Rattus rattus. The sequence goes on from NC_046158.1 coordinate 98,781,021, forward strand.
TGTTAGACCGTGAAACACTGGAGCTGAGATATAGCTCAGTCCCTTAAGAATGCTTGCTGCTCTTTCAGAGGACACAGTTCAGTTCCTAGAACCCAGATAGCTCACAACTGCCTGTAACTTCACTTCCATGGGATCTGGCACCTTCTTCTGGTATCAGCAGGTACTCACATTTGTGTGCAATGCTCTACATGCACATACACAGAAATAATTAAAAATAAAATCTTTTTTAAAAAGACTAGGAAATATGCACTTTAAAAAAAACTAGGCTGATATAGGTACTTAAAAATATTTGAGCAGACTTACTGAATTTTCTCTTACAATTTTTTCCTGAAGTTGAATTGATTCTTATGAAATGATTGAGTTTAGATTCAATATTTTATATTTTTTAAATGTGCTATAGGAAAACGGGCCAATGACAAGCTCTTTGCTTTTGTTGTTACAGGTATTCCGGGACTTGGGGACTGAGGTACTGTCTGGAGCTTCCAAAGGCTACAACATATGTCTCTTTGCCTATGGGCAGACAGGCTCTGGGAAGACATACACCATGCTGGGGACTCCAGTGAGTATTAGCACTGAAGTGAACCATCTTCCAATGCCACAAAAAAAAAAATCAGAATCTTACATTGTCCTTACCACTGTGATTTAGAGTATGACCAATGTTAATGAGATCAATTCTTCTCTATTAACAACGGGACATCACCACTTTAACTGAATGGTAAACTCTGTATAATTAGTTTCTTTTTGTGAAACCTTGAAAATCCAGAATTTCATGGTTCCCTTGACAAAGAGTCCTTATTGGTCCAACTGGAGATGCATATGGTTTTCAGGTTCATCACTTGAAGCTTAATACTTTTGTTGGGGATTAATCTGGGCTAACTCCTAGTGCTATACAAAGATCAGACTGCTGTGTCCAAGTTTAAAAGCTGTATGTGTTAAAAGAAAACAAGAGAAATAGCTGGATTGGGAGCTTTTAAAGGTATATAGAGTGTAATACAAGTCGTTTTTTAATAACAGAAAATTGAGGGGATAATCCTAGCTGTGGTAGTACCTGCCTTTAATCCCAGAATTTGGGAATAGAGGCAGATAAATCTCTGTGAGTTCCCAGCCAGCCAGCGATACACAGTGAGATTCTGTCTCAAAACAAATAGCAGCAAGAAAAATAGAATTCAAAGGATAGCACTCTTTAATAATACCCTTTCTGATGCTAGGTGTGGCGGTGCATACCTTTAGTCCCAGCAGAGGCAGGAGGATCTCTGTGAGTTTTAGGCCAACTTTGTCTACAAAGCAAGTCTAGGATAGCCAGGACTCAGAATCCTGTCTTGAAATCCCCCATACCCTAAAAAAAAGACTCTCCTTTGTTTTAAATGTACAAGTATACTAATGAGACGACCTGGGCAGCTGTTGACCTTGCATAGGGACAGCCTGAAAGAATATCCACTTCTCTGGGCCCAGCTCATTGTTTCCTTTGTCCATGACTGGTGTGGGTCAGGTATTTGAAATTAAAGAAGAAATTGCCCACTGAACCAAGAGGAACAAAACCTTAAACCTCTGGCTGGATATGAGGTAGAGGAAATAGCAGCTTCTTTGAATTTTTGCACAGTTTTGCAGAGGGAGTTCATTCATGTGTCCTGTGTCTAGGGATAGCAGTTCGAATCTAGAAGGGACCACATTAGTAGTGTGAATTTATCCAAGCACAATAAAGTTCACTGCAGGAAAGCACATGTCTATGTTTGCCTTCTTCTCTTATCTGTCTTATGGTGATTATCAGTCTCTCGTCTATATGTTCCTTTTGTTAGCGTCTCCTGAAAGTGCCAGCTTGTAGTCTTCTGTATACTTCTATAGAGGCTGGCTAGCACACACACCCATCCTGTGTGCTTAGGGATTCCAGGTTTCCAGGTGCTTTGTGCTAAGGGGAGGACATGTGGACAGTGCCCCAAGTAAGCAGTGATGTGATGTTTTCTTTTCTTTTTTTTTTTTTTTTTTGTCACCAGGCCTCTGTTGGGCTGACTCCGAGGATCTGTGAGGTATAGACTCTCCTTTGTTGTGTACTCTCACAGTGCATTTCCTATGCCAGCTCCCTTCAGTAATACCTAACCCTCTGGTTTGTGCAGGGTCTCTTCATCAGGGAGGATGACTGTGCCTCGATGCCTTACTCCCGTAGTATAAAAGTAAGGTAAGAGCTCAAGCTCCAGACCCCAAATGTCCCGTTTCCACTCCCGACTTCATGTTTCCAGCTCCAGAGTCATCAGAGGGATGGAGAAAATCCACAGTATAGGAAATGGGAAATGTACTTAAGCCTTTGATTGTAGAAACTAATTCCCTGTCCTGGACTAGCCTATCAGGTTCTCCTCCAATGTGTCTGTTCCCCCTCACTTCCTGTAGTCTCATTCTTGTTTTTGGGATTTCCCCTCCTAACCCCTGCTGGCTCATTCTGTAGATTTCAAACCAAATTCCCAGACTAGTGCTAGAGCCAAAATTTTTTTGTTTTGTTTTGTTGGACAGCATCATGCTATGTAACCTAGGCTGCCCTCAGACTCTTTATCCTGCTGTTTTATCCTCCCAAGTGTTGTGGTTGTAGGCATGATTCTCCATGGCCTGACAAAATAAAATTTTAGCCAAGCTGCAGTGAGAAGAAATTGACACATGATTACTAGGTTTTTTCCCCCTGCCTTTTTTATAATTTTATTTGTATGAGTACACTGTAGCTGTCTTCAGACACACCAGAAGAGGGCAATGAATCCCATAACAGATGGTTGTGAGCCACCATGTGGTTGCTAGGAATTGAACTCAGGACCTCTGGAAGGGCAGTCAGGGCTCTTAACCACTGAGCCATCTCTACAGCCCTCTTTTCTTTTTTCTTTTTTCCCTCCCTTCCTCTTTCTCTCTCCTTGCCTCCCTCCCTCCCTCCCTCCCTCCCTCCTTCCTTCCTTTCTTTCTTTTCTTAGACAGGGTTTCTCTGCAAAGCCCCATCTGTCCCATAACTGGCTCTGTAGACCTGCTTGGCCTCAAACTCACAGAGATCAGCACACCTCTGCCTCTGCTGGGATTCAAGGTGTGCACCACCACTGCCTGGCTTTACTAGTTTTTCTTTAAACCTTGTATTCTCCTTCCTTTCTCACCTCCTCTCTTCCCTTTCTGTTATATGTAATCATTATTGGTTTAGTTAGGATGAAATAGGTCTCTAGAAAGTATAGCATTTTGCTCACAGTCTTGATGTGTAAAAGAGATCAGAGTTGTCCAGCTTACAGCAGGGCCAGGGATGGGACCTTCACATTTAACTTCCTCTGTTGGCTTAGTAGTGGTCCTTCAGATGAAGCATTCAAGTTTATGAGCCTATGGTGTATGGGAACCATTCTCATTCAAAGCACCACAACCATCCACGTCTCCCCCAAATAGTGCCTAGTTGGTGAATTAGGGACCAAGCATTTAAATGCCTGAGACTATGGGGGGCATTTCTCATTCAAATTACCACAAGTACATATAACTGCTTTTGCAGAGGACTCGTTTTATTTCCAGCATTCATGTGTGATGGTTCATAACTGCCTGTAAATCTAGTCCAGGGGCTCAGACTCATTTTGGCCTCTAAGGGTACCAGCTCTCACATGTGCACCCTGCCCCCCATATAACTATCGTAGTGCAAACAAAAACCAGAACAAAAGAAGGAGCACATTGGAAGGCAATTCATTGAAAGAAAGCTAATCTAAAGTGGTGCTGATGTTATAAACTGGGATATAATGGTAGCCAGTGCTCAAAACCTTGCTGTGTACATGGAGAAAGACACTTACAGGAGAACCCTGGCTTGTTGAAGTTTTAAGGTTATCAGAGCCAGAACAGGAGCCAGAACCTTTTGGTTCTCAATTTAGTGTTTCTCCTTTTTCTTCAGAATCTAATTGTCTTGCCTTTTTCTGTGTCTTTAGCTTCCTAGAAATCTACAACGAACGGGTGAGAGATCTTTTGAAGCAATCCAATCAAAATAAGTCCTACACCTTAAGGGTCAGGGAGCACCCAGAGATGGGACCCTACGTCCAAGGTGAGCATCTGTGCTCTTGGGAATTGGAGAGGGAAGTTCTCCTAATGTTTGATAGCTTTTTTAGCATGCATAATGATGGTTTTCTGTGTGTTGGCTATTGTGCTGGACATTGGTTGTATGCTGATAAGCTGATGTGATGTTTAAGCTGCCTTCAAGGCAAGCTTAAATTCTGATGAAAGTGTCATAAGGCGAACAATTACCCATTGTGATAAAGGTTTATAAAGTAGCTAGATACAGTGGTTGAAAAGACCTCTGAAGCTGGGTGATGGTGGTACATACCTTTAGTCCCAGCACTTGGGAGGCAGAGGCAGGTGAATCTCTGAGTTTGAAGCCAATCTGCTCTACAGAGCAAGTTCCAGGACAGCTGAGACAGCCAGAGTTACACAGAGAAACCCGTCTCAAAACACCAAAAAGAGAAGGAGGGGGAGAAGGAGGAGTAGGAGGTAGAAGTAGAGGTGGAAGAGGAGGAGGAGGTGGAGGTGGAAGAGGAGGAGGAGGAGGAGGAGGAGGGAGATGAGGAGGTAGAGGAGGAGGTAGAGGAAGAGGAGGAGGAAGAGAAGGAGGAGGAAGAGGAAGAGGAAGAGGAGGAGGAAGAGAAGGAGGAGGAGAGGGAGGAGGAGGGGGAGGAGGAAGAAGAGGTAGAAGTGGAGGAAGGACCCTTGTAACCCCAGCAGGTGGATTTCTGTGAGTTCCAGGTCAGCCAGTCTACAGAGCAAGTTCCAAGATAGCCAGGGCTACACAGAGAAATCGTGTATTGAAAAACCAAAAAGAATAAACTTAAAAAAAAAAAAGACTCTTGGAACATGTAGGCAACTGAAATCTGTGTGTGGTCAAGAGAGGCTTTTCTGACAGATGTAACAGAATTGATGCTAAGCCTGGAAAGGCTCATAGGACCCAGTCCTGGGAAGATGAGTAGAGTCAGGCACTGACACTGGGGCTGGGTACCATCTCTCTTTTACTTTATTAGCCTGGGATCAGCAATTTAGGAGGAACGATTGGGCTCTTTAAGGAGTAATGTTATATCCTTTTGTTGTGGGGTGTAGCCACCAGAAAAAAACACTTGGACACAGGTTCAAGCCAATAGAAAGCCTTTATTAGTCAGTAGGCAACTGCACTAGGTGCTCAGAACCCAAGTAAAGTTATGAACCTTTCTCAGGGTGAGACTTTTTTTAAAAAAAAAGATTTAATTATTATGTATGTAGTGCTCTGTCTGCATGTATGTGAGCCACCATGTTGTTGCTAGGAATTGAACTCAGGACCTCTGGAGGAGCATCCAGTGCTCTTAGTCTCTGAACCATCTCTCCAGCTGTCAGGGTGGGCTTTTAAGCACAGAAAAACAAACAAACAAACCCTCCACATCTTGGTTTAACACACCTCAGCAAGAACAGTCAGCTGGAAGAGGAACTACAGAAGTCAAAACAGAAGGATAGTTTGTTCAGCGACTTTCTTGGAACTCTGGTCCTGGGTGGGTTAGGCCTTTCTTCTCGTTTTGGCAGGTGTTAAGGTCTACATGCTGGGCTCTTAAGTCAAAGCAGTGCCTCTGTGCCTCTAACGTGTCAGTTAGGCTAAGGTCTGGGTGTCTGTAACTCAAACTGTGTTATATTCCTCACAGCTCTATGCTAACTTAAATCCTGATGAGGAGAGACACATGAGAGCTCTTCTCAACAGGCATGACTAATGGTCAGTAGCATTCACTGATTCTGCTATCAAGTGTTTCTTCCTCCCCTACCCTGGCAGCCTGGAAACAGTAATAAAAATGCCGTTTCCTTTTCCATGGAAAACAATATTGTCAAATAGATACATTAGTGCTCGTATTCCGTATTTCAAACTGTTTCCTGCCGCTCTCTCTCCTTTTCTTCCTGTTTCTCTCTGCCCTCCATCCTCTTCAGACATAGCCAGGAGACTTCGGCACACCTCCACTTAACTCTTTCCAATTTCTGCTGGAATGTTGCTGTCTTGTTTGTTAAGTCCTTGAAAATACCAGCCAGAGCTGCTTTAACATCTTCTGGTAATTTTAGTGTCTTCATCTTTCTTGGGTATCTTTCATTTATATTTACAGGTTTACATGTATGTTTGGTTTGCTAGTAAGTTCTGTGGCAGACAGTAGTTCTTAGGAGTTGGTCTCTCTTGTTCTAAGTTCCTTTGAGTACTAGGGATTAAGAAGTAAGTTGGGATCCAGTAGAGGCATGAGAAGCTTAGCTGCAGACTTTGGAAAGGCTGTTTACTTCTAATTCATCTCATTCTTGTCTTGTAGTCCTTTGGGTCTCTTTTTATAAGAACCGAATGTCCAAGCAGGCATTATATCTATAATCTCTGCACTCAGGAGGCCGGGACAAGAGGATTTTCTTGAGTCCAAGGGTATCCTGAGCTAGAGTTGAGACCCTGTTTCAAAAATAAAACAAACAAAAATTGAGGCGGTGGACAATTTGGGTATGCTGTGGAGTGTAACCCTTGTTCCTTGATTCCTGGAAAATTGCTCAGAAAATTAATTGCAGCCACTCACCTGCAGTCTAGTCACTATTCAAATTACTTTGTCAGCGTTTGCTATACATTTATTTAGCAGTAGACCTACGGCACTGTCTTGTCCGCGGGTCTCTGATACTCAGCAGAGGCTCTCTAGCTCTGGTAAATCTGTAGGTGGCTTTGCCACACCAGCCATAAAGAGTTTCTTTGTGTCTTTAGACTCACTTCCACCTTGTGTCTGAAGCCTTCACGTTCTGTAACGGCCTGTCCTAGCCGTGCTTTGCCCACAGAGCACATCCTGGCCCCTGCTCTGATTTGCTCAGCATGTATGTTTGTCTCCTGTTTCTGTAGCATTCATCTATAATGTGTGGTGCAGTGTGATTTTATGTTGTGAACTGTGAAAGAAGAGAAACATATTTACTATATGTTTTGTATGCTAAACTAAGTCTGCCACCTTGTAGGGGAAATATCACCTTCCTATCAGGAACTTTGTGATGCCCAACAATAATATATGAGGAGGAGGAGGAGATTTCTTATAACTTATGTAGTAAAGCTGGAAGGAATTGCTTTTGTTTAAGTATGGTCACTACATGAATTCTAAACCATAATCTTTGTGGAAATACACCAACCACTTGATGAGAGGTTTCAATATGTATTTATTAACTTTTTTATCTGAGTAATCTTATTTATCAGGTTTCCTCATTCTAGCTTATCAAGTGATATAAGGATGGTAAGTAAATAAAAAAGTTAAAATAATTAGAACTAGCAAGATGGCTCAGTGGGTCTAGAGGTTTTTGCTGTCAAACCTGATGACCTGAGTTCAATTCCTGGCTCCTACCTGGTGGAGGGAGAGAAGTAACTCCTGAAAATTGTCCTCTGACCGCACATGTGCAACATAGTGGCCTGCATTTAAACTCATATAAGAATAAATAGATAAGTGTAGTAAAAAGAATGACAGAAGCCTATAGGATAAGTTAGTTTACCAGAAATTTCATGTGATTTCTTTTCTCCCTTCGCAAGGTCTGTCTCAGCATGTTGTCACCAGCTATCAGCAGGTTCTCCAGCTTCTGGAGGAGGGGATAGCAAACAGGTAAACCGTTTGTTGGGCGGGGGTGTTTCTGCAGCCTGCTCTTGCTGTTCTGTGTTCCTTCCGCTGTCCTTTGGGGAACGTGGTCAAATGAGAGTGCAGGCACCAGCTTGTCAGGGATCTCACTGCTCTTCTCTGCAGTGTACAGCCAGGTCTTCCTCTCACTACAAGGAGATAGAGTCTTTTCTGGACATAATAATATTGGGGAGTACTGTCTTCTCATTGCTTGGCAAAGATGAATATAGGATAAAATGATTCATAAAACCATGTTTTTATAGTTTTCCATTCTTGTGAGGTTATAGGCAAATGAAACTAAGAGAGTGATTTACGTGCCCCTAAAGCTACTGTGAAGTGTGATAACATCTCATGTTTTCAATTACTGTGAGGACTTAGAATATTACTAATAAATGCCAAGAGGGAATCTGTTCTCCCTGGGAGGAAATACCAGTCTATAGTCTTATATTTATCCTGTTAATACTACACCTTTTAACTGAAAAAACTTAAATTTAACATTCTAGTCCAAAAATTTCATGGAACTTTCTCAGAAGAACTTTGCCTGGTCTTCAGAACAAGCTGAGCTCTTGAATTATTAAGAATTATGATTCAAGCTGGGTGTGGTGGTACATACCAGGTGGACCTTTGTGAATTTGAGGTCAGCCTGGTCTACATAGCAAGTTCCAAGGCAGCCAAGGCTACACAGAGACGCCTTGGAGGTTGGAGACTTAGTTCAATGGTAGAGCACTTGGGGTTCAGTAGTAGAGCACTTGGGGTTGGTTCTCAGCTCCAGAGAAGAAAAAGAATAGTGTCCTTGTCTCACAAAACAAAAACAAAAACCAAGAAGAGTGAAGAGGCAGGTGGCCATGACGATGCCTGTCTGTAATGCCTGCAGTGGGAGAGGCTGAGTCAGGAGGAGTCGATTTGAGACCTTCCTTGCTACATAGTAAGTTTGAGGACGGAGGTTCAATTTACGGCACCCAGTAAAGGCTCACAGCAGTCTGTACCTCCAACTTCCAGGGCATATGAAGCCTGTTTTGATATTATCAGACACCAAATATATATGTGGTACGCACAATACGTACATACAGTCATACACATACTATAAACAAATCTAAAAAAATTGAAAAAAAATAAAATGGCCTGTGAGGAGCTGGGGTGTAGTTCAGTATTAGCCCAGCACTGTGGAAACCAGACGTGGTGATGCACAGCTGTAATCCCAACATCAGAGATAGAAATAAGGACAGAAATTCAAAGCCCACCTCATATACACACTTGAGGCCAACCTGGGCTATGTGAGGAAATGTGACTGGAATGCAACTAGCATGAGCCCTAGGTTTAATCTGAAGTTCCAACAAACAAACGAAATAAATATAGTTCCTTAGAGTAGTCAATGGAATAGTCTGAGGTAGTTTTAACTAGAGTAATCCTTGACCTAGATTTAGATAAAGGAGAGACTTGGTGGCTTTAGGGATTAACACTGGGATGGATTTCTAAGATCTGCTGTGAGCTCCACATTTAAACATGGCTTCATTGTAATTCAAGATCCCTGACACTGTTAGATGAATTCTCTGCTTTATAGCTTAGCTCTCTGTGAGGCTTCTCCAGCGTACTTATACCCACACTTGTCATTTTCTTTTAAAGATTTATTCATTTATTATATATAAGTACACTGTAGCTGTTTTCAGACACACCAGAAGAGGGCATCAGATCCTATTACAAATGGTTGTGACCCACCATATGGTTGCTGGGATTTGAACTCAGGACCTCTGGAAGAGCAGTCAGTGCTCTTAACCACTAAGCCATCTCTCCAGCCTGATCATTAGCACTACTAATGGAGGTCATCCAGAGGTTCACTGCTTACTAGCTGTGACTCCAGCTAGTAAATGGCTCCAGAGTCATCTAGTTCCTTGAGCCTTTGTATCTTTGAGGTAAGATCTCTTACTGAATTTGGAGCTCACTGATTGGCTAGTCCAGCTGCTTAGTAAGCCCACTGAGATCTTCCTGCCTCTATCTCCCAACATTGGGGTTACATAAATGTGCCACCAGCCTTGTTTTTGAATGATACAGGGTCTGTCCAGGCTGGCTTCAGATTCACGGTCTTGCTGCATTCCTCTTTCTTTTTTTTTTTTTGGTTCTTTTTTTCGGAGCTGGGGGTCGAACCCAGGGCCTTGCGCTTCCTAGGCAAGCGCTCTACCACTGAGCTAAATCCCCAACCCCTGCATTCCTCTTTCAAGTGCTGGGATTTCAGGTGTGAGTCACCATTACCAATACAAAATACTGTCCCTATGTAAATAGGCCTATCTTTAGGATATTGTTCCAGGTTGATAACACCCAAGTATTCTCATTTTTACTCTTGATTTTTCTTTTATAATTTCAAAACTGTTATAATGTTAGTATGAAATTACCCTCTCTGTTATTGTCAGGTAACAGCACCTAGAGGGCTGCTTTTGCCTTCTTTGGACTACTTTTTTAAAAATTTATTTTTATATGTATGGTTTTCTTGCCTGAATGTATGTGTACCACATGTGTGCTGTGTCCACAGAGGGCAGAAGCAGATGTCAGATCCCTGGAGCTGGAGGTATTGATGGTTGTGAACTGCCATGTGGGTGCTAGGGTTGAACTTCGGTTGTCAGGCCTGGCAGCAGGGACCTTCACTCACTAAACCATCTGACTGACCACACTGCTAACATTTTTTATGTTTCATGGGTCCCTCAGGTTCCACAATGTTTCCCTGGTCCTTGTATTAACTGTCTTGCCTTGTGTACACAGGATCACAGCAGCCACCCATGTTCACGAGGCCAGCAGTAGATCCCACGCTATCTTCACTATCCACTGCACACAGGTTGGTTGGTCCTCCTCACTGGAGGACCTCTTCCTCTTCTTGTGCCTTGTGCTTACATTCTTTCCTTCCTTTCTCTTTGTTTTCCTCCTACATTTAGACTTACATGTTCTCCAATACAACCGGCTTCTCTAGTATCTTCTGCTTATCTTTTGCCCAGAATAGTTCAGAATACTTCCATACTTATTAGATCAGTATGGGCCCATCTAAAATGAAAGTCAAAGTTGAAATGAAAGTGTATATTAAAGTGAAAAGAGCATAAAGTTCACTTCCCATATGATGGAGTGAGAAGATTGACAGGTGCAGTTTCCAAAGGCAAATGTAAAGCAGGAAAAAAACCCATTTCTGAGTTCTGAGAGACTAGAGGCATGTTGCAAAGTGCATACCCCAGGATCTACAGGGTTGCAAGGAAAAACAGCTCAGATATATGGTATTCCTTGCCTTGGCTTCTCCCATGCCCACTCTCATCTCCAGCTGCTTTAGTGAGGAAATTAATTACAGAAGGTAAGACTTAAAGTTTAGTAGTGGCCATTGCTGCCATCAGAGTGTGGTTCACTTTTTTCATGTGATTAGTTATAGTGAGTATCTTGCAAGAGCTAGGAACAGTAAATCAGTGACTCCCTTAGCCTTAGATGTGGATCCTTCTCAGGTAAGTCATGAACTGCCAGACTGGGGATTTAGCAGGGAATCCTGAGAGGTGATGTAGGTATAGTAGGTTTAATATCTTTGGATATCGTGGGTATTAGAAGCCAGGCACATATGCAGCAGAAGCTAATTGGACTTGTGGAGCTGAAGAGATGGCTTAGTAGTTAAAAGTGTGTACTGGGTCCCAGAGAGCAGAGTGCAGCTCCCATTATTCACATCAGACAGCTCACAACCACATGTAACTTGAGGGGTTCCAGCTTCCTCCTTAGGCACTAGCACTCATGCGAATATACCCTCTCCATACAAATTTAAAATAAAATAAATCTTTTTTAAAAAGACTAATTAGCCACCCACACAGTCCTGATTTGACTGAACCTGTACATATTTATAAAGGAAGCACAAAGGGGCTCTGTGGCTAGTGAATACTGAAGTATCCTGAACTTCTAATGCATTTCCCTGCTGACATGAAGGTCCATCAATAGAGAAATCTTATTGGACCAAAACATGGAAGTACTTGGGAGGTGCAAGCAGGAGGATCAGGAATTCAAAATTAGTCTGGGCTAAACCAAGTTCAAGGCCAACCTGGGCTACCTAAGACTCTGTATCTAAACACTTGAAACAGAAAAACAAAATAATGAGATATTTAGTTTTTGCTTGTAATCTCAGTACTTGGGAGGCACAGGGAAGAAGTTCAGAAATTCAAGGCCAGCCTGGGCTACGTGAAATTCTGTTTCAAGAAAACAGACTGCATTGTGGTACTTGTCTTTAATCCTAGCACTTGGGAAGCTGAGTCAGGAAAATAGCAAGCTTGATGCTATTCTGGGATAGGAGAGCGAGCAATTAAGCACTTGAGAAAATGTTCAGCATCATTAGTAAATAAAAAATACAAATGAATACCTAATAAAACACTAGCTTTGACCATGAATCATTTTTCGTTGTTTTTTGTTTGGGTGTTTTGAGACAGTTTCTCTGTATAGCCCTGGCTGTCCTGGAACTCATTCTGTAGACCAGGCTAGCCTCTTGAACTTAGAGATCTACCTGCCTCTGCTTTTGCCTGTTGAGTGCTGGAATTAAAGGCATGTGCCACCACTGCATGACTACCATGTATAAAATTTTAAGACGTTTTTACACTATATATTGACAAGGCTGGAGTTCTTTAATCCTGTAGTACACGTATAAAATGGCACAACTTTAGAAAAGATCAGTAGTTTCTTTAAAAGTTAGATAATACCTAATCATATGACCCAGACAACATTTCCCCCTAGGTACCTGTGATGGTTTGTGTATGCTTGGCCCAAGGAATGGCACTATTAGAGGGTATGGCCCTGTTGGAGTAGGTGTGTCACTATAGGTGTGGGCTTTAAGACCCTCATCCTAGCTGCCTGGAACTTGCTCTGTAGATTGACCTTGAACTCTGAGATCTTCTTGCCTTAGTCTCCTGGGATTAAAGGTGTGTACTACCTTGCCTGGGCCTAAACTTTTCATGGCCACTATGCCTCAAGATTGACAACCAGGAATAGTCATTTCAGTATCTAACCAATGGACCAGAAATCATATCCATAAAATACCTATATATAAATATTTATAGCAGCTTTATTTGTAATTGCTCAAAACTACAAATGCCCAATGTCTTTTGAGAAATAGATAACCATGACGTATATTATATGTCTATACAGTGGAGCACTGAGTAAACACGAACTGACGACACATGCTTGTGGTGGTTTGAATAGGGATGGCCTATATACACTCATGTGTTTGAATGGTTGGCCCTATTTAGGGAGTGGCACAATTAGGAGATGTGGCCTTGTTGGAAGAAGTGTGCCATTGGGGGGGGTTTGAGATCTGTGCTCAAGCTGAGCCCAGTGTGGCACACAGTAGTCTCCTTCTGCTGTCTGTGGATAAAGATGTAGAACTCTCAGGTCCTTTTCCAGCACCATGTCTGCCTGCATGCTGCCATGCTTCCTGCCATGATGATACTGGAGTAAACCTCTCAATGTAAGCCAGCCCCAAGTAAATGTTTTCCTTGGTCATGGTGTCACTTCACATTGATAACCCTGACAGTGCTTTAGCATATTTGAATCTCAAAAGTATGCCCAGCCAAAAGAAGCCCAGACATTGTATGATTCTAGTTCCATGAAATATTCCAAAAGGCAGATTTGTATAAAACATTAAGTAGTGATTCCTTGAGCTGGAGATAGGAGCAGAGATTAATTGTAAACACAGAAGAAATTGGGAGTTATTGGAAATGTTCTAAAAGTTAATTTTGATGATGAAGGCACAGCACTGAAGTTTTATAAAAGGGGCTGGAAAGATGGCTCAGCAGTGAAGTGTGTGCACTGCCTCTGCAAAGGATCTGAGTTCTATTCCCAGAACCAAGCCCAGGCAGCTCACAACTTCCTGGATCTTGAGGTGCAGGGGAATCTGACATTGTCCAGATTGGTCCCTAGACTCACATGCACACACCCACATAGAGACACATAGGCTGCACAGAGAAACCCTGTCTGGGAACAGCAACAACAACATTTTAAAACAAACCCACATTGAGTTAGGGCATGAGGAAACAGAAACAGTGTTGTTAGAGGTGGACAAGTGCTCCTGAATGGAACATGTTAAATTCTTGCCACAGAAAGTTAACATGCTGTGACTGACAGAACAACAGACCTGATCAAGGCTTATCACATCTTCACAGGTTCTTTGCTGGTGAAAGTAAGAATTGTAATTGGTTTGCTTGATGAGTTGTACTAAAATCCCAGTGTTCCCCCAAAAACTGTCCAGAGGCTTTTCTGGAGATTCGCCCTACTCACTATAAGTTGTGCTGGTGATTTTTAAAAGTCATGCTGATCAAATAGTGTTTATCTGATTGAGAACATGTCACCTGTGTTAGGACAGTGTCTATGGGAGAATGCAAATCATTCTAAATGATAGCTTTAAATGGTCTTTGTCCTTAGGCAACCCTACAGAATAACCTCCCCTCTGAGACTGCCAGCAAGATCAATCTTGTGGACCTAGCAGGCAGGTAACTGGGACTTCAAAGCTAAGAATTCTTGCTCTCCTGACAGTGATCTGCAGCTTTCCTACTTAACTGGGTAGACAAGGTCCTGGGATTTGCCCTCTTTCAATGTTTTAATCACCCTGAGGTTACAAAAGAAGGAATTCTTGAATGCCAGTTTGAAGGTTACAAGAAGTCAGGAGCTGGGAAACTCTTCAATATCCTGGGTTCTTAGTCTGAACTGCCTGTTTGAACCTTTAACACCTCAGAGCTCATCTTAGAGGCTGGGGGAATCTCTTAGTTTGAGGCCAGCCTGGTCTACAGAGTGAGTTCCAGGATAGCCAGGGCTACACAGAGAAACCCTGTCTCAAAAAACCCCCCAAAACAAAAAACAAAACCATCTAAAGCCTGTGCCTCAGATCAGAATAATGTGGTGATTATGAGGTCAGGAAAAGCTGAATATCAAATTTATATAGCTTTTATACCTACTTAAAACATTTTTAAAGATACCATGTTTCGAGTTATTAGATGTATTTATACTGTATTCATACTGTAGCCAAATATATAACCAGAAAAGACAATTTTGAGGATCTTATAAGAAGGTATATGATAACACAAGGCAATTTTTCTCAATTTGGATTTCAAAAAAATAGTACAGTGAGGAGCTGGTAACTTTCAGTGATAGAGTGCTTACCAGGTGTGCACTAAGCCTTGGGTTTAGTCCCAGACAACAATGGGGTGAGGGTGGGGGAAGTTAAGTCCTGTCTGAAATCATGTCAGCTAACCAAACTTGTAATTTTTTACTATTTGCCATTACTCTAGAAAGGGATTTTGAGTGGGCATAACAGTTACCAACCTTTGATCCCAGCACCCAGCAGGCAGAGACAGGTTGATCTCTGTGAGTTCCAGGCCAGTTTGGGTTATGAAATGAGACCCTGTCTTATACAGAAAACAAAAAAGGGTAGAATTTTGAGACGCAGATACCATCATCAAACTATCAAAATGTGAATTTAAAGCAAGCCTTTCCCTGTGAGTGATGGATATCATCAATGCTGTAGATAAGCATTGTTTAGCCTAAAATGCTCTGGCAGCCCACCCTCCCCCCCAAATCACTGGCAGACTTTACAAGGGACCTGTGTAGAGGCAGTCTTAACAGTCTTACATCCCGTACCTGCTGGAACTCAGTGCTGGCCTGACTGCTGAAGTAGTGAGATCCTTGGAGGCAACTCCAAACCATCATGGCTGCCAGTAAATGGGATGCTGGATGTGCTTCTGTTTGTATCCAGAAAGAGGAATAGTGGTGAGGATACTGACACAGGAGAGAGTCACGCAAGAGAAACGGATCCTGTGGATGTGTGATCTTGATGGGTCCAGCAGCACTGTAGAGTCTTGTTTGCCTTGTTTTTACTCTTCTTGGTCTGTTTTAGTGAGAGAGCTGATCCCAGTTACTGTAAGGACCGGATTACTGAAGGCGCCAATATCAACAAGTCCCTTGTGACTCTGGGAATTGTAATCTCCACTTTAGGTATTTTGGTAATGGACTTGGGGTGAATGGCGTCGGGAGGGAGACTTTGGAAAATAACTTGTACTATTTTCATTTTGTCAGAATGTGGTAGATGCTTACAAGTTTATTTTTTGATAAGATTACATTTTGGTCTGAGAGAAAAACCTGCTGTTTCTAACCTAAGAGTTACCATCATTCTAGAATCATGTTAAAATGCTCCACATCATGTCGAAGTCTGAACTCAAACTTCAGGCCTCCTATCTCTCATCTGCAGAGAAGACATATGGTATCAGTCTGTTCTGTACCATTGTTCTTAGTGCACTTGCTTCATATCGCCTTCAGTACTCTACTTTTGTTTTGTATCGATTAAGCCCAGAACTCACAAGTGTTCAGCAGCTGCCAGAGCCTCAATAGTGCAGCCAGCAGTGGGGGTGACAGTGGGATCCCTAGCACCACTTCTGGGACCAGCAGCGGAGGGGGACCTGCAAGGAGACAGTCTTACATCCCATATCGGGACTCTGTGCTGACCTGGTTGCTGAAGGAGAGCCTTGGAGGCAACTCCAAAACCATCATGGTTGCCAGTAAGTGGGATGGATGCTGGATGCTCTTCTGTTTGGAGCTGGTATTGTGTTTAGAAAATGCACTGACCACTTAACGCTCCTCAATCCCTCAAGAGTTCATTTGCAGCAAGACTAGTAAGTAAGGGGACAGGGCCCAGAGTATTTCTCATCTTTATCTTTCTACCTCAGCTGTGTCTCCTGCACATACCAGCTACAGTGAGACCATGAGTACAATGAGATATGCATCCAATGCCAAAAACATCATCAACAAGCCACAGGTGAACGAGGTAAGACCTTCATTAGAAGGCCTGGTCTGACAGTGCTTGAAGTTCTCCTTATTGTTTGTTCTGTTTCTTTCTCATTATTTCTGTCATACTCAGCATTTCTGTTGCAGTGATAAAACATTGATGAGAAGCAACTTGGGAAGAAAAGCTATATCTGTCACTTTTCTGTTGCTGTGATAAAATACCATAACCAAGGCAACTTATATAAGAAAGAGTTTATTATGGTCCTAGAGGATTAGAGTCCATGATGGTGGAGTAAGGAAAGCAGGTGGAGGGTGTCCAGAGCAACAACTGAGGGTTTACATCTCAATCGCATTCAGGAGGCAGAGAGAACTAGCTAGAAATGGCTTTGAAACTTCAAAACCCTCCCATAGTGACATATTTCCTGTAGCAAGGCCACATTTCCTAATCCTCCCCAAACAGCCACCAGCTGGGGATCAAGTATTCAAATGTCTAAGATTTATGGGGAATGTCTCATTCAGAACACCACAAAGGGGTTATCACATATACAGATTACAGTCTACCATTGAGGGAAGTCGAGGCAGGAACCTGACATAGCTCTGTTTGCTGGATTGCCCTCCAAGCTGGCTACTCACCTTGATTTTTATACAACCTAGATCACCTACCCAGAAGTGGCACTGTCCGCAGTCAGCTGGACCCTCCCCATCAACCATTAACCAAGAAAATGCCCCATAGACTTGCTACAGTTCAGTTTGAGAGACATTTTCTCAGTTGAGGTTCCAGTTTTCTAGATGACTTTAGCCTCTGTCAAGTTGACAAAAATCTAACGAGCACAGTTTTCATCCCGACTTGCCTTCTGTGAATGATGTACTTTCTCCCGGTGTAGTGCCCTGCCTTTCTCTGATCTCTCAGCAAATAATTTTATGAACAGTTTCCTTTAGGCATTCGTTTCTTTAAGGCTATTCCTCTTAAGATCTCTAGTGTATGATTGCCACTTGAAGAAAGGTCATTTGGAACCTTCTGTTTGGTGCTTTTATTTTTAATTGATACTGATTTGTGTCTGGGTTTCATTATATAAATTGCACTTGACTTCTCTTTTGGATTAAAACGGGAGTATAAGGAACTTGTGGTTTTGAAAGCTGAGTAATGATGAGAACATTGTAAATGTTCCTTATCTCTTGGAGATTCAGTGAAGTTTCAGAGCAGGGGTCACAGTTGGTGGACAGACATACCTAGGGGCTGCTTTCAAAGGCAGTGTGATTAGGCATGTATCAGATTTAGTCATCATACAGGAGGATTAGCATTTGTGAGCTTCCCTAACCTGCTTTAAGGTGGTGATTTTTAAAGTTCATATGCAAAAGAATCATTTGAACAGTTTGTTAAATATAATTGAGCCCCAACCCCCCAAGAATTGCTTTCTGGGGAGGGGCTGAATTTGCATTTGTTGCACGTTCTTGGAGGATGCTGATACTGCTGTAGGTCCCAGGATTATACTTTGAGACGTCACTCCTAAAGATCAGCACCTTTCTCCAGGTGAGCACCTCATAGCAGTTTGGAACCTGCTATGAGCCAATGGTGACTGAGTTCTCTGCATTTCAGGATGCGAATGTGAAGCTCATCCGAGAGCTCAGAGAAGAGATTGAGAGGTTGAAAGCCATGCTGCTGAACTTTGAACTGGTATGATGGCAGTCAACACTTCTATATTCCAATGATGGTCTTGTACCTTGAACACTTGGGACCTGCAATACTCTATGTTTTCAAGTTTTATTATTGAGTGTTTATGTGAACATGGGTGTATACATACATGCATGTAGAGGTTACAGGACAACTTTTGGGAGTGGTTCTCTCCTTCCACCTTGGGCTTTGGGGATAGAACTCAGGTTGCCGGGCATGCACAGAAGGAGCTTCTGCCTACCTAGCCATCCGGCTGGCCCTGTACTTTATATTTTCAGTCGACAGTGATAGAGCAAAAGCAGAAGGATCCCCTGATTTCTTTGTGACTTCAGATGAGCTGGATGACCTTTCCTTGTGTCATCTTTTGTCTAGAGGGCATTTGCCTCGTTCTGTGGAAAATGGTCCTAGAGAAACATTTATTTCATTTCTCCTCCTTTGTACTCATATGAGCCCAAATATCAAATGCCTCTGACTTATTTCTTACTTTGGTGGTGAAGTCTTTGCCTTGTCCATACTTTATCCTTCTTAGGTGTGTTGATGAGACCTACGTGCAGGTCATACCCAGAAAATACACACAGAACGTGTTCTCTGTCTCTGTCTCTGTCTCTCTGTCTGTCTCTGTCTGTCTGTCTGTCTCTCTCTCTCTCTCTCTCTCTCTCTCTCTCTCTCTCTCTCTCTCTCTCTCTCTCTTTGCAGAGGAACTTCAGCTCACTAAATGATGATCTGGATGAGAGCCTGCAAGAGCTAGTCTTCCAGAATGATTTGAAGGTGGGTGTATGGAATGGACCCAGAACTTTCCAGTACCCTGCAAATAAGTTTGATCTTCTGTCATTCCCCATCTAGGTCTGTTCCCTCAGTGGGGCAGAGAGTATCTGTCTAGCTCAGAAATCAGTTTTATTTCCATTGAGTCTTGAGTAGAGAGGGTGTTTGCCTTCGTTGATGGTAAATGTATATTTTTTATGTTTGTATTTTATTTTCTCAGGCTCATGGTAGCTTTTTTTTGATAGTATGAGTAGCCTAGAAAAATGATTTTCTAGTCAGTAAATCAGGCAATCAGCATGTATTCACAGATTGAGCACTCAGTTTGAAGCTTCAAGGGCTAGAGGAGCCCCGTCTCACGTGGTACAGAACACATACGCAGAAGTTGGTGTTTCATTCATAACGTGACTGATAAGGAAAAAATCATTATGCCCTATAATTTTTCGGAACAGCTGTCATATGCTAGAAGACAGAGAACTGGTTTTGAACCACACCTTGAGGGATTGGTAGAGTTGTTAGAGAGGGAGAAGGGTACTTTGTATGAGGGAGAGATGACATAAGCAAAGCCACAGAGGTGGGAGAGTGACCTGGGACAGCAGCAGTGTGGAAGCACGTGCATGCAGATCACCTGGTGCAGGGAGCATAGTAGAACAAAGATAGTCATTTCACAGCAGCAGGGACATGGGAGGGGAGGCAGGAAGGAGCCAAGGACATGGTACTTCTTCCAAAGCATACTTCCTCTAATAGGGTCCTACTTTCTAAAGTTTTCATCACCTTTCAGAACAATGCCACCAGCTGGACACCAAGTCTTTAACACAAGAGCCTCTGGGGCATTTCATATTCAAACCATGACACATTTTTTTTTCTAGTTAAAAGAACAATGTATGCTCATTGAAGAAAAATGTAAGCATTTATTGAAGGAGCTGCTGTTTATGAAAGTAACACTTGCTTATTAACGAACACTTAAAACACACAAAACACTCACAGATTTTCAGAGCTACAAGGACCTCTGTGAGGTTTTGAATAGTGACAGCAGAGATCAGGGATCATGAGGAAGTAAAACATGGAGGCAATAGGTAAGAGTGGACTTAGTCTGTTCCCTCCAGGGGAGTCTGTCATCTCTTATACCTCTGCAGATAGACACGCTGACTCAACACTGGACTCAGAAGCCAAATAACCGGCAGGCACTCATGGAGCATTACGGTGTGGGCATCAACAGGAATAGAGCCAGGGTGGTCATCGACTCCAGCCTGCCACACCTGATGGCTTTGGAGGACGATGTGCTCAGCACAGGCATTGTGCTTTATCACCTCAAGGTGAGGAGGCTCGTTCCTCTCCTCTCTCCCCAACCACTGGCCTCAGAAGTGAAGGAAGGAAAGGAACTCACAGCCATGTTCTTAGGGAGCCAGACCAAGGCCTCAGAGCTGCCTCAGGGATCTGGTCCAGTCACAGGGTGGGATTTATTTGGGTTTTGCATAAATGGCTGGAGGAAGCTGGAAATCAGCATAATTACTGGTTTTCCATTGCTACTGATGCTTTCCTGTAACTAACTCATTATTTCTGTGCCTTAATTTCTTCACGCTAAGGTAAGAATAGCACCTCTTCCATTGCTTTCCTGACTTCCTGAAGCACAGGGGTTCAGTTATGGAGAGCAAAATCCTAACCTCAAAAATACAATCAGTATAAGCTGAGAAGAGTGCTCTGTGCCTGTAGTCCATGCCACTCAGGAAAGTGATCCAAAAAGATCCTTGAGCTCAGGAGTCTGAGGTGGCTTGCTTAAGAAGAACATAACCGTCAGAGCTTCTAAACTACAAATGCAGGCTGCTCAAACATGGGCAAATTCAAGAGTCTAGAAAGTTTTCTTCACACATTTTCATTGAGCCTGTAAATCAACAAGGACAGCTGCCCGCCCCCCCACCTGAAGAGAGACCATGGGCAAGGCAACTTACAAAAAGAAAGCATTTAGTTGAGAGCTTCCTTATGGTTTCAGAGGGTTACTCTAAGCCTATCATGGAGCATGACAGCAGGCAGGCAGGCAGGCAGGTCACTGGGGCAGTAACTCAGAGCTCCCATCTAATTTAAAAATTGCAGGCTAAGAGAGAGCAAGACTGGGCCTGGCGTGGACTTTTGAAACCTCAAAGCCTAGTGACATACTTCCTCCACAAGAGCACACTTTCTAATTCTTCCCTAACAGTTCCACTAACTGGGGACCCAGCATTCAAACATGAGCCTATAGAGACCATTCTGTGTCAAACCACCACAGAGTGGGTTTTTCCACCTCAAATGAGAAAAGTAAGGAAAAGCCCTCCTTGGATCCTAAAACCCTGTGCCCAGCAGCTGGGGCCTTGGATGATTCCAGGTGTAGTTAAGCTGACAACTAAGATCAGCCTATCATGCTCCTCCCTTGGCAGTGTTGATAGAGGTTGGCAACCATTGACTTATATGCAGTGGGGAGAGGTAGAGGGGCACAGGGCAAGGCTAGAATTTCATAGATTCCAGGATTATTCTCATAAGCTGTCTTAAGAAAGCTACAAGGTCTCCCTGTTCTTGCTGTGTGGCCTAGTGGTGATTTTAGTCACCTTGAAAGTCTCTCATTGGAGATTATGGTACGGCTGAAAAAAATATAGACAGTGGATTCAGAGACCTGAATTGAAGCCACAGTTTTCTTAATTAGCATATGGGTTTTTAAGGCAATTTGTTCTCTATGAGTTTCAGATTTCTGTCCAAAATAAGGATACAGTAACACCAACATTTGAGGTTGTTAATGGATTAAACAAAGTCAAGCATAGTTATAAATGCCAGTGATCCCAGCACTTGGGAGACTGAGGCAAGAAGTTGAGAGTTCAAGGCCAGCCCAGGCTTCAAAGTGGGTTACTGGCTCAAAAAGCAAGCAAGCAAAAAAAAATGTCTACAAGACTTTCAGCATAATACTTGGGACATAGCAAATGGTTACTTAAGAAACAATGAAGACACACCCTGGAGTTAGCATCGTTGTTACCATGTTGCTACCTACTAATGGCTGTGTGGTCTGCAGTGGGTTTGTCATAACCAAGGGCCCAAAGCCTAGTGTTGTACTAATTCAGTGCTTTGCTTGTGTTAACACAAGTTGCTGTGCTCTCTTCTACTCTCTTCCAGTTCCTTTCGCTTCTAGAGACACCTTGCCCCTGTTTGTGCTAACCCTTCATAGAATTTGGCATCTGTTATGCTTCCTCTGTGGAGCAAGAAGGTAACAATCATAAATCTTTACAAAAAGTCTCTTGAGTTTCCTGGATCAAACGTGGGCCACAGTAACCTTCGTTGCTTTGAGAATGAAGTATATGTAGTAAATGTGCGCCCTCCCTTTTACTGAAGAATCTCTAGCCAGCAGCATAGCTTTTCCTTGACCTCAGGCCACAGGGCAGAAAGGAGTTTGTCCTCACTTGTTGGGCTTCGCAAGGCAGTGGTGTGTGTCACTGCTTGTGTCCCCCTGGACTGCAGAGCGTGCGGATGGAAGGTCAGAGCAGCCTAGTGAGGTTGGGAAATGAGTCTGAGAATGCGGAGTCGGTCATGGGAAGACACAGATGATAGACAGATGTGGACTATGCCTTGAGAGCAGGGCTGTGTCTTTTTACTCTTATTAAGATGGCTTCTTTCCTTCCTCCCCATAGGAGGGCACAACAAGAATAGGAAGGATTGATTCAGACCAGGAGCAGGATATCGGTAGGTGACCACACATTTGTGTCTGACACACAGGCAGCTATTTATCCCTTTACTAAAGGAAGCTGATGAAGTCTCTGAAGGGTTACAGGTTTGCTTTTCTTTCTGCTGCTAGTTTTGGAGTTGGAATGTGAAGGAAGAGGCTTAAATGGGGAGACTTTGAACTCTTGGTGGTTTCACGTGGTGGGAGTACCTTTTTTTGTTGTGCTAGGAAATATTCTAGGTGTTGGGTTGGAACTTGTGAAAACTGGAAGAGGTATTCTCCTGAATGATTTCTGAACTCAAGTTGCCCCTGCCTCTTTAGTCCTTCAGGGCCAGTGGATTGAGAGAGACCACTGCACAATCACTAGCACTTGTGGGGTGGTCATTCTCCGGCCTACCCAAGGTGCACGCTGTACAGTCAATGGTCGGAGGTCACTGCTTCCTGCCGTCTGACACAAGGTAAGGCTGTCTACCTCCCAGGGTATATCTGGATGAGTGATGGACATTTTCAACCAAGCATGTGTTACTCAGCCTCTTTACCCAGAGACATGAAGATTTTCTAACATGGTCCCTCCCTATTCTAGGACCCAAGAGTAGAGAATGACTCATGGACATGTGTGATTGTTTATCTGAACCTCAGTTTCTTCATCTGTGATAATAGGAGCATAGGGCAGGATTGAATGAAGCCTGTTTTTGTTTTTGTTTTTGGTTTTTTTTTGCAGTTCTTTTTAGTTTGCTGTAAAGACTTTGTGTCAGTGTACCTCTAGTACTAATCTATTTAAATCCCATTCTCTGAAGCTGAACTTGGAGCCTACCTCTTCATGAAATTTCTCTGACTACACTACCTGAAATTCGTCCTGCTATTTATTTGATTATAACTGTGAGATGTATAATTAATATATATCAACCCAGCTTGTTGCAGGCATGAGTTTATCTCACAGTATCACAGTTTATCTCAGGGCATGATTATGGACTGAACTCTGGTTTGTGTGTCACAGGAGCTGTCATAACACTGGGGAAAGCACAGAAGTTCCGATTTAACCACCCAGCCGAGGCCGCTGCGCTGCGGCAAGAAAGGCTCAAGGTAGGCGTGACTGTGATTTCTGAGTGGCTGGTAGGGACTGCCCTGCTGGGCTCTGCACTGCCCTGCTGGGATCACTGCTCTTTTCCATGTCTCAGGTTGGAGAGGTTCTTGGCAGCAGTGGCTCTTTGGAATGGCTGGATTTGGATGGAGATGTCAGTGCCTCAAGACTGGGTCTCTGTCCTGTGCTCAGGAAGGAGAGGTGAGAATCTGCTGTTTGTAGCAATGGAGTCTCCTATGTTTGCTTCTTACTCCAGAACAGAAGAGAAATTGAGAGTGTTGTATAACAACTAAGGTCTGAACAAATTTGTTCCAGATTGACTTGGGCAAGTGTTGTGGCTTGAAAATAAAATGTTCTTCACAGGCTTGGGCATTGAAGACCAATCTCCGTCTTGTGGCATAACCCATGAGGTTCTGGAACCTTTAGGAGGAATGATAGAGCCCAAGGAAGTAGGTCACTGGAGGCGTGTTCTTGGGGGTGCATCTTATTCTACTTCCCTCTCCCTCTCTCTACTTCCTATTACCATGAGGTGAGCCACTTTGTACCACCACATGTGCCCCTAGCCTCACTCATGCCCAAGCTGCAGGGTAGTCTGCCGTAGACTGGGACTTATGAACTGGTAGGCTAAGATTAATCCTTTTCTCAAGTCATTTCTCTCAAGTGTTTGATACAGCAATGAAAATCTATGAATAATCTGAAAATATAGAGCTGGCTGCTGAGACATAGCATTTGTAGCTGACAGGGACATAGCCACGGCACTCATTTGTGTCCTGCTCAGTATCTCGTCTCTCTTCTCACTAAAAGACATGCATCTCCCCTGTCAACAAGATTTATCTGGGAAGTGTTAGCAGATATCTTTGATACTGCTTCTAACCCTTACCTCCCCATAATTCTTTAAGTCTCAATGCACCTGTGCGTGAGCTCAGAGTGTCTCTCTGTTAGCCTTCGGAATATATGGCTGCCTCTGGATCTTATATTTTCGGTTCTGAGCCTAGCCGTTTCCGGCTGAGCCATCACTCTAGCCCTCCTTTGGATCTTTAAAATGTATCTCTTTTATTCTCTCAACCAGCAATGCAGAGCCATGCACATGAGGGATGTAGACCTCTGGGAGCAATGAGAAAACATGTTGAGATTCTGCCCTCTCTCCTGCTTCACCTGTTTTGTGATAAACTTTGAAATCCTGAGCTAATTTATATGCGATTGTCAGCAGCTGGCTCTCTACTTCATCATTAGCCTTTCTATACAGAATTCTTCCCTCCTGGATATCTGGTGGGTTTGCCCCTGGAAGCTCCTTTGTTCTTTTAGGTAAACTGACCTGTATGTCAGGTCTAACTGTAGGAAAGTCATCAGAGGACTCAGTAGCAGTGAGATCACTAGCAAGACTATCAAGCACTTTTTTTTTTTTTTTTTTCGGAGCTGGGGACCAAACCCAGGGCCTTGCGCTTGCTAGGCAAATGCTCTACCACTGAGCTAAATCCCCAACCCCTATCAAGCACTTATAACACAGGATTCAAAGCAGGTTCTTGTGACCCTTGGCCTTTTTGGAGGGGTTGGCTCTCTTCTGACTTGGAGCATTGGGTGGCAGATGAAGATAGTCTGACACTGATAGGCTGGGTGAGCAGAGAGCATCTTCACAGAGCTGCTCACAAGGTGAACAATCCTACAACAGAGGGTTAGGGATGTGTGGTCCGTCCTAGGGTTGAAGTCTTAGGGGTCTAGGGAGTGAAGGGCAAGCTGGAAAAGCTGGCACAGGTGGAGAGTGTCAAGGCCAAGAAGGATTTGGGACTGAGGCTGAAGTTCTTGTTTTCTCAGAAAGAACTGCTGACTTTGCAGGGAAGCCATGAAAGAGGCTTAGTTTTGGATAAGGTTTTGTTGGGAAGACAGATTGAAGATTTGGTGTTTCTCACAGTGCAGAGTTTACAGGGAACATTACACTGCAATTTGAAGAGTTATGGGTACAGAAAGGAATTGGGTAAATAGATTCACATTCGGCCCTACCACATAAAAGCCCTGTGTGTGATCTCAGACAGCTCACTTAGTGTTTCCTCACATCTAAAGTAAAAATGCTTACCCCTTCCTGGGGATCCTGCATTTGAGACTGGTGGAGCTCAGCCCACGGCCCCAGTGGCTGTGGGATGAGCTGCCTTGGGAAGCTGCTTTTCTTTCTTGTCCTCTTGTCTCAGCTGGATTGTCCTCCTCCCCAGAGAGCTATGTAGACTCGTCCTACTTTTTAAATATTGTCAGGACTCTGTGGCCTCATGACCTTTCATCAGCACCAAGAATGTGCTCTTTTCTCCATCAGACTATGAAGGGCTTCAGAGTCAAGGCCTCTCTCATGGACTGCCCCCACCATTCACCACCAGCCTGAGGGGCTTGTAGGCTGGGCTGGGCCCATCCACATACTGTAGCCAGCATCTGGTGCCAGCCTGTGGTCAGGTAGTGTGGCTCTCAAGCTAATGATTGGGCGAAGGGGACAGGGAGTGGAACAGACAGAAGAAAGTACATGACGTTGGGGATTTAGCTCAGCGGTAGAGCGCTTGCCTAGCAAGCGCAAGGCCCTGGGTTCGGTCCCCAGCTCCGAAAAAAAAAAAGAAAAAAGAAAAAAAGAAAGTACATGACTCAGTCTGGATTTGTGGGCAGTCTGTCCTACTCTTAACCTGGGCTTGGCTTCAGGGCTGCCCTCATCCTAGGCTGCTATCCCTCATTTATCTCTGGAGGAGCATTTGAGAGAGCTAGAGCTTTTTCTAAGCCATTTTGTTTTCATGTAATAGTGATCTGAACTAGGAAGAAATTTTGTCCTCAGAGTCTGTTGCCTATGTTCTTTGCATTCTCTTGTTTGGAGTTGGTGGGGAGAGACTTAGCTTTAAATGTTAGAACCCAGAAGAGGCTCTCACTGCTGCTGCTGTAGTAAGTAGCTGTCACTAAATTCTACTGCAGACTCTGAGGCCCAAGGTAGCAGAGGACAACTGCCAGAGAACAGTGGGGAGTATAGCAAAGTCCTGACAAGTAGTTGGTGACCAGGCAGGTCTAGGGGATGCTGGAGTCAGCTAAGAGGAAAGGCAGCCATCGTTACTTTCAGGTCCCTTGGCTGCCTTGTTTTGGTACTACATCCAGACAGGTACATAGCTGGGTTTTTTTGTTGTTTTTTTTTTCTCACCTGTCCTGGGAATTTGAAAACTGTGCTTAGCAGAGGTGTCCTTCTGGCTGAGGCTGAAAGACAGCTTTGGTAAATACACCTTGGCATCCTAGACATTCCCCTTCATAGTCCCATGCAAAACTGCTGTGGCTGCTGCTTTTCTAGAAGCTACAAGAGCGCTCCTAAGAAGATGCAATATGCAAATCTAAGAGCTGGGGAAACACTCGGGAGGAAAGTGAGTAACCTAGGGGATTCAGAGTACACACTTCCTTCTGGATTTGGTGTTCTGTGGATTTTAGTTGGGCTTCTTTAGGCCTGCCTCACTGAAGGGTTTATGTTTATAATTCAGCCATTACTGTGGCCCAGTTTTGAAGTAGTAATACAAGCACAAGTGTAAATATATGTACAAAATGTTTTGTGTTTTTCTGAATTTTTCCTAATATTTCTGCTGGTTTATTCTAAATTTCCTGGGCAGCTCCTCTGTACGAGTATACTTGCATGTATACATGATGTTGGGGGCATGTGTATATGTACTTGTGCATGAGAGATCGAGAGAGAGAGAGAGAGAGAGAGAGAGAGAGAGAGAGAGAGAGAGAGAGAGAGAGTCTAAGGTTGATATCCGTGTCTTTCAATGGCTTCACTCTATTAAGGCAGGGTCTCTTACTGACCCCAGAGCTTGCCAGTTATAGACTAGCCAGCTTGCCCTAGGTGTCCCTTGTCTCTGCTGTCCAAGGGCTGGGATTACAGGTAGCTACCATGCTTGCTTGGCTTTTATGTCTATTCTGGGGATCCAAACCCTTGCCCTCACATTCACATGGCAAATGCTTTGTCTACTCAGCCATCTCCCAAGTCTAGATAAAGATGCTTGACTTAGCATTTTTTAATGTTTTATTTTACTTTTTAAGACAGGAAAACCAACCTCAAACTCTCTGCCTCCAGAGTATTAGGGTTAAAGGCATGTGACACCACACTCAGCTTTTTGTACTTTTAATTTGTTTTACTCTTATGATTTCCTTATGTGCCAGGTGTGGTGGCACATGCCTTTAATCTCAGCACTAGGAAGGCAGAGGCAGGTGGACTCAGTGAGTTCAAGGTCAGCCTGATCTATATAGTTCCTAGATAGCCAGGGCTACATAGAAAGACTCTGTCTCAAAAACAAAACAAAACACCAAAGCAAATAAAATAAACAGCAACAAAAACCATCTGTTTTACTCTTATGAATTCCTTATGAGAGTTAATTTGGGTTTCTGCTAAACCCACAATTCTAAGAATAGTCTAATGTCTATTCTCTGCTCCTGTATTATGACATCATGGACTGCCTATGACAACACACCTATTTGTTCTAAGCTGCCAGATGTCTGAAGCTTCTTCTACCTTGTTGAATTCAGGGGTGCTCTCAGAGGGATATTTGTCCTGAGTTTGGTTTGCTTGGGTGACCCTGAGCTTTTTGTCACAGGAGAGTGCTGGAAGAGCAGAGTGACAAGGACCAGCAGCCATTAAGAAATGGCGAGATTTCCTACAGAGCCCAGACTGAGCAGCAGCAGTGCCATGTGGAGGCTCTGAAGCAGCAAGCCAAAGAAGGACAGAGTAGAGTCCAGAAGGAGCTAAAACTGGACCAGACACATATCAACCGACAGATAACAGACAGTAGGTGCCCTCATCTAAGGTGTCTGCTTCGTCTGCCTTTTCCAGTTTCATGCAGCCAAGCTTCTGCATTCTGACCTTTGTTGTCTTTGTGATATGATGGAATCTTTTGTACTGGGCATTCTCATCCTTCCTTTAGAGACCAGAAGCTCACACAAGGGGGCTGGAAATAAGCAGGCGGACTTCTCTAATGGCCCCTCAGAATGATGCATCTTCTGCTGACTCCTTCCAGTGGCGCACTTGTCTGTGCATTTCCACCCGCCCCACTTATCCACTGTTCCATTGAGGCCTACACATCTTCCTTTCCTTCTCCTTCAGTAAGGAGGCCTTGTAGCTCTCCCTTGCCACACCACTCTATCCAATCCTCTTTACTCCTTATAGCTCTAGCCATGGCTGGAGATGTCTGAGTCCAGACAGCCATAGGCAGGAAGTGCTGACCGTCTCTCTGGGTGTTTTTGGTTCCCAGACCAGCAGTGGCTACTCAGAGAAGAGACCTGGCTATCCAACTTACGAGAGACACAACAAGAAGGCGACTGTGGAGAAGAGAAAGAGCTTGAGGCCTTTGTGGCACCTGATGCTTGGCTCCCAACAGTTCCTCAGACTCCACCATCTCCACTGGTCCAAAGCCAGAAGAGGGTGGTGCAGCCCCGGTGCTTGCGGAAACATACTTCTCGGGCTACAGTGTGGAACATTAGGCAGAAAAAGGTATCGTTCCAGCTGGAGAGAATTAAGAAGCGGAGGCTGCTGGAAGCCCAGAGGAGACTGGAGCAGCTCAATGCACTCTTCTGGATCCAGGATGATGGCACCTCCAAGGCCCCAAGTCGGGCCTCTAGCTCTAACACCACAGGCTCAGGATCTCAGCGTAGAAGCAGATGGACAACTTGCAGCTCTCTGAGTCTCCAGAGGCTCTGCAGTCAACGCCTGTCCCAGCTACGCAGGTACCAGTGATGTCACCAGGAGCCGTGGCTGGAGTTAACCAGTTTTCCAGGCAGTGCTCTTTACTCTGGGGCTTCTTCAGTCTGTGAGGTGCTTAGGTGTTTAGTCCTCTGGTCCTGCTGGGCTTCTCTTTGTTTGCATATCTTAAGAAACAGACTGCTTCTTAGCTCTCAGAGGTGCTTTTCTCCCAGCTCATTTCTCATTCAAGGAACTCAACTCATTTACATGTGTGTTTTAGACCTAGACTGCCCGGATGCAGTTTCTTATGTGTTTTGCCTCCACCTTAGTCTCACCTCCAGTCTTCCTTGATCCCACAGGCTGCCTCCACCCTGGCCTGACTGACACATGATTCCCCCGTACATGTTTGGATCTGACTGTTGGCTCCTTCACTTCCTGTCTGCTGTCACCAGGTTGGGGAGTGTATTATCCCCCAGATTCCTTGGAGTAGAAGACTGTGTCCTGTTCTGTGTGTCCTTGGCCTTGTTCAGAAGAGTCATACAATGTCTGTTGCTGTCATGTTTTCTTACCTCTCTGTCCTTCAAATAACTGGGCAGGCAAGCCAACTTTTTACTATGGGAAGCATTCAAACATGCACAAAGTTGAGAGACTTATGGAGTACCTATTTTGAGCAATTATAAAGATGCTACACTTACTTTACAGACCCACTACCCTATCTTCCAAAGGATTTAAAGCAATATCATATTTCAACCCTGTATCTTTAAGTATGTACCTCTAAAAATAAAAACTGTTCTGTCATACCTACCAAATCATACCTGCCAAGATTAGGTTATAGCTTGATAGAAGCTAACACTTGGGTCACACTCCGTTTTCTCCAGTTGCTTGAATGAAGCCTTGGTTTTCCATATCAGGAACTAATTGGATTTATAAACTACCTGTCACTGTTACGTCTGACGTTCCTGTAGTCATTCTTTCCTATTTCTTCTTATCAGTATGCAAAATGGGGCAGTTCTATAGATGATGTCACACCATGGATTTATCTGCTTGATTCTTTATAGTATTAAAATTATTCCTGTTTTCCTCACATAGCCAGTTGCTTGAAATGTAAAGATAAAGCAGTTGGGGATGGAGATTGAGCAACGTGTATCTGAGACCACTGAAAGCCAGGGCTGTACTGTCAACAGTCTGCTTTTGTGTGTGTTGATCTGAGGAATGTAGGACACAGTGTGTGGGTGGCCTGCTTTCCAACCTCTTTCAGAGTAACTAAGAAGAATGCCATATTACTTAGATTGACACAGGGGCACTACTATTCTGATATTGCCTTCCTTGTCTTCACAGTGCTGTCATGAACTGGGATCCTTCGACCATGTCACCACCTGTGCCTGATCTGACTCAGCAAAAGCCAGAGAAAACCCTGTCAACAGATACTGTTCCCCAGGCTACAGCCTGTCCTCCAAGGACAGGATGCCTGGGCAGGAACAGCCTCCATTCATCACGGTGGAGGAAGTTCTCTCCATCCAGGGGAGCCTCTGTCAGTAGCCAAAAAATTGAGTCATTGGGTAAGCAGCCCTGTCAGATGTCATCCCAGGGTCAATCAACTAAGAAACAAAAACCAACAGATGGTTCAAGGATCTTCACCCCTGCTGCCCAGACCAAGGCTAAGGGACTAGTAGCCTCTGTCAACACACAAACTGTATGGCAAAAAGAAGAGAGCTGTGGAACCTACAAGGCTCCTAAGGAAACTACCTCCCATCCTACGTATCTCAGCGGATCGGAGCAAGCAGCTGGGCATAGAAAAGTAGTCAAGACTTCTCTGGCAGAATCCAAACCACCTCCTCCAAGCAGGGCATCAAAAAAGCATCAGAGGGTGCTGGCAGCTAGGGCCAGAGACATTGCCAAAAAGTTCTCTCGTTTGTCTTGTGGCTGTCCTTTAAAAAAACAACCTAGTGCAGAGGATCCAACCTCCTTCACAGATTCTAGACCTATAATGGACCATGTAAGGGAAGAGGACAAAGATTTATCTGACACTGAAAGTAGTTACTCAGTGGATTCTCTTTCTTACATCTATGCCAAAGTCCCAAAGGAGCTGCTGAAACCAGAGGAAATTCAGGGAAAATGGGATCTCCCAGATCCAGAGAACTCTGAAAGTGATAACAGTCAAATATCTGAGGATTCACTTGCTGGGAAAGGGCACCAAAGTCTCTCAGAAAACTCTGCAGGTGAATATTCCATGAAGGACCATGGGCATTCAAGAGCCAGACCTTCAGCCTCTGTGAGGGGTCTCCCCATGTACTCAGACAGTAGCTTATGTACTCATACAGACAGGAGCTTTTCCTTGCACAGCCTAATTGGTCCTGAACATAGGCAAGGGGAGCCTTTCCTTGGCTCTGCTGATGAGATGCCTACAGAGACTTTCTGGCATCCGCAGAAGGCCACCCTATCTGCAATAGACAATGGACAGGGGGCAACGGACAGGCCTAGCCCTATCAACCACAGAGTGGGAGTCGGGGTCAATAATATTCTGCCAAAAAGCAATTCATTTTACCATGATCTTCAATACCAGCCCCGTTGTGAGCAGCTTGAGTCAGAAATGGAGACCAGCTATTCCGAACAAATCAACCCTCTCCAAGGTATTCAACTTGCAAGAGAGAGCCCCCTGTTATCTGTGGATTCCTGGTTTTCTTGCGACTCTAAGGTCAATCCCAGCAGTCCCTCAGGGGTCATACATTCTCTATGTCCAAGTCCTGACATACATGAAACTCAGCCCTATAGTGAGAAGCCCCGACACTGGCTAAGCAGTGAAGAACCAAGTACCTGCAAACCTCCCCAAACTAGTACTGAGCCACCCTGCAGTTCAGATTTGTATGCAACTTCTGCTTCTGATACATCCAAGCCCTCAGTTTGTGGAAGCCAAAGACTCCTTCAGCCAGGAGTTGATGGATTCTTTCAGGGCAGAGAAATGCCTGACATGACCAACCAGGGCATCTCTGAAGAGTCCCACAATTCTGACATGTCAAGTGTGCTGGCTACCTCTGCCACCTCGTTCACTCATGTACATAGTATTAATAAGAAGGACTGGGCTGCCCTTCATCAAGAATATCTCCTTGAACTCTCTGATTCTACTTTTGAAGCTGTAGGAGAGCCCAGGCCAGCTTTCCCCTTCCTGGAGGAAGACTCTAGCTCCCTGGCTAATGCTTCTGATAAAGTAGACTCTCAGTTGCCCACTGGCCCTGGGTTATCTAGAAATTTAGATTTCTGCTCCTTTCCAGCCCACCTATCCCAAATCAGGCACTTAAATGCAGAGAAAGACCATGACAGTCTGAGTGCCAACGTAGAAAGTGCTTCTGATCTCTTCAGTACTGTTGAGAGGATGAGCTGTAATGAGGCATACCCCACAGACATAGAGTCTCTGACTTCTGGATCTATAAATGCACAGGCCTGCACAGCAGGAAATTCGATACCAAGTTCCATGACAGAAGCATGGGAAGTCAATCAGGCCAGCTTGGAAGGGTGCCTTCAGGGTGGCAGACATTCTGCACTGAAAACTTCCTCTGGGCAGTATTTCTTCCAGAAGAGGGCTTATCACACTTATGACACCTCAGCCTCTGAAGTAGATTATTTACCTCAAGATGAGACTCTTCTCAGGAAAAATACTCCAGTTCAACCAGGACTATTAAGTAACAACAGCCACCAGCACCCCCTGCTGGAAGAGAAGGTGGCTTCCCAGGAGTGCTCCGAGGAAGTAGCTGGAACACACATAGATGCCTGTTGCACTTTCCCTTCAGGTCCAGAGCTGTTCCTGCACTCTGACCCTTGGAGCTCTTTTCCATCCTTCCTGCAGTCGCCTTCCCTGGAAACATTCTATGTAACCAAAAGCAGGGATGCCCTGACAGAAACTGCCTTAGAGATTCCAGCCTGCAGGGAAGCCTGGGTGCCCTCCCCACCCCCTAGAGAAGCCTGGGGCTTTGGTCATAGTCATCAAGTCCCCCAGAAAGCTCACAAGAAAAATAATTTGCCCAAGTTGTCCCAAAGTCAGAATTCTAAGATTGATTCACCTCATCAGACAATAACCAAAAGGCCAACGGATATGAATATAGGGGAAGTTACTGGAGAACTGGGGAAACTGCCCAGAAATATGAGAAAAGAAGAACCCCATGATTCTGCTTACTGTTTTGTTGCTCAGAACAGACAGCATCTCCCTTCTACCAGACTCAAAGCTTGTGAATGTAGAAATCAACTTGGAATTTTAAATAAGTACAGCCTCTCAGTCCATGAGGATGGAGAAGGGGCCTCTGCATGGCATCACTGCAGTGTTGCCTTCAATGGCTCTGAGTCAAAGACTTTGCTCTTCATTTGTGATTCTAAGGCAAGTGGGGAAGAACAGAGTCCACTCCTGCCAGAGACGCAGTCCTCTAGTATGCACAGTCAGTCTCCTCCTGGAGACAGGTCTGATTTCATTGGTAAAATCACCAATTTAGACCTGGAGAAGGTAATGCCAGAGGAAACTGCTGTTTCCTTGAAATCAAGATCACTCCACTGTCGAAGTAGCCCTGCGATCATGGCAGGAGGTAGGAGTCCCACCCACAGGTGGGAGGGGAGGAATGAAACTGTGCTTCTCAGAGAAGTGATTTCCAAAGACATCCGAGAAGAATTTAGTCTTCCAGGAACCCAGTATACCTGTGAAAGATGCCATCTAGTTATGTGCTCTCAGGAAAGAAAGCCCACTGAATGCAAGGCCCATGGGCAGTCACAAGAAATACAGTGCAAAGAAAAACCTTTGGGAGAGAAACAGAATAAAAGGGTTAATAGTACTGATGAAATGGCTAGGCTGATCAGGAGTGTAATACAGCTGGAAACTGGCATCTTAGAAATCGAATCCAAGCAGAATAAGCAACTTCATGCTTCCCACACGCCAAGTACAGAACTTATGCTCCAGGACTTACAGGACCAGAAGAAGACTGACCAGGTCCCCGAGCCAGAAAGTTCTGGAAAACATTTGTGCTTTGAGGATTATCCATCTTTTCCAATACAGATAGAAGATGGTATCTTTGAAGACAACAAAGCTAGAGAAATAGAGGGTAACAGTGCAATTAGTAATAATGCTCAGGTCCAGAAGATCACAGGAAGCCCCTTCAGATCAAGGGACTGTAAGCAAACAAGGGGGTCTGAGAGAGAGCACGCATACCCACCACCTGGAGCACACAGACTTGCCAGGGATACATGTGGTTCTTTGGGGAAGGGCGAAGCTCTCAGAAAGCCTAGCAACATGTCCCTTCACCCTAGGAGAATGAAAGCATTAGCTAGATCTCTGCTATTGCAGCGCAGCCTGGAGAGAGCTGAGAAGGATGATGAGCTCCTAAAAGCATCAGCAAAGTTCCAAGAGCAGACTTGGGCCTTGGAAAGTCTTGAGGAACTGGAGAGTGTGGAAAGTTTTCAGGAAAGCCAAATTATTACAGTCCCAAGTGATTCAGAATTGGAGGATGTAAAAACTCCAGGGAGAGTTGAAGAAATGACAGTGGACAGGGGAGGGAACCTGAAGGAAAAAGAGAATGTGGAAATTTCTACTCCCAGCCAGCACTGGAAGGGCACAGTTTTCAGGCAGGAGACTGTCTCCCCATTCCATAACCAGAGAGACTTCTCTGCAGCTCTTCCTTATGGAGAGCTGAGTGGTATCCAACCCGTGCATTCTCCAAGCTTCCCAAGAAGCTGTTGTCATTTCTCTGATACCAAAGGTGTCTCTTCATTTGAGAACATATTAGAACCTACAATGTTGAAAACAAATAGAAATTTTTTGGCAACTGGAGTAGGGGATCAGGATCATAGTGGGGAGACTGGAAGCAGTAGCCTGCAGGGAAGTGTTTCTGGGGATACTTCCACCACACACACTCCCTGGGGTGGATCTGTAACGCCCATGCTCATGAGAGCTAATGGTCAGTCTGTTACATCAGACAGTATACAACTAGAGACAGAGGACTGGATAACAGAAAGCACCAGCTCCCAAGAAGACCAGGAAGGGGACTTCAGAGTTACTTACACAGGCTTGACTACTCAGGAAGGTCTGGGTTCTGAATCTGAGGCAACTGTACAAAAAGAAACAAAAACCAGTTCTTTGGATACTGTCTTAAGGCAGACTGAAAGGAGGGTCAGTTTCCTTTTACAAGAAGATAGTAATCAGGGTGAAGAGGAAAGGCAGAAGGCAGAGGAGAAGTCAGAAGACCAACAACTTCCTAACTCTGCTTGCTTACCACCGGTGTCTGTACTGAAAGGACCTGATCCAGAGCCTCTGCTACTACCGGACTCCTCTGTCCATGCATCCATATGCCTGGCTATCTTGGCAGAGATCAGGCAGGCAAAAGCACAGAGAAAGCAGCTTAATGACTTTGTGGCTGAGGGGACAGTCCTTCCTTATGAGACGTCACAAGAAGCTGAGTGTTTTTCAGAGGCTGCTGGTAGGTCTCAGACACAGACAGTTACGTTAGGGTGGGATAGCACCAGGAACGATGCTAAGACACAAGGACTGCATGTGGCAGCTCCACCTCCTGTGTTTGCAAACCTCTTGGCTGATGAGAGGAGAGCCCAGGCCAGTGCAGGGAGCCTTCAACATGTGCTCAATCCTGAAACTGATAGAGGGCCACAGCATCATTTGTTGGCTTCTTCTCACATTATTTCAGGGCTAGAAGAAAGATACTGCACTGGAGAAGCAAGGCAATTTTGTGGAGCAAGAGGATGGTCTGATTTTTCTGAAGTCATCGAAAAAAAGAAAGAAACATCTAGAACAATGTCCTCTGTTGGTCCTTTGGACTCAGACAGGCTTCTTTCTATACTAGCTGTAGAGCAGAATGAGAGGGTAGGATCAGAGAAAGTGTCTGTCGTACCTTCTCAAACTTCTTGTGATGGTCCTGGGAGGATTCTGCATGGGCAAAGTCAGTTGGCTGCATGGGAGACTGCAGAGGATATATCCTTTGGTGGGAAGGACACTGTCCTGGGTCATCAAAAACCTAGAAGTCTAGATAGCACATGTGGAGGAGACTCAGGTAAGGTCTCAGTGAGCACACAGAAAGGAAAAACAGTCCATTCTGAGTGTCAGTCTGTGATCCGTACTGTTGATAATACTGTGTACCTTTCTCAGCCTAAGCAAGACCATGTGCAGTGCTCAGATGCTTCTGCTGGCTTAGAAGGAGTGAAGGCAAGTCCAAAGTCATGTGTTCTTCAGCCTGGAGCTCCAAGAAAGGTTGAAGCAGAAGCTAACATATGGCATCCTGTCAAGTGGAAGAACGTTGACTCTGGTCTGGCAGAAGTATGTGGGAGTGACAGCAAAAATCTAAGGTCAACTCCATTTATAGATAAAAGACCAAGCCTGCATCCCAGTGGAGTTAGAGAAGAGGCTCCAGGTCTGTGCCCAGAAGAGCGCCTTGTCTTCAAGGGGAACACTGGAGGCAGCAGGCCACTTGGCTTATCTTATGGGGAGGAAGAGAATTGCCCTCACCTAAGTGGTTCTCAGCCTGCTGCTGCTGTTCACGACTGTCGCTCTCATTCCTCTACTCTGCCATGTTATAGAGATGGTGTCCTTAGGAAGGGAACTCTCTGGGCTGCTCCACATCCTGACCACTCACTTTTTATAGTACCATCTAGGGTCTGCGAAGTGGATGGAGCAGGAGAGAGCTTTTCCAAAGACTCTCAAGTGTCTTTAGCACATGGCCTCAAACATAAATGTGGTCCAGTAGACAACAGCATTCCCAACCCACCCACTACAGCTCTTGTCTCCTCTCCAGCTCAAAGCTGCAGCTGCCTTTGCACCTCAGAAATGAGGGCAAATTGCCTCACCCACACTGTTGCTAAGGGAAGATCAGTGGACGGTTCTGGGGAAAAGACAACAGGGAAGAAGGCCAGCACTGCCCCTGAGGATTCTTATCCATCCAGCCCTGCAGGCATGAGCTCTGAGCCACGAAGAACTCTGAAGAATAACTCTGTAAGTGAGAATGTACAGGCATCACAAACAACACCAGAACAACCTGCGGTGACTCAGAGACCATATTCAAATGAAGAATCTGTTGACAGTAAGCTGGAGATAGCAGCTCAGTTTGGGCATTTAGAAAATACCATCAGATGCTGTTCAAAAAAGATGCCACCTTCCACTAAGGTCGGGGGTCACAGTTGCTTGGATTCTCAAGCCAAATTTGTAGACATGTTGAAACATACCTGCCACCCTCAGATTGAAACTTCATGGGAAGAGGAAGAACAACAGAGAGACCAGGTCTCAGGAGATGGCAAAGTCCATGCCCAGGTCAGAAATCTAGTATCTTCTAACATTGGTAGCTTTGATGGCTGTCAGACTATAGATGGTGAAAGAAAGGAGATAGTTGTAGCCAAGTCTTCTGCGTCCCAGACTTTCTTTTCAGACTTTGAAGCCCAAACTGAACCATCACAGCCTGCTGCCCAGACTCCTAGCCAGCTCTGCTCTGATAGGGAGCAGCTGCCTCCCAGCCACAGGCACTTGCTTCC
Source organism: Rattus rattus (assembly GCF_011064425.1). Lineage (NCBI taxonomy): Eukaryota > Metazoa > Chordata > Mammalia > Rodentia > Muridae > Rattus > Rattus rattus. The sequence goes on from NC_046158.1 coordinate 98,818,749, forward strand.
TGTGATTGCAATCTTCTCTGGCCCCAAGCGTGCCAGGTACTCCCCTAGACCTCAGTTTACTGTGGTCAGCTCATCTCGGTCTCTTCAAGAACTAAATTTGAGTGTGAATCCTCCTTCGCCAACAGATGAAGATGCACAGGGGCCAAATTGCTTGTGGAGCCCACATCTCAGGGGTCATTCCTCCCAAAAGCCAGTATCAACATCTCAGAAGTCTCAAGATTACAGTCAGAAAGCCTCGTGTAACTTGAGCAATAGCCACACTGATCACAGACCCTTGAACCCTGTCATTCCTCCTTACCCAACGTCTTCCACTGTGTCATGTATGCCAACCCCTGAGTTCATGACTACCTGGATGCCTGGGGCTTTGGAACAGGCCCATCCAGGAAAGACAGATAAACTGAGTGTCCAGGGTATGCCAGAGAATTGGCATTCTCAGGTGGACAAAGAAATGCTGCACTTTGATTCTAGTAACTTAAGTCCCTATGTCCTGCCCTGGTGTCCACAGGGACCTGTGCATATTGGTTGGAAGCAATATGTGTTTGGAAGTGCAGTTGATGTCTCTGGTAGCCAGAAATCTCAGTGCCTAATACAATCAAAAATGGCTCAGTGTTCTAGCATGGACAATGTCCTAGAAGACAAGAAATCTCCATTTCACTTCCATCCCAAGACTGATGCCCAAACCCAGGATTTGCAAAACATACACAGTGGCATTGGGAATGACCAGAGTTCAAATGAGCTGCCTCTGGCTGGAGGGAGTACCACAGCTCAGGTAGATGAGATTATATTACTCTGCCCACCAGAGACAGGCTGTGCTGGGGGGGAGGCCAGTATGAATACCTTCGAGCAGGGAACACGGACCCTGGGCAGCAGGCTTCACTCAAATTGCATTGATGTCTCTGTTCAGCCTGATGCCAGGACAATGTCAGACTCTGATCTAGCCTCCTGGACCAGGATGCACAACCTGTCTCTCCACCTTTCACAGCTTCTGCATAGTACTTCAGAACTGCTTGGGAGTCTCTCACAGCCAAGTGTGGTCATAAAGGAACAGAATGGCAACAGTGAATCCCTAGATGAGGCCCAACAGGCCCTTATGATGGATGGTTCTACTCAGACCACTGTGGATGAGGGGATCCAGACAGACCTGGCCTTACCTCCTCTGGCCTTCCAGGCGCCAGAGGTCAAGTCAGAGGAAGTCAGTGTGATCCTTCACGTGATGGACTCAGGTATTACCACTGTGGCTCAAGAAAAGGGAGATGTCCCAGTGGTGTTTCAGAAGAAAGAGGCAGAGGAAGCAGCAGAACCCCCAGATCTCCACAAAGGAAGTACCCACGTTAAACTGCAGAGCCCTCCTGTGACCTCACCACACTTGAGGTTTCAGAAAGCTGATTTTGGGCAGAACTTTACTTTCATGAACCCCCCAGCTTCTCCTGATGGTTCCCCACTTCCCAGTCTGCAGCCAGAGGAATCTTGCATGGTGGTCAACATGTCCAGAATCTCACACCACTCAAGGCTCACCCTTGGTGCTTCTGAGTTCACCCAAGAGCCTAGCACCCAGAATAGGTTGGGCAGCTCGAGTGCTGTGCTGGTGGATAGGGCGTCCTCTCCAATCCTTACATTTAGTGCCAGCATCCAGGAGCTGAGCAACCCCTTAGCCTGTTTGACTCTATCAGTTCCCTCGGCTCATCCTCTTGAAAACTTCCAGAAGCTTGACATCAATCCAGACCCTGAAGTTGGTGACCTAAGACCTCCAATGGGTAATTCTCAAGCCACTGATAAGGCTGGCGTCTCTCAGAGAGCTGAGTCTGTGGACAGAGAAGTCAAGAGCCCCTTAGGGAAACGTTCTGAGAGATTGTTTCTTTATTCTAGCTCCCCTTGCAGCCCACAACAGAGCTCTAGTCCCCAGGTTAGTTTCTCAGGAAAGTCCCCTCAGCAGCTTCAGCTCAAGAGCACCACTGGAGACCAAAGCAAACCACCATCTTCACCACCAAGGCACAGGATCCTTGATGATAGCGTTGTGTCTGAGACGGTGGCTTCCACAGAGCATGGTCCACCAAGCAGTGGGAGGCCCAGTCAGTGCCAGGGCAGGGCAGCAAATGAGGATGGGAAGTCAGTGTTTATGGAAGAGCCACAACCCAACGTGGACCGACCTTCATCACGGAGAGGTCTTCAGCCCCTTAGCCCTTGTCAGATCTCTGCTACTACAGGGCTTCAAAGTCCTGCTGTAGATCCACCTCAGGTCTGCCAACCTGTGGAGCTGCTCTGTCCTGGTTCACAAAAGTATGTGGCCTCTGGTCCCCAGCATCACAACCTCAGGGACTTCTCAGTTCATAACAAATTTAATAACTGGTATGGAGTTCAGGATGGACCTTGCAAAAGTCTGCATGTAGGTGACAGTTTAGGGGTCAGATGTGACTTGAGTTCTGTAGGGAAACAAAGGCCCCTGCAACCTTCTGACAAATACAGCCAGGAACCCGAGTACCTACGATTGGAACACATCCCCTTACAAGCTGGGGTCCAGAAGCCTTCACTCAGTGTGGAACTCACAGAAGCAAAACTACACCATGGCTTTGGGGAGACAGATGCTCTGCTGAAGGTGCTGCAAAGTGGGACAGGGGAGGTGTTTGCTCCTGAAGAACCTGCTATGCTCTCCCATGAGGAGTTCTACACTAGGTAAGGGCCCTGGGCCTAAAGGGCAAAGGGTGGGCAAGGTGACCATCAGGGTGAGGTCATGTGGGAATCAATCACATTTTGTCTCAGGCAGAAAAAGACTTTTGAGACCCTCAGGAGAGAAAGGACTGAGCGACTTCATAACTTTCGTCGGACACGAAGCCTCAGTCCCCAGAAACGACTCCGCTTCCTGCCCAGCAAGGACCTCCCCACCGGGGAACTTGACTTGCCCAGCAGACGCCAAGAGTACCTGCAGCGCCTGAGGAAGCATGTCGTGGAAACCACTAGGTAATGAAGATTCTGGAGCCTGCAGGAAGCAGGCTCTGCGGGAGCTGGCTGGGACTGGAATTTGACCATCCAGAGTCTCTTCCAGAGGGAATGGGGTACTGGGGTACAGAAGGAGATGGGCAGAGAGAAGTCATTGGGAAAGTATTGGACAGAGACTTTTGTATGTTATGCCAGTCTGTGTGTTGGGGTCTTAGAATGCCTTTTTCTTCTCCTAAGAATGCAAAATAACTCTGTAGGCAGCAAGAGGTTATGCCGAGCTAGCAGGGGTGGGCAGTACCATACTTCTATGTGCTTGTCATGTTAGAAGGAGCCTTTTAACCTTGTGGACTTCCCTAGAATCCCAGAACCAGCACCAAGATTAGCCTGCCCTCCCTCTGACATTGAGCTCATGCTTCAAGAGTATCGTCAGGCCCGTGAAGAGGCCAAGGCAGAGATCGCACAGGCTCGAGATCGGCTCAAGGAGCGGAGTGAACAAGAGAAAAAGAGAATCCGCCAGCAGATCATCTCCCAGCTGCTGAAGGTGGGGAACGAGGCAGTCCTCTGCCTTAGGACAGGCCTGGAACCTGGGCCAGACCTTTACTCTGCCTGTTTGTGAGTCTGATACGGTTGTAAAGTGCAGGGCTCTGCTTCCAGCCCAAAGCTGGACCTAGATCCCCTTTACCCCCTCATCAGAGCACTGCTGTCCCAGGCTAAAGTGTGGGAGGAAGAGGCTTCTGTGTGGAGTTAGGGACATGGGGAAGGAAGCATAGAGAGTTGTGGCTTCTGGGAAGTAGGTGAGAGGCTGCAGCAGGAGGTTCTGGGATGTAACTGGTGACAGCTGTGGAGGTGACAGGGAAGGGAGAGGATGTGGCAGTGTGGTATCATCAGAAGCTAGTTCATCTCTGTTCTTCCCAGGAAGAGGAGAAACTACAGATTCTAGCCAACTCCAGCTCCCTGTACACCAGTTCCAATGGAAGCCTATCTTCTGGTGCCACGTCTGATTACAACAGCAGCCCAGCCTTCTTGGGCCACCTCCAGTCCCTAGAGGTTTTGGTGAGTAGGAAAACATCAGGGAGCTTCTGAGATGACTGTGGATAGGGCCAGCCCTTTCAGGGGCTGTGCTGCTGTGAGCCCTTCCTGTGCAGCTTGCTTTAGGTCTGCCTTCCTCTCCCTTTATTCTTGCTTTTTTGCTTTTTTGTTTTAAAAGCTTTGTTTTGTTTTTAATTATGTGTGTTTGTTTCTGTGTGTAGGTACATGTGTGTGAGCGCTGGTACCCACAGAGGCCAAAGGCCTCAGGTCTCCCTGGAGCTGGCATTACAGGTGGTTGTGAGCTGTCTAATGTGGGTGCCAGAAATGGAACCTGGGTCCTTTATGAGAATAGTGCACACCTGGGCATAGTGGTGCAGGATTTTAATCCTAGCACTCAGGAGGCAGAGGCAGGTGGATATCTGTATGTTTAAGGCCAGATTGATCTATATCCAGGACAGCCAGAGCTACATACTGAGACCCTGTCTCAAAACAAAAGCAAAATCCAAACAAACAAACAAAATCCAATCTACAAACAGAATATGTTCAGTTTTATTTTAGTTTTTAGGTTTTGGTTGGTTGGTTTTTGTCATTTAAAAATATTAAAGATTTATTGTTTTGGTTAGGTTATGGGGTTTGTTTGTTTGTTTAAAGACAGGGGCTCACTGTATAAAGTCCTAGCTGGCTTGGAATTCACTATGTAGACCAGGTTGGCTTTGAACTCAGAGAAATTCACCTGTCACTGCCTCTGCCTCCTGAGTGCTGGAATTAAAGGCATGTGCCATCATGCCCAGCAAGATTTATTTTTATTTTTTATATGGGTGTTGCCTGCAGGTTTGCATATTTCCACAAGAGTACCTGGTGTCTATAAGATCAGAAGAGGGCATCAGATCTCCTGGGACTGGACTTACAGACAGTTGTGAACCACTGGGAATCAGACCCAGGTCCTTTGGAAAAGCAAGCCCTGCTCTACTTCCCCCTCCCCACCTCTCCCTACTACCTCCCCTCTCCCCCAGATCCAACCCCCTTCCACTTCTCAGAAAAGAGCAGGTCTCTCAGGGACATCAACCAAACATGGCATAACAAACTTTAAGACCAGGCACATAGCATCGCTTTAAAACTGGACATGGTAGTATGGAAAAGGTTCCATAAGCTGGCAAAAGAATCAGGGACAGCCCCTGTTTCCACTGTTAGGATTACCCCAAAGAACCCCAAGTTACCCAGCCATAACATAGATACAGAGAACCTAGGTCAGACCTCTACAGGCTCCCTGATCTCTGAGTCCCCATGAGTTCCAGTCAGTTCTGTGCACACTGTTTTCTCATGGTACGTCCCTGATCCCTCTGGTTTCTCTGATCCTGCCCCTACCCCTTCCAGAACTCCCAGAGCGCTACCAATGTTTGGCTGAAGTCCTCTGCGTTTGCTCCCTGAATGAAGCCTCTCTAGTCTCTTTGATGATAGTTCTGTTAGGCTCCGGTCCCAGAACACTCTGCGGCAGGACAAACTAGGTCGAAGGTTCTGTGGCTGGGTTGGTGTCCCAGTCCTGCTCTTAACACTGAGCCGAGTTCTCTAGACCAACTTAAAATTTTATTTTATCCTGAATAGTAGATGCTATTTTAGGATAAGGTAGTAAATAAACTGGTGTTCCCTTTAGACCATTTAGAGACTTAAGCTTGTTAGGGATAGAAATACTAATCTTCTTATTTTATGTTCCCTCTTGTTGCCCTGAGCTAACTTAAGGAATGCTAAGCCAGCGTAATCTGTGGTGTGTCCAAATCTACAAGGTCAATGGCGCCCTGAAGAGGCTGTTTGAACTGAGATGGAGGGATGAGATTCAGAAGAGCCGAGTAGTGCTAGTGTTGGGAGAGAGACAGCCTAAGAAGGAGGCCTCAAAGGGGAGAGTAAAGAGCTGAGCAGGAGCGGAGTATAGAGCAAGGTGTGTGAGTGGCAGGAGAGTGCACTGAGAACTCTGGCTACTTTCTGACTGATGATGGCTACTCCACAGAAAGGAAGTGATAGAAAACACAGACACACACACGTACACACACGTGCACACATATACATATATATAATAGAATAAATGGATTGAAAGTGAAAGAGACAAGTGAAAAGTTCTCAGGGAGAACTTCCCCTCGGGATGGAGGTCCTCCAACTCAATGATCAGACCGAGACCACCGGATGCAATCAGCAAGAGGATTTGGTTTATTGTCGGGATACACAGGCACAGACACCTGTGGGCGCTTCAGTCACTCGGGGGACTGGCGCGCCCCACGGAACCAAGGATGGGCTTTTTATAGGATTCTGGGGAGCAGAAGCAAGCATACAGAAGCAGATGCATGGTTACAGGGATATAATTGGTGGATTCTAATGTGGCAAGGGTTTAGCCCGGGGGCAAGTTCCCTAGCTACCTTCTTGGAACATAACGACTGACTCGGCCCCCCAAGGGTTTAGCCCGGGGGCAAGTTCCCTAGCTACCTTCCTGAAACACCAGGGTGTGGGACCTCTCCCGGGGCTTTTCTCATTGTCAGGCGCTCAACCGCAGTCGTCCTGTTGCCATGCCTTCAACCATACACATCTTGCTTGGCAGCCGCTGTGTACTCAGTGTTCTAACCTTTCCCTGAACCAGTCATCTTAAGTACAGCCTTGCAAAATGGCGTTACTGCTGCTAAGCTGGGGTCTTTCAACAAGAACAGCATGGAAAGACCTATTAGAGAACCATGGCACAACTGAGCAAGGCGGTAAGAACGTGGTTTTGGCATTTTCAGTGAGATGATCATATATGGGTGCAAGGGGAAGAGCAGATGCTTGGTGACTGACAGCTGAGAACAGCACGCACTCATTTGCTGATTGCTAGTGTATGTGATGTGTGTATGTGATGTGTATATTGGGGTGCACATGCTGCAGTGCATGTGTGAACATTACAGAGACAACTTTGTGGAGTTGGTTCTCTCCTTCCATCTTGATGTGGACTCAGGGATTAAACTCAGGTCTCCAGGTTTATATGGAAAGTGCTCAGCCCTGAACTCATGTTTGGCCTAAGAAGTTGTGACAGCCACAGTGACAGTGAAGGATGCTGGAAGATGCTTTGTGGGGGGAAAGTTGTGAGTTTGATATTTTCTTACTGGGTTGAAGGTATTTCTGAAGAATCCGTCTTGAATCAAGAAGGCAGCTGGAAACATGAATACTCCAAGTAAGGTCTGGCTGGAGATAAATATTTAAAGTTCATATTATAAATTAAAATGCACATAGTAAAGAATAATATCTAAATGGTGGTATATGCCATGTAACATGAAAGTACATGTTTTCCCTACACAGAAGTGTGTGTCTATGCATGTGTGCATGCATGTGTTTGTGTGTGTGTGTGTGGTGGTGGTGGAATTTGAATATGTACCACCTTAGCCAGGGTGATATATTTGCTGAGGTCTGTGTACATACATGTGAATATGCACATGCATAGAAAAATGATGGACTTGGGCTGGCAGGGTGGTTCGGGGGTAAAGGACTTCTTGTCAGGCCTAATGGCCTGAGTTCAGTTCCATGTAGTAGAAGGAGAGAACCAGTTCTTGCAAGTTGTCCTCTGACCCCCACATCACACACACACACACACACACACACACACACACACACACACACTCATGGGGGGGCAGCCAAACATACATACATACATATATACATACATTTTAAAAATGTAATTAAAACAGGGAATGTGGTTGGGTTTTATTTTTTTCTTAAAAATATCTTTGGATTTTATTGCCTATACTAGCTCAGTCTTTTTCATAGCTGAATAGTATTCATTTTCTCTTTTATTATCGTTAGTAGACTGTGTTGTATAGGTAATATATTCATGGAGTAGAAGAGCCAAAGATATAAATGTATCTTACTCTTTATTTTTGAAACAGGGACTCACTATAGATCCCTGGCTGGTTTAGATCTTGCTATGTAGACCAGGCTGGCCTCAAATTCACAAAGGTTCACCTGCCTCTGCTCTTTTAGTGCTAGGATTAAAGGCATGCACCACCACACCCAGTTATCTTTGTTTGTTTTTATTTACTTACTTTTATTATTTTGGAGACAGCTCTGGCTGTCTTGGAACTCTATGTGGACCAGGCTGGTCTTGAATTCATAGAGATTGGCCTGCCACCATCTCCTTAGTTCTGGAATTAAAGGTGTGTACCACCATAACCAGTTACCCAATTTTTAAACAGTAAGTCAAAATATACCACTCTGGCTTCTAGCCCAATGCCAAGGATGCTTTTGAACTTTTTTATGTTTTTTTAAGATTTATTTGTTTTATATGAGTACATTGTAGCTGTCTTCTGACACACAAGAAGATTTTATTACAGATGGTTGTGAACCACCATGTGGGTGCTGGGATTTGAACTCAGGACCTCTGAAAGAGCAGTCAGTGCTCTTAACCACTGAGCCATCTCTCCAGCCCTTTTATGGTTTTTTTAGTCACGTTTTCTCCCTGTAGCCCTGGCTATCCTGAAACTCACGCTGTAGAGTAGACTAGCCTCAAATTCAAAGCTCTGCCCACCTCTGCCTCTCAAGTGCTGGGATTAAAGGTGTGTGCCACGACTTCACAGCTTGAACGTTGATTTGTTTTTATATAATCATATGTGTGTGTATGTGCAGTACTTGTATCATATTCCCCCAGTCCTTTCTTCCCCTCCTCATACAGCCAATCCCATTGTATTAAGTCAACCTCATACTTCTGTTTGCTTTGGGAAGCAGTAAGTTAGGGTTACTCAGAGGGGCTCGGGTGAACGCTTGTTTTCAGGAGCATGGGCTCTCAATCAGTGGCAGCATCAAAGCAAATGTGTCTCCCTCCTTCATCAACCATTAACCATACATAGATTCTCAGGAGGGAATCCTGTGCTTCCTCAACTCATGACAAGATGTCAGCAGGCCCACTCTGCAGGTAATCACAGTTCAGGACTGCAACAGCCATAGCGTGCCTGGAAGTCAGCATTCTGCATCACTTCTCTTCGTCTGCCTCTTCCTTCCATTCCTCCTGCCCCTTCTTTTCCTTCTTCCATGATGTTCCTGAGCAGATATAGCTGAGCACACAATAGTCACTCATTCATAGTTTGACCAGAGTTATGAGCCTGTAGTCATTGCTACTCAGGGTGACATTTTGGGTTTCCACACAGCCAGAGAGTATGTGGTACTTGTGTTACTGTGCCTGGCTTATTTAATGTCTTCCAGTTCTATTGATTTTTGACATAATAAGGTTTTATTTTTCTTTATGTCCAAAGAGTATTGCACTGTGTATATAAATGACATTTTCTTTGTCATTCATCTGTCACATAGCTCTCGTAAGTAAAACTTCAGTAACCGTGGGCCTGAAACTATCTCTTTGTATATGGATTTATCTCTGTTGTATTATGTGTAGTGGGTATACTAATGTGCATTCCTACAAAAATAGTAGGGGTCCTTTTTTCTCCATGTACTCAACAGCATTTGTTTTTATATATGGAATAGTCATTCTAACTGGAATGAGATGGAATATAATTATAGTTCTGATTTGCATTTCCCCAATGACTAATAGTGAAATGTTTTTTATATGTGTTGGTCATTTGTTAAATCTTTTTTTGAGACATACCTATTTAGATCACTTGCTTACTTTCACAGTTGGATTACTCACTCTTATGTTAAAAGTTTAGTTCTTTATAATCTATATATTAATCTGTTGTTTTCAAATACTAAATCCCAGCCCTTTGATTTGACCAGTGAAGTCTCAGGAGCCTGATACTGGGGGGAAACTAGCTAGCTCAAAGGAGCAGAGCAAACACCCAGCTGACCTTCCTATTTTGCCAGTGACCCAGAGGGGAAAAGTTTCTTCTCCTCCATGCTGTCTTAAATATTCAACTCAAAGGCCCTCCTCTCTGTTATGCTTTGCCTCTTGACCTAGGGTTGACTTTATTTCTGGGCCACACCACAAGTTCTTTTTTGTAATAGAAAGCTCTGGGACAACAGGCGTGTGCTAGGGCTGAGCCGCAGTACAAGGTTTTTCTAGTTCACGACTTCAGGGTTAAAACAAAACGTGGTAAGATATCCTGTTAACATTAATCCTCTGTCAAGTGGATAGCAGATGCATTCTTATGCCTGTGTGTTGTTTGATTGTTTGTTTATGAGTATATTGTCACTGTCTTCAGATACACCAGAAGAAAGCAACTGGTCCAAGCTAATATGTGGTTGCTAGAAACTGAACTCAGGACCTGAACTGGAAGAGCAGTCAGTGCTCTTAACCGCTGAGCTATCTCTCTAAGTTGTCCAGCCCTCTAAGTTGTCTTTCTGCTGGTAATTTTCTTTGCTGTACAGAAACTTTTACATGTAATTAATCTCAACTGTCAATTTTAATTAATTAATTTTTTGAGACAGGTTTCTCTGTACAGCCCTGGCTGTCTGGAACTCACTCTGTAGACTTGGCTGGCCTAGAACTCAGATCTACCTGTCTTTGAGCCTTGGGAGTGTTGGGATTAAAGGTGTGCACCACCACTGCCCAACTGAACTGTCAGTTTTAGAATTTTGTAGATACGTCCAGGAAATCATTGTGTCAGTTTTGAAGTATTTCCTTTGCTTTCCTATAATCTCAGTTTCAAGTTTTTCACTAAGGTCTTTGGTCCAGAGCCTGGTAGGGCAATACACATCTGTAATCCCAGCTGTTGGAATGTTGAGGAAGGAGAATCAGGACTTTTAGATTAACTGTGGTGTAAAAAAGATACTCTCAGAAAACAAAATCTTTGTATTCATTTTGAGTTGATTTTGTGCTGATGAGGGTTCAGATTCAGCTCTCTCCGTGTGTGGATGTCCACTCTTCCCAGTGATATCTGTTCAGCTGTCCACTCTCTGGTGTTTGTTTGGGGACCTTTGTGAAGTATCAGTTGGCTGTGGATATAAGATTTATTTCTAGATTTTCAATGGTCTGTGTGTTTTTTATGTCAATACCACAGTTTTTGTTAGTGTGATTCTATAGTATGTCTTGAAATCAAGTATCGTGAAGCTTTCTTCAACTTTGCTCTTTTTATTCAAGATCTATTTAGAGCACTTTACATTTCCACGTGGTTTTCTGTTTCTATGAAAAATGGCATTGACATTTTGATGCAAAATATGTTGAATCTGTGGATTGTTTTGAGTGTGTTGGACATGTAACTAATTCTTTTAAATAGTGAGCTTTTGGGGAGATATTTCCATATTTGAGCTTGACGAAGTGAAGTTCTTTTCAGTTAAGTGTATGTGTGTGTGTGTGTGTGTGTGTGTGTGTGTGTGTGTGTGTGTGTGTGTGTGTTTTGTAATGTTTGTAAATGTGTGCATCAGATCCCCTGGATCTGGGTATAAGTAGATATAAGTGCAGAAACTGAACTAGAGTCCTTTGGAAGATCAGTGCTCTTAACCTCTGAGCCATCTTTCAATTCTGGTTTTTAATTTCTTTTTTCAGTGTTTTGCAATTTTCATTGTGTATGTATTTGTATCTGTATCTTAGTTAAGTTTATCCATAGCCACAAAATAAATAAATGAGACACCTGTTGTGGGTGGCTTTATCTTTATGATTTTTTTTTTTTTTTCTTCTTTTTTTTTTTTGCGAGCTGGGGACCGAACCCAGGGCCTTTATGCTTCCTAGGCAAGCTCTACCACTGAGCTAAATCCCCAACCCCTATCTTTATGATTTTTAATGGTATAGGAATGGAGTTAGGGACAGTTAAAGCTGTCACATGAGTACTGAGAACTGAATGGGGTCCTCTGAAAGAGCAGCACATGCTTTTTGTTTTATTATGTTGAGACTGTCTCTGTAGCTCTGACTGTCTAAACCAAGCTGACCTCGAACTCAAATATCTGCCTGCCTCTGCCTCCCAAATGCTGGAATTACAGGCATGTGCCACTATGCCTGGCCAGAGAGCATGCACGTAACTGCGGAGCCCTCTTTCCAGCTCCTTGGTGTATTCTTGTGTTCTGTTTCCAAGTGTCTGGTTGAGAACTTTGCATCTGTATTTATCAGAGAGGTTGGCCTATAGCTGTGCTATTGTGTCCTTCTCTGGCTTTGGTAGCAGGACAGTACTGGCTTCCTAGAATGAGATTGTTTTCTTTTCTATTTTATGGAACAGTTATAAGAGCATTGGCAGTAACTTCAAAAGTTTGATGGAATTAGGTAATGAAAGTCATCCAGTCTGGGACTTCTTTGTTGAAAGATTACTTATTGTTGTTTCATTCTTGTTGCCTGTTATAGATCTGTTTCTTTATACCCACTTGATTTCATTTTGGTTGGTCATGTGTGTCTAGGAATTTATCTAGATGTAGATTTTCCAGCTTTTAGGACTCTGTTCCTTCATGATCCTCTGGCTTTCACTGGTGCCTGGCCAACTCTCCCTTTTCATTTTCATTTAGTATAAGGGAACTACAGTATCCTCTCTTTCCCTTCTGTGTCACACTTGTTTGAGTCAGTCACTGTACTAGACCAGGTCTTGTTCATGAGGTGGCTCTCCTTGCTGCACAGTAGAATGTCTGTGAGGTCCCAGTGATGGAGTCAGGACTGATTCCCAGAGCAGCAGGTCCATTATAAAATGGCCTCTGTCTACAGAACCCTGGGGATGACTAGGATTTGAAATCAATCCTTTTCCAAAGTCAGGCTGTGACGAGTCCAGGTTCCTTATCTATCTATGCTATAAACCTATGTGGTTGAGGGTCTTCCCAGTAGCCAGGCTTGTCCAGATTCCACTGATCGGCTTTCATGGACTTTGTTTACTCCCCTGCAGAAGAAAAACATCTTCCTGGGCAATAGAACTAGGGCAAGTGCTGGGATATTGTTTCTCCTGCTGTGGTCCTGCCTCAGGTCTTTGGAAGCTATAGGTTTCCTTTTGCCACTGTGTGGAAAACCAGTGTTCTTGCATAGCTGCTCCTGGAAATGTGAAGTTACAGTCTGCTACTTTGTATTTGTGGAGGAACAGGTGATCAACACCCGGTCCAAAGTGTTTGTTCTCAAGTCACATGTGCCACATTGCATAGAGTCAGCAAACAATCATATTGGATAGTTTTCTAGGTTTCTTTAAGACTATAGGCATGTCATTGTCAAATCCCAGATATCTCACCATGCCCTCGCTGTGTTACTATGTACTCCTGCCCGTAGCAGCATTAGCTAGATCTTAACTTTTTCCAGACATTAGTGACACTTAAGTTTCACACTAGGTTTTTTTTTTATCTTTATTAACTTGAGTGTTTCTTATTTACATTTCGATTGTTATTCCCCTTCTCGGTTTCCAGGCCAACATCCCCCTAATCCCTCCCCATCCCCTTCTATATGGGTGTTCCCCTCCCCATCTCTTCCCCCCATGACTGCCCTCCCCCTAACAATCACGTTCACTGGGGGTTCAGTCTTGGCAGGACCAAGGGCCTCCCCCTCCACTGGTGCTCTTACTAGGCTATTCATTGCTACCTATGAGGTTGGAGCCCAGGGTCAGTCCATGTATATAGTCTTTGGGTAGTGGCTTAGTCCCTGGAAATTCTGGTTGCTTGGCATTGTTGTTCATATGGGGTCTCAAGCCCCTTCAAGCTCTTTGAGTCCTTTCTCTGATTCCTTCAACGGGGGTCCCGTTCTCAGTTCAGTGGTTTGCTGCTGGCATTCGCCTATATATTTGCTGTATTCTGGCTGTGTCTCTCAGGAGGGATCTACATCCGGTTCCTGTCAGCCTGCACTTCTTTGGTTCATCCATCTTATCTAATTGGGTGGCTGTATATGTATGGGCCACATGTGGGCTCTGCATGGGTGTTCCTTCTGCCTCTGTTCTAAACTTTGCCTCCCTATTCCCTGCCAAAGGTATTCTTGTTCCCCTTTTAAAGGAGTGAAGCATTTGCATTTTGGTCATCCTTCTTGAGTTTCATGTGTTCTGTGCATCTAGGGTAATTCAAGCATTTGGGCTAATAGCCACTTATCAATGAGTGCATACCATGTGTGTTTTTCTGTGATTGGGTTACCTCACTCAGGATGATATTTCCAGTTCCATCCATTTGCCTATGAATTTCATAAAGTCATTGTTTTTGATAGCTGAGTAATATTCCATTATGTAGATGTACCACATTTTCTGTATCCACTTCTCTCTTGAAGGGCATCTGGGTTCTTTCCAGCTTCTGGCTATTATAAATAAGGCTGCGATGAACATAGTGGAGCACGTGTCTTTTTTATATGTTGGGGCATCTTTTGGGTAAATGCCCAAGAGAAGTATAGCTGGGTCCTCAGGTAGCTCAGTGTCCAATTTTCTGAGGAACCTCCAGACTGATTTCCAGAATGGTTGTACCAGTCTGCAATCCCACCAACAATGGAGGAGTGTTCCTCTTTCTCCACATCCTTGCCAGCATCTGCTGTCGCCTGAGTTTTTGATCTTAGCCATTCTGACTGGTGTGAGGTGAAATCTCAGGGTTGTTTTGATTTGCATTTCCCTGATGACTAAAGATGTTGAACATTTCTTTAGGTGTTTCTCAGCCGTTCGGCATTCCTCAGCTGTGAATTCTTTGTTTAGCTCTGAACCCCATTTTTTTTTCTTTTTTCTTTTTTCAGAGCTGGGGACCAAACCCAGGGCCTTGTGCTTGCTAGGCAAGCGCTCTACCACTGAGCTAAATCCCCAACCCCTGAACCCCATTTTTTAATAGGGTTATTTGTCTCCCTGTGGTCTAACTTCTTGAGTTCTTTGTATATTTTGGATATAAGGCCTCTATCTGTTGTAGGATTGGTAAAGATCTTTTCCCAATCTGTTGGTTGCCGTTTTGTCCTAACAACAGCGTCCTTTGCCTTACAGAAGTTTTGCAGTTTTATGAGATCCCATTTGTCGATTCTTGATCTTAGAGCATAAGCCATTGGTGTTTTGTTCAGGAAATTTTCTCCAGTGCCCATGTGTTTGAGATTCTTCCCCACTTTTTCTTCTATTAGTTTGAGTGTATCTGGTTTGATGTGGAGGTCCTTGATCCACTTGGACTTAAACTTTGTACAGGGTGATAAGAATGGATCGATTTGCATTCTTCTACATGTTGACCTCCAGTTGAACTAGCACCATTTGCTGAAAATGTTATCTTTTTTCCATTGGATGGATTTGGCTCCTTTGTCAAAAATCAAGTGCCCATAGGTGTGTGGATTCATTTCTGGGTCTTCAATTCTGTTCCATTGGTCTGTCTGTCTCTGTACCAATACCATGCAGTTTTTTATCACTATTGCTCTGTAATACTGCTTGAGTTCAGGGATAGTGATTCCCCCTGAAGTCCTTTTATTGTTGAGGATAGTTTTACCTATCCTGGGTTTTTTTTTTATTCCAGATGAATTTGCAAATTGTTCTAACTCTCTGAAGAATTGGATTGGTATTTTGATGGGGATTGCATTGAATCTGTAGATCGCTTTTCGTAAAATGGCCATTTTTACTATGTTAATCCTGCCATTCCATGAGCATGGGAGATCTTTCCATCTTCTGAGGTCTTCTTCAATTTCTTTCTTCAGAGGCTGGAAATTATTATTGTACAGATCTTTTACTTGCTTGGTTAAAGTCATACCAAGGTATTTTATATTATTTGGGACTATTATGAAGGGTGTCGTTTCCCTAATTTCTTTCTTGGCTTGTTTCTCTTTTGTGTAGAGGAAGGCTACTGATTTATTTGAGTTAATTCTATACCCAGCCACTTTGCTGAAGTTGTTTATCAGGTTAAGTAGTTCTCTGGTGGAACTTTTGGGATCACTTAAATTTACTATCATATCATCTGCAAATAGTGATATTTTGACTTCTTCTTTTCTAATCTGTATCCCCTTGATCTCCTTTTGTTGTCTGATTGCTCTGGCTAGAACTTCGAGAACTATATTGAATAAGTAGGGAGAGAGTGGGCAACCTTGTCTAGTCCCTCATTTTAGTGGAATTGCTTCAAGTTTCTCTCCATTTAGTTTACTGTTAGCGACTGGTTTGCTGTATATGGCTTTTACTATGTTTAGGTATGGGCCTTGAATTCCTATTTTTCAGGACTTTTTATCATGAAGGGGTGTTGAATTTTGTCAAATGCTTTCTCAGCATCTAATGAAATGATCATGTGGTTTTGTTCTTTCAGTTTGTTTATATAATGGATCACGTTGATGGTTTTCCATATATTAAACCATCCCTGCATGCCTGGGATGAAACCTACTTGATCATGGTGGATGATTGCTTTGATGTGCTCTTTGATCCGGTTTGCCATAATTTTACTGAGTATTTTTGCGTCAATATTCATAAGAAAAATTGGTCTGAAGTTCTCTCTTGTTGGGTATGAGGTCTTCTATGAAGGTCTGATAGAATTCTGCACTAAACCCGTCTGGACCTGGGCTCTTTTTGGATGGGAGACCTTTAATGACTGCTTCTATTTCCTTAGGAGTTATGGGGTTGTTTAAATGGTTTATCTGTTCCTGATTTAACTTCGGTACCTGGTATCTGTCTAGGGAATTGTCCATTTCCTGCAGATTTCCAATTTTTGGTGAATATAGGCTTTTGTAGTAGGATCTGATGATTTTTTGAATTTCCTCTGATTCTGTCGTTATGTCTCCCTTTTCATTTCTGATTTTGTTAATTTGGACACACTCTCTGTGTCCTCTCGCTAGTCTGGCTAAGGGTTTATCTATCTTGTTGATTTTCCCAAAGAACCAACTTTTGGTTCTGTTGATTCTTTCTATGGTCCTTTTTGTTTCTACTTGGTTGATTTCAGCTCTGAGTTTGATTATTTCCTGCCTTCTACTCCTCCTGGGTGTATTTGCTTCTTTTTGTTCTAGAGCTTTTAGGTGTGCTGTCAAGCTGGTGACATATGCTCTCTCCTGTTTCTTTCTGCAGGCACTCAGAGCTATGAGTTTTCCTCTTAGCACAGCTTTCATTGTGTCCCATAAGTTTGGGTATGTTGTACCTTCACTTTCATTAAATTCTAAGAAGTCTTTAATTTCTTTCTTTATTTCTTCCTTGACAAGGTTATCATTGAGTAGAGCATTGTTCACTTCCATGTATATGTGGGCGTTCTTCCCTTATTGTTATTGAAGACCAGCCCATGGTGGTCTGATAGGACGCATGGGATTATTTCTATCTTTCTGTATGTGTTGAGGTCTGTTTTATGACCAATTATATGGTCAATTTTGGAGAAAGTACCATGAGGTGCTGAGAAGAATGTATATCCTTTTGCTTTAGGATAGAATGTTCTATAAATATCTGTTAAGTCCATTTGGTTCATGACTTCTCTTAGTCTGTCTATGTCTCTGTTGAATTTCTGTTTCCATGATCTGTCCATTGATGAGATTGGGGTGTTGAAATCTCCTACTATTATTGTGTGAGGTGCAATGTGTGCTTTGAGCTTTAGTACGGTTTCTTTTATGTATGTAGGTGCCCTTGTATTTGGAGCATAGATATTTAGGATTGAGAGTTCATCTTGGTGGATTTTTCCTTTGATGAATATGAAGTGTCCTTCCTTATCTTTTCTGATGACTTTTAGTTGAAAATCGATTTTATTCGATATTAGAATGGCTGCTTCAGCTTGCTTCTTCAGACCATTTGCTTGAAAGTTGTTTTCCAGCCTTTCACTCTGAGGTAGTGTCTGTCTTTATCTCTGAGGTGTGTTTCCTTTAGGCAGCAGAATGCAGGGTCCTTATTGCATATCCAGTTTGTTTATGTCTTTTTATTGGGGAGTTGAGACCATTGATGTTGAGAGATATTAAAGAATAGTGATTATTGCTTCCTGTTATATTCATATTTGGATGTGAGATTATATTTGTGTGCTTTTCTTCTCTTTGTTTTGTTGCCAAGACATTTCTTGCTTTTTCTAGGGTGTAGCTTGCCTCCTTATGTTGGGCTTTACCATTTATTATCCTTCGTAGCACTGGATTTGTAGAAAGATATTGTGTAAATTTGGTTTTGTCATGGAGTATCTTGGTTTCTCCATCTATGTTAATTGAGAGTTTTGCAGGATACAGTAACCTGGACTGGCATTTCTGTTCTCTTAGGGTCTGTATGACATCTGTCTAGGATCTTCGCTTTCATAGTCTCTGGTGAGAAGTCTGGTGTGATTCTGATAGGTCTGCCTTTATATGTTACTTGACCTTTTTCCTTACTGCTTTTAATGTTCTTTATTCTGTGCATTTGCTGTTTTGACTATTATGTGATGAGAGGAGTTTCTTTTCTGGTCCAATCTATTTGGAGTTTTGTAGGCTTCTTGTATGTTTATGGGCATCTCTTTCTTTATGTTAGGGAAGTTTTCTTCTATGATTTTGTTGAAGATATTTACTGGTCCTTTGAGCTGGCAGTCTTCACTCTCTTCTATACCTATTATCCTTAGGTTTGATCTTCTCATTGAGTCCTGGATTTCCTGTATGTTTTGGACCAGTAGCTTTTTCCATTTTCCATTATCTTTGACAGTTGTGTCGATGATTTCTATGGAATCTTCTGCTCCTGAGATTCTCTCTTCTATCTCTTGTATTCTGTTGGTGATGCTTATATCTACGGCTCCTTGTCTCTTCCTTTGGTTTTCTATATCCAGGGTTGTTTCTCTGTGTCCTTTCTTTCTTTTTTTTTTTTTTTTTTTAAGATTTATATATTATATATGAGTACACTGTAGCTGTCTTCAGACACACCAGAAGAGGGCATCAGATCCCATTATGGATGGTTGTGAGCCACCATGTGGTTGCTGGGAATTGAACTCAGGACCTTTGGAAGAACAGTCAGTGCTCTTAACCGCTGAGCCATCTCTCCAGCCCCCCCCCCCGTGTCCTGTCTTTATTGCTTCTATTTCCATTTTTAATTCCTTCAACTGTTTGTGTTTTCCTGGAATTCTTTCAGGGACTTTTGTGATTCCTCTCTGTAGGCTTCTACTTGTTTATTTATGTTTTCCTGTGTTTCTCTAAGGGAGTTCTTCAAGTCTTTCTTGAAGTCCTCCAGGATCATGATCAAATATGATTTTAAATCTAGATCTTGCTTTTCTGGTGTGTTTAGATATTCAGTGTTTGCTTTGGTGGGAGAATTGGGCTCTGATGGTGCCATGTAGTCTTGGTTTCTGTTGCTTGGGTTCCTGCACTTGCCTCGCCATCAGGTTGTCTCTGGTGTTATCTTGTTCTGCTATTCCTGACAGTGGCTAGACCGTCCTATAGGCCTGTGTGTCAGGAGTGCTGTAGACCTGTTTTCCTGTTTTCTTTCAACCAGTTATGGGAACAGAGTGTTCTGCTTTCGGGCGTGTAGTCTTTCCTGTCTACTGGTCTTCAGCTGTTCCTGTGGGCCTGTGTCCTGAGTCCACCAGGCAGGTCGCTTGGAGCAGAAAAGTTGGTCTTACCTGTGGTATCTGCAGCTCAAGTTGCTCGTGGGGGGCTGCTTTTGAGCTCTCAGTGAGGGCAGCAACCAGGAGGGCCTGCGCTGCCTTTTCCGGGAGCCCCGTGCACCGGGGTCCCAGATGGCGTTAGGTGTTTTCCTCTGGAGTCAGAAATGTGGGCAGAGTGTAGTCTCTTCTGGCTTCCCAGGCGTGTCTGCCCCTCTGAAGGTTTAGCTCTCCCTCCCACGGGATTTGGGTGCAGAGAACTGTTGACTGAGTCCCTTCAGGTCCGGGCAGTGTCTGGACTGCTCACACTAGGTTTTAAAATGAGATGTATTTTATGGTAAGGAAGCATATGATTTTCTAGAGCATTACTTTTTGGTCTTTGGAGAATACCATCTTGTTCATCTATTTATTTGTTCCTAATGGCCAATATGAAACTATTCTTGCATTCTTGGAATTCTCTTAAGTACATGCAGAATACTTGTGTATATGATGCATTATTCTTTTTTAAAAAAGATTTATTTATTATATACAAGTACACTGTATCTGTCTTCAGACACACCAGAGAGGGCATTAGATCTCATTACAGATGGTTGTGAGCCACCATGTGGTTGTGGGATTTGAACTCAGGACCTCTGGAAGAGCAGTCAGTGCTGTTAACCACCAAGCGATCTCTCCAGACCCTGTTTTGACCTTTTAAACATTTAGTAATGCTACATTTTTCTTGCCTCCAATAATGTCTCTGACCCAAAAGGCATAAAGGACTTATTTGGTCTTATTTATAAAAGATATAATCTCTGATATAATCCCTGTCCCCAACCCAGTTGTTGATTCAATATTAATTCATCATTATAGCTGGAAATCATCAGTGCAACACTGTCAACAGGTGAGGTCATCTAAGGCATTGACCCAGATGCAAAAAAAAACCCCAAGATATCAGTTTGTAGTTGAGGGAGAACAGGGAAGAAGCAGGGAGCCTGGGGCATGGGGGGCAGATCTTGATGAGGCATGTGAGTCTGCTGAAAGATGCAGAAAGGTGGGGCTGGCAAGCATCTTGGTGCCCTTCAGTGTTGTGGATCATTGTGGGTATTTGGAGGAGTGGTGAAAGCAAATGGTTCTAGTTTCTGTGCAGGTGAGAGGTAGGAGATGACAGATGGAACACTGGCTTCAGGAAACTCAGTGCTGAGAAGACACCTTTGTGTTTAAATGATATTATCTAGTGACAAGGGAGAGGTGGAGGCAAGTAGAGAGAGGTGATTACATGAAAGGGCTCCTAAGGGTTACAGGTCTAAAAAGGACTCGTGACTATTGCAGCAGGAGGGATGGAGTAAGGAAGGAGGTTGAGCTGTTTATTTAGAGTGTTCGTATGAATGCATATACCATGTCACACATTTGGAGGTCAGTATTGGTTCCGTACTGGGGACTCTGATTCTCAGGCTTGGCGTCAGGCGCCTTTACCTGGTGAATCATCTCGCTGGCCAGTGTTTTTGTTCCACTGAAGAGGTGGCTGACACAGTGTGCTAACCAAATACAGTAGAGTCCCAGAGGCTCTGGTCCCAGAGTAGGACTTCTGGCTCAGTGTGGCACCTGGCCAGGGCCAGTGTGTGCTGCTCAGAGCTCATTGCTCCTTCCCCATTTCCCCATTCACTTTGACTTTACTATCCACACTAAACCCCTCCAGTGATGCCCTTCCTGCTGCCACCATGGTACAGGTGGCTTTTCACATTATGACCCTGGAGTTTGGCCATTTGGTAGAGAACCTGTATAAGTTATTTCTCTGTTGATGAAATTAGCCAATTTAAGGCTCTGGGAGCTTCTGGGAGAAGGGCAGACCAGCCCCTGGGCTTGAAAGTTTAGAGTAGAGGGTAGGGTATGCCTGGTAGGAAGTAAGGGATGTGTGGGAGAACCTGGAGGCCAGGTCTGCTTTAGTATGTAAAATATGCACCCCAGCCCCTTATCCCAGGTTTGAAACCCAACAGGCCTCACGCCCAGCTACTGGTTAACCTGATTGCTGTGGCAGCTGATCTGCAAGTAATCCTTCAAGTCTACTGCCTAGACAGTGAAGGTTTTCTAGCTGGTGGCTACTACTATAACTTCTTGAGTCTTAGCCACTGTTCTATCGTTATGAAGAGAGACCCCATGACCAAGGCAGCTCTTACAGAAGCAAGCATTTCATTGTGGGGGTTTTGCTTAGTTTCAGGAGCTAAGTCCACTGTCATCATGGTAGGGAGCATGGCAGCAGGCCAACATGGTGTTGGAGAAGCAACTGAGGACTATATTTTGATCTGAAAAGAGTAACACTGGGCCTGGCATGGGCTTTTTTTTTTTTTAAGATTTATTTATTAATTATACGTAAGTACACTGTCACTGTCCTCAGAGACACCAGAAGAGGGCATCAGATCCCATTACAGATGGTTGTGAGCCACCATGTGGTTGCTGGGACTTGAACTCAGGACCTCTGGAAGAGCAGTCAGTGTTCTTAACCATCTGAGCCATCTCTCCAGCCCGACATGGGCTTTTAAAACCTTCAAGCCCATCCCCAGTGGCATACTTCCTGCAACAGGGCCACACCTTCTAATCCTTTCAAAGTGTCAGTCAAAGTGTCAGTCCAAAGGCTTGAAGACTTCCTTTTTTTTTTTTTTTTTCCCGGAGCTGGGGACTGAACCCAGGACCTTGCGCTTGCTAGGCAATCGCTCTACCACTGAGCCAAATCCCCAACCCTGGCTTGAAGACTTCCAAAGCCTTCAAGTATATGAGACTTGGGGACTATACTTATTCAAACCACCATAGTATCCACCATCCTCAAGTCAAATTGCAGTTGCTAGTGGAAGGCATTCTGGATCTCATTCTCAATGTCCTCTGTTCTGCAGGAGGACTCTCAAGTGCCAGATTCCCAAGACACTTGGATAGGGGACTGGCGGGGCCGGTCCACAGTGAGGAACAGTTACCTGTATCTGACTGGGTCTTCCTGGAAGAACTTAGCTCACAGTGAGTATGAAGCTTAGGGACTGTCTGCAGGAATTACTGACCCATGATTCCTGGCCCTGTATCACAGCTCCAGCACTTTGGCATTCAGGTCATTGCAGAATCTTCATTTCTTTGTTGTAGGCTGCAGAGCCTCGATGGGTAGTGGCTGCTGCTCTCCCTCCAGCCTGTCCAGCTTAGGAACCTGCTTCTCCTTCCCCTACCAAGACTTGGCCAAACACATTGTTAACACATCAATGGCTGATGTGAGTCTCTGGGTCTATTCATTCCCCTCTTCTCCTGTTGCTCTAGCCTGACTTACGTTAGATGGGAAGGGAGAAGGAGCCAGGCAGATTAGGCCCACCCAGGCATTGAGACTTCAGGAATTCTTCAACTTGACAAATGAGCATTTAGTAAATGTTAGTCAGACTGATGAACCTAGAGGCCTGGCTTCTACCCTCTGCCCCCAGGTAATGGCTGCTTGTTCGGATAATCTCCACAACCTCTTCATCCGCCAGGCATCAGCTGGCTGGAAGTAAGTTAATTTGCCATGCTTTGGTCTTTCTGCATTATTCTCCTTCTCCACTCAGCTTCCTGGCATTCCCCACACTAGTAAATTCCTTTCTGACTGTTTCTTGCCTCTGGTGTCCCCAAGCTATCAGGGTGAGGAGCAAGAGGTACAGCTTTACTACAAGGAATTCTCTTCTACTCGACATGGATTCTTGGGTGCAGGTGTGGTGTCCCAGCCACTCTCTCAAGTGTGGGCAGCTGTGAGTGATCCCACTTTGTGGCCTCTGTATCACAAGCCCATCCAGACATCAAGGCTACATCAGCGAGTGACCAACAGTATCAGCCTGGGTGAGTTTAAGGGCTTGAAAGTTTCCAAAGGCCTGGTAGGGAGTCAAAGGTCGAAGCAGCACTGTTGGGAGCTCTAGACTTCTCAGCAAGACTGCCAGAGATCTAGTTATGAACACAGAAAGCCTAGTATTCCATCTGTCTGTCTTTTTAGTGTACTTGGTGTGCGACACCACACTGTGTGCGCTGAAGCAGCTACGAGATTTCTGCTGTGTCTGTGTGGAAGCCAAAGAGGTGCCTATGTTGGTGTGGTAAAATGTTATGGGATAAAGTTAGGCTAAAGTGCCATGAGGTGCAATTAGCGGGGTGGCTTGAGTGCTGACGGTATTACCCCCGATCACCCTAACTATATTTAAATTTGTCCGTGTTTTGTTATTATACAGGCAGGACTCACATGTATCTCTGTCCCTAGGGACACCTATCAATCATGGCAACTCAGTCTGTGTATGATGCATCCATGCCAAGACCTAGCAGAAAAATGGTCAGAGGAGAGATCCTTCCCAGTGCTTGGGTCCTGCAGCCTGTTATCTTGGAGGGGAAAGAAATAACCAGAGTCATCTTCCTTGTCCAGGTGACACTGCACTGTATCCTGCCTCATGGCATATCTTGGGGATATATCTTTCCCGTTGCATAGAATCCTCAGTTATCATGCCATTTGGCCAGAGTAGGCTAATTGGAAGGGGAATCAAAGAGGGAGGAGTAAGGAAGTTGATAGTCTCTGTGAAGCTCCCAGCACTAGAGATTGGCCGACTTGTAGCCTATAGCTAGCCACGGTGTCCTTAGGAAACAGATGAATGGTTCTCCACTCTCAGGCCAACTTCATCACTGGGAGGGGAAAGCTAGTCCTTAGATCAAATGCTCAGGGGTCCAAGGGCATCTCCAGTCACCACTGCCAGAGTGGCTGCTCCGGGTCTGTTTGTACCTTCAGTTCTTCCTTCTGCTTTCAGGTGGAGCTGGGTGCACCAGGCTTCCCTCCCCATCTTCTCAACTCCTTTATCAAACAGCAGCCGTTGGTTGTGGCCAAGCTGGCATCTTTCCTTCGCCGTTAGTGTTGGGCCATGGAGACAGCACTGCTGAGGTGTAGGCCCAGGACACCTGAGACTCCAGCTGCTTCTAGACCCAGAGGCAAGAGGAGCCAGCAACCAGTACTTAGTACCTGGTTACCTCTGAAGAGTGAGCAACCTGAAGCTTCTGGCCGTAGCTGTCCAGAGGATGAAATCAGCTCACCTTCAGGATGTCTCCCCTTTATTCCTGCCTCTGGGGCTCAATGGCACCAAGTGTCCAAAACTGGAAAAGGCCCGCAGAGCTGGAGACTGCAGTGCTTTGGCAAGGTGCCTTCTTGGCAGGCAGGCACTGGCCAAGGTGCTCTGGATCTGCCTCCAAAATTCAGTTCCATTTTGTGATGGCGTGGCAGAAAGGACCAAAAACCATACAGTTTAAAGAATCATCTACACAAACCAAATCCTGATTCAGAATTTTCTCTCCTTGAATGTTTGCAAACATTTTACTATTCACATTGCTCTTCCCCACACTGTGTGTCACTGGTACAGTCAGTCTACCTTTTAAGCTCAGTACAATGGGAGACCACTGAAGAAACACCCCACAGGGTGTGGGGCCTGAACACCAGTAACACGACAGCTACATGCTGCTTGTGAAGAGGGATTTCAAGCAGATTGTCTTAGAGAGGACTAGCATAGGTCTTGACCTTGTGCTAACTAACACACCTCATGTTCCCAAATGCTGGGATCATGAACCGACCACAGCTAGCACCCACTTCTTTGTATATGGTAGGGTGTGGTAGCACATAGCAACAGCACTTTGTGGTAGTAGGAGCAGGAGGACCAGAATGGCCAGCCCATGATTCATTAGACCCTATCTTAAGCTTGGCACTTAGAAAGACGGTCAATAGTTAGAGAAAAGGGGCTGTTTTTTTGGTTTTTTTTGGGTTTTTTTTTTTTTCCCTGAAGATTTTCCATGTTGATTCAGAAATGGTAAGGATAAGAAAATTCCTTTATTTCTGTCACTCCAAATCTTTGATGGAAGAAGGTTCTCTTATAGAGATAGGACTGGTTAAAGGGTAAATTTCTTTGCAAGATTTTTCTATTCTTTTAGAATATTTATATATTATGAAAATTCATCCATGGTAATTTTTGGCAATACTTGAAAATGCAGTGTTATACATATGCCTACCAATTTCCCTCCTGCCCTCTTGCTTTGTGTGTTTTTTGAGTCAGGATCTCACTCTGTATGTAGCTTCAGTTTTCCAAGTCCCACACTAAGGACCGGAGCCTACCATGCCCAGTTTCTTCTACCTCTTTTCATGTAAGTGCCTTACTGAGACTGTTAACCTCCCCCCAACTCTCCCCCCACCAAAAAAAAAGGTCAAAATATTACTTTTAAAAATTAAAAAAAAAAGGGGGTTGGGGATTTAGCTCAGTGGTAGAGCGCCTGCCTAGCAAGGGCAAGGCCCTGGGTTTGGTCCCCATCTCCAAAAAAAAGAAAAAAAAAAGGGGGCTGGAGAGATGGCTCAGTGGTTAGGAGCACTGACTGCTCTTCTAAAGGTCCTGAGTTCAATTCCCAGCAACCACATGGTGGCTCACAACCATCTGTAATGGGATCTGATGCCTTCTTCTGGTGTGTCTGAAGACAGCTACAGTGTACTCCTATACATAAAATGAATAAATGAGTTTTTTTTAATAAAATAAATTACATATATATATAAAAAGTCAGGTAGTGGTGGGGCACACACCTTTGATCCAAGCACCCAGGAGGAAGAGGCAGGCAGATCTCTGAGTTTGAGGCCAATCTGGTCTACAGCATGAGTTCCTAGATAGCCAGGGCAACACAGAGAAACCCTATCTCAAACAGACAAATAAATAGAATGTACTGTTGAGGGTCATGATGGCAATATTTACTCACAGTTCAGGGCCGAGATTTTCTGTTTACATGCATGTGCTAGTATTATGATCTCAGCTACTGTAGGAATCTAAATAGGTGAACAGCATAAGGTGAAAAGTCCCTCATGAGACTTGAGTCAGCAATGTGAAGCATACGGTCAACTCTCTGTAACTTCATCTCCCACGTCTGTACATTTAACCATAGATCAAAAGATACTCAAGCAAAGTTTCTTGTCATAATTAGTTCCATATAGTTACACTAATTAAATCATCTCTGGACAACATATTAAAGGACATAAGAGGGGAAAGGAAAACCAAGGATGTGTACAGAAGGCAGATGCAGCTATAACACTATGCCATTATATATTAAGATGGCTGACCACCATGTATTCCCATATTTGTGGACCTGTACTGATCCTATTGTAAAAGACAGAAGATAAATCAGGTTCTGAAGAGCATATGGATCACCTGAGGCTGGGTCTGCTCCTGTCCAGGCATGGAGAGCTCAGTATTTTTTACCTGAGGCCACTGGTCCACAGAACAACAGTACAAATACTACTGACTATACCTGAGGTAATTCTGCCATTCCAGTTAAAAAGATATCACCAGGGTTGGGGATTTAGCTCAGTGGTAGAGCGCTTGCCTAGGAAGTGCAAGGCCCTGGGTTCGGTTCCCAGTTCCGAAAAAAAAACAAAAAAAAAAAAAAAAAAAAAAAAGATATCACCAAAAAAAGAGTTCTTGGTACAGAAAGGAGAATAAATAGTTCTCTACTTGATTACCTGCCTGTCTTTACAGTTGGTGGTTTGAGCAAGCTGTCCTTAAGACAGGCTTGCTTCATGGCTGAGTCCTTCAGTTTTCTGGGCCTCAGGCTTTCCTAAACAAGATAACAATTGGCCGTTAGCCTGCTGCTCACCTTTCCCAGGACTCAGCATTCTGAAGCAGGACTGTGGTTAAACTGCATGATAATCCTGACTTCTAGGCAAGAACAAGAAAACCATGATCATCCACTGGGCTTATAGCTCAGTGGAGTACTTGCCTCACATGTGAGGCGTGAGGTTTGGTAGCCAGCATTGACAGAACTGAGTAGGTTGTCGTTAACGTGTGAGTCAAGGCCCCTGGGCCCAATCCTAGATTTGGAAAAGGACTTAGGGGAAGGAAGAAGAGGCATACACCAGAGTTAAATAGCACTGGAGTGTAAGTTTAGAGAAACTTAACTTTCCTCAGGTCAAAAACCTTTTTGCAGTTGACTTCAGGAGTCATTACTGAGCACCTTCTGATACTTCCACTAAAGCCTGAGGCTTACTACCAAAACAAACAAACAGAAAGATAGTTTTACAGGGATAAATCACATTTTCAAAATACTGTCATCTTTGGGCACATGCCTTCAATCCCAGAACTTGGAAGGTAGAGGCAGGCAGAGCTCTATGAGTTTAAGGCAATCCTGGTGTATAGAGTGAGTTCCAGGACAGCCAGGGTTACAAAGAGAAACCCTGTGTTGAAAAACAAAACAAAACCCCCTTAAAAATCAGCTGGTTACAGGGGCTGTCAAAATAGCTGAAGGCTAAGCCCAGTGAATTTGAGCCCTGGATCCACATGGTAAAATGAGAACTGACTCCAGCAAGTTGTCCTTCAACTTCCAGAAGTGCGCCATAGCACTTGAGTGCAGACACTGAGTATAATAAAAAAGTCACCTCATTTATAGAAATGAGGTCTTGCTAACTATAACCCAGAAGACTGCTTTTGGTCAGAAGTTTTGAGTTAAATCAGACATCCCAGTGCCTACAGTACAAATATCACCAAAGCTACCTGCCATGTGGGTCGGCATAGACAGCAGGGAGCACATGGAGAGCAGGTGACAACAGTTCATAGCAGATTGTGTCTCTCAGACTGACAGAATGCAGACACCGTGAAGAAGCACACACTGCAATGCACAAAGCCCACTTCAGAGGGGAGAATAGCCATCGAGACCTTGTTAGAAATTTTATTAAAAAAAAAAAAACAAAACAAACCCAAGCCCCTTAAATTTTCTATACCAGGCTTAGTCTGACTAACTCCCTGCAAAGAGGCGAAGGTCCATATGAGACCAAGTTCCACTTAGGTGATTCCTACCTTATTGGCTGCCAATATTTGGGGGTAGGGGTGACAGTCCAGCTTCTGGACTCAAAGAAAATGTTTTGTCAATGTTCTCATAAGCAGAAGTTCTTTGCCTATTAAGATTTCTCAGAACCACAAAGTTTCAAGAGATGCTGGGATAGCAGCAACTTGAGGCTCGAAATAACATTGATCAGCACACGCATTTCTTTTAGCATCTGGATTAGAAACGCTAGCCCTTTTGCTCCAAGGTTAGAGTCTCTGGGCTTTTCCACTGTGACTCTGAATCAGGTTCTCCTTCCTCTAGATCTCAGGTGTTGAGGCCTGCGTCTGGATGCTTGAAGCAACACACTTCCTTCACTTAGGAGCAGCAAGCCCGATTACACACCTGGACACTTTTGCCCCAGCAGGGCGTGCAGTGGGTTCTTGAGCCTCCTCCTGAGGCTCAGGAGGCAGGTTCTGGTGACATGCCCAAGAGGGCTGCTTCCCAGCCCTAGCTTTGGGCTAGCACTGTCCCTCGATTTGGTTGCATAAGTTCACAAGCTCTCAGCTGGGGTTCTAGCAGATGGGGCTCAGCTAGGAACAAGCGAAATAGTGTTGACAATTCTTCTGAGAAGTCCTAAAGTAAGTAGAAAGGTTAAGAAAAGTAATTCTGGATGTTCTGTCCTTTCTAAGGTCAGTCCCACCCGAATAATCACTCGCAGCCAGTGAAACACTGATAACCCAGCTATTTCATCTAATGTCTTCTCTGCAGAAATGGATATAAACCTCCATGGCTGGTAAACTGAGGCATTAAGTTCCAGCAGGGAAAGTGGACTCTATTAAGAAGCAGAGGCTTTAACATTTTCAAGCACAAAGTATTAATCTTATTTTAACGGCACTATTTTGCTCTAAATCACAAGAGCATTTTAAATATAAGCCAAAATTTACTTGAGTTTCAAATCCCCAATATTCACTGTGCCATGCCTATTTCTAATTGTCCTTCTTTCCCTCTGTTCTTCTGAGAGTCTTACAAAGTAGTCACTTAGATCAAACCCAATACGTGGTCTCATGGTAGTCCTGGAAACACTTGGCAAAAAGGCACATAGCTGTAGCTATGGTGGGCTCACAATTAGAATCTCATTACCCAGCAAGTAGAAAGAATGCAAGTTTGTGGTTTGTGGGCTACAAAAGCAATCTTTAGGACAAATGAGACATATCTTCAAGACAAAGGGATTAACATTAAGATTCCTTACCCCTGGCCACTGGGCTTCATTAAGGCTGACTAAGCAGGCTTCTATTTCCAGATGCCCCATGAGATCCTTTTCTACCAGCTCCCGGAGTAAGAACAGTAGCAGGTCCCACTGCAAAACACCACAGAGAAGGTCAAAAGTTGTCAGGATCATATAGTAGTCCTAACAGTAGAGACTGAGGACTGTACAGTAGTCCCAAGAGTAGACAAAGGACAGAGCTGGAGTTGGAGTTGGAGATAACGGCTCAACATGCTGTTAAAAGCAATTCAACACTCAGGAGGCAGGGGCAGAGGGGCAGAGGGGCAGAGGGGCAGAGGATCTCAGGTCAGCCAGGTCTACAGAGTAAGTTCCAGCTATATAGAGAGAGTTCTGGCTACACAGTGAAATAATGTTTTGGGATGGAGAGATGGCTCAGAGGTTAAAAATACTGTCTGTTCTTCCAGAGGTTCTGAGTTCAATTCCCAGCAACACATGGTGGCTCACAACCACCTATAATCAGATCTGGTGCCCTCTTCTGGCATGCAGGCAAGAAAGCTGTATGATGTATACATGATAGATAAATGTTAAAAAAAAAAGAAACAATGTCTTGAACTCCCCCCTAATAATAAAAAAATAAAATAAATGATTATAAACTATTTACAAATAAACACACACAAAAAAAAAAAAAAAGAAAAGAAAAGAAAAGAAAAGAAAAGAAAGCTGCCCCGAGGAGGAAATTGAGACAAAGGGAATCTGCTTTAGCATGGATGCGGAAGAAAACAATAAAAACAGCAGTTATAAAATTTGGGGTGGGCCACTGGATAATGTTAAGAACATGACTTGGAGGGATGAAAGGATTGATTGATCAGCAGAGTTCCTTAATGGCAAACATGCCTGTGTCATGGGAGTCCAGTAGCAAGGGCCAGCTCTCCCATGTTCATACTTACAAGGCTGGCTCGCCCACAACTCCTTACCCCGGAAAGTGTGTAAGACTGCTTTCTGGAGTACTGCAGGTGGTTAGGGGCAGGGCCAGCTCTTCCTTGGATCCAAGTTGTATGAGTGTCTACCTGTAACCCTACTGCTAGATAGGAAAATCCTGGAAGCCAGCTAGTTTAGCCAATCAGTGAGTTTTAGGTTCAGTAAGAACAGTGCTCACTAGTAAGTACACATACTACCCCCTAATATGACTACAGGAGCTGGGCATGATGGCTCAAATTTGTAATCTGCACTTGGGAGGCAGAGGCAGGAAGAGTGCTGTGAATTTAAGGCCAGCATGGACTACAGAGTGAGATCCTAGCTGAAAATCCACATGCATGGGCCTAAGTGGTGGCTCAAAGCACTTGCTGCTCAGCAATTCACTTCTCAGTATTGACAAGGTAGCTCACAGCCACCCTAGTTCTAGTGGATCTAACAGATATATTAATGGTGCACACATGTGGACAAAACATTTATATACATAAATCTAAACTCCTAACAAAAATTACTTACCTCTCTTGGCCGAGTATCAGCCAGAAGCCCTACATTTCTTGGGCTGAGTAGAAGCTGCAATGGAACTGGCCCCTGGAAGTCATCCTTCCACAAGGAAAGCAGCATATGCAGAAGCCTTCGAGCGTGTCCTCGATCCAGCCTGTGCTGTGTTGGGGGCCCTAAGATGGGGATCTGGTCTGCAACTATAGGGAAAAAAGAAAAGGTAGAAGAGCATGTCCTATGCTTCTAAACTTGCTTGTACCCAACCTTGGGGTTTGGAGAATGTGGCACGAGGGACTTGGTAGAAAAGAGCCATACCTAGAAGGGACGCCAACTCTACAGAGCACTTGGCTAGATGCTGCTCAGCAGTCGGGCACAGAAACTGTGGGGTGGAAAAGGAGAAATAAGTATCATTTTTACTGCTCTGAGGATTGGTCCTGAGCCAGTGTGGCTCATGCCACATCTCACCTGGCGGCATTTCAGTGACTGGCCCAGCTGGTTTAG
The DNA here is from genome assembly GCF_011064425.1 of Rattus rattus. Lineage (NCBI taxonomy): Eukaryota > Metazoa > Chordata > Mammalia > Rodentia > Muridae > Rattus > Rattus rattus. The sequence continues at coordinate 98,849,971 of NC_046158.1, forward strand.
GAGCTGTTCCAGATGCTCTGGGGAAACTCCCTCCTCAGGGTCCCGAGGTCCGGCAGCCAGGGAGAGCACATCCTGTAGAGAGCAGTGATGAAACTTTATGCCAGAATGCCAGAAACTTGGTTTGGGATGGGAACCAGCCAGTGGAGAGAGGCAGAAGGAAAACAGAGCCCAAGGGAGTGAAGCAACTGGGTCAAGGTGTTCTTATGGCTGAGGCTCAGGCAGTAACAGCACAGCTAGAGAAGCAATCATATGGGAAATCCAGAGGGAAGTGGATGGACTGCTAAGCCTGTAGACTGTGTGCTGCCAGAGAGCGCAAAAGGTGTCACTCACTTTGAGACAAAACAACCAATTCCCAGAGGGCGTCTTAAAATACTTAGGGAAAATGTCCTATCTAGAGTCTGAATACTTCTCTCTCATGCTCCTCTGAGATCTCAAGATAGAATCCTCTGCATACTGAGAAGCTAGATTGATACCTTTCTCTCTCCTTCCTAAAGTCCCCATCTGTAGACATTGCTTTCTAGTCTCTCTCTATTTCTTTATTATAAGACCACTACCTTTGTTTGGAGCAGGGCCAGATAGTATTTTAGGTCTTGGGAGTCACAAGGGCTAAATACTGTTTCAACTATTCGTCTCTGCTTTGGTAGCACAGAACCAGCCACAGACGATTTATAAACAAATGGATTAGTAAACTTTTATGTATAAAAACAAACAGCAGTCTCATTTAGGATCATGGCTGTTTGCTGACTCTTAGGCTATAAAATTAGTCTCTTTCTCTAGACACCATGTGCTATGATATAGAGTTTACACTATGTACTTTTATAAGTTATTTTAAGAAAATCTTACTTAAGTTGCCCAGACTGGCCTGTGATCCTCCTGCCTCAGCCTCCAGAATAACTGGGAGTCCAGGCCTGCACTCAATTGAGGCCCAGCTTTTATTTATTTCTTAATCACATGAGAACTTCTGGTCAGTGCTTAGTGACTAGCATTATCTCCCACCATGTCCAGACACTGACTGCCCCTCAAAAACTTCCCCACTATGCAGCCCTTTACCGCCATGTGTGTAAGATGCATTTAGTCAAACACTTCAGCTCTAGCCCATTGTGGTGCTATATACCTTTAGTCCTAGTTCTTGGGAGCCAAAGGCAGGTGTATGTCTGTGAGTCTGAGGTCAGCTTGGGATCCATAGTGAGTTCTAGGCCAACCAGACCTACATAATGGGACCCTGTCTCAAACAAGCAAACAAACAACCCAACCCTTTAGATATAATTTTTTGGATGATTCTAGAACAAAGGCCTTAGGAAAACTAATTTAGCTCTGTTCTATGTGATCCCATTCAGTAAGGAAAGAAACAAACCAGCCAGACAAAACACAAAGCTTCTATACAAATCCTGAAGCCAATGTGAAAAGAAGCAAGCAGCAGGGAGAGGGAATGGGAAAGCCAAGGGAGTAGGGTAGCTGTGTACTTTTATCTCGGAGATGAGGTGGGAGGGGAGGGGAGCATGGTGCTCACAGGCTCGGGAGCAGCCCCTCCGCTCCACCCGGGCAGTTGGCTCAGGACCCTGGGCTCGTAGCATGCGACTCACGGCTGCTTTCACCTCCCTTCTAATCAGCGCTGCCAGGCAGAGGGAAAACAAGAATGGAGTTACTGGAATGTTTCCCTGCATGGGCTTGCCATGACAACCCACACCTTTCACTGGTTTTAAATGGCTCATCTAGTCTCCCACAAACTGTTCAATACCCTGCCTGTCCATCTTTAAACACTTGGTTCAGTCACTCCTTTTCTAGATAGACCTCACCTGTAATGTTGGCTGACAACCAAGAGCAGGCTTTCTCTGTTGCAAGCCCCACAGCAATGTTCTCTGCACTGCTTAGAACCTGTGGCACAGAAGGACTGCTGAGTCAGGGACTTGGGAAGGCAGGTAGTACAACATTGGATTCTACAGTCCAGGGCCCACCCTACAACAGCCTCACACAGGTACATGTGTACACATATGTGTACATGCATGCCTGCCTACTGGCCTGCTAGCTGCAGGCTTCCTTCCTACGTACAGCAGCTGGGGTCTCCTCTGGTAACAGTGCTCGCAGGGCAGTGGGGCTCTTCTTTTGGCAGAACCTACAAAAAGACAGAAGGGGGGGGGGTCAATGTCTGGATATTGTCGGTGAATTCCCAAGTGCAGCAGGCCTAGGACCTGGAAACTCTAACTCAGAAGGAAGTGCTGCCCATTCTCCTACCCCACCACAGATGCTGGAGGAAGGAGAGACCCGCCCATTAGTCCTACATCACACACATCCAACTCAATATCTGGACTCCATGCCCAAAGACATAATCCTACAGAAAAGGAACAGAGCACAAAAGGGGAGAAAGGAACAGAAATGGAGCAAATGGGATGTGAAAGAGGCAAAAAAAAAAAAAGAGCAGGAAAAAAAATCAAAAGGGAGCTGTGTGTGCTGGCTCATGCCTTGATCGCAGCACTTGGAAGGTTGAGGTCTGATTACAGAGGGGGACCCAGTCTTAACAAAAAATGTACAGAACCAGGAGGAGACTTCAGGAAATGAGAAGGCTCAGATGGGTTGACAGTTCTTACTCTCGCCCCTGGGTCAATGCTTGGGCCCCATGGGGGCACAGCTGAGAACACAAGAATTCCAACAGCTGTGCTGGATCTCCCCCTTCTTGTCCCCGTGTCACCAGCTGCTCCTGAAGAAGTGACTCTGCTTGATGCACCAAGTCTGCTACCAGTGTCGCCCTGTAGCAGGGAGAGCAAGGTTGGGGCAGTTAGGAAAGTTAAGGAGAAAGAGCTGCAAACGGAGGACATTTGGTCAGAATGTCCTTCAAAGGATAAAAGAAATTTCAGCCTCCCTCTCCCCCCCAGGTGACTTTGCTCAGTTGGGAAACAGGTTGAAAGGTTTTTTTTTTTTTTTTTTTTTGAGCTGAGGACCGAACCCAGGGCCTTGTGCTTGCTAGGCAATCGCTTTACTACTGAGCTAATTCCCCAACCCCCAGGTTAAAAGTTTAAAGGTAAAAAATGAAGGGGGCTGAGAGCAGGATTCTCACTCCACACTTACTTGATGTGTTTGACACAGTTTGATCCAATTCTTTCTGCCACAAACTCTACAGTCCTGCGCAGGGAGGGTGGCTGGTTGTGGAAAAAGGCCTCAGCGAGTTGAGCCTGGCAGGAGTTGGAGGCAGGTATAGTAGTACCATGAGGGCTTCCTTCTGCCTCCCTCACCAACTGCCTCCCTGTTTCCCTGTCCTTTGCCCTTACCTGCAACCCCTGGCTGGTCTTGAGAGGCAGGGTTCCCAGGCTAGTGGTTGTAGTGGGAGTGATTTTCCTCACAAAGCCTCCACTCCGCCCACTGCTTCCAGAAACCCAGGAGGCAAGCAGTTTCCGGAGCTCTCCTGTAGAGGAGTTGAAGTTCTTACTTCCACAATTATTTCCCTGTCCTCCCTCACACATCATGACCTTTGTGGAGCAAAGAAGATGAACTACCCAGAGAGCCTAAAGACAGAACGGTCTGCTGAGGGGTCAGGTCCTTTTGGGTATCCATGACAGGCCAGGTCATGGACCATAAGGGGAGACAGAGATACTTACCAATGTAAGGGCAACAGGTATATAACAGCTGCTGGTCCACAACAGGTACACTGTCCTGGGGGAGAATAGGCCAAGATTGGAAGGGGAAGGCAGGTAGTCTCCCTTCCCTCCAAATGTGCAGAGATAGAAGTCTTTTCTAGCTTGTCTCCTGCCAGGTCTTTATCTATTCAGCTCATTTATCTGGTTTGACACTCACCAATCCATGCTCTGAAGTAGTTGTGTCCACCTCAAAGGCATCTACCTGACCATCTTCTAGAAAGAATAAGTCCTCAGGAACTGTAGGTATCTGGTAAGAGAGGAAGGTAGTCAGAACACTATTGGCATGCTAAGATTTGCCATAGTTTCCAAATCTATTGGGGCCCTGAGTCAAGCAAGGTGTCTTCTGAAGCCATAGCAATACCCATCCCTCTTCTGTCCCAAATCTCCCTCAGACTCTAAAACTCTGTGGTCTGCCATGGCAGCCATCTACTACCCTATCTAGGCCATCCATCTGCTACCTGGAAAAGCCATCCCAGGGCAGCAAGCAGCAGCAGCTTATTCAGGAAGCACATCTCTCCTTCATTCTCCTTTGATAAGACCAAACTCCTAAAAGGTAAATGGAGGATGTGAACAGACTTGTGCCAAGGACAGAAGGCAGTAAACAAAAGCTATCACTAGGAAGGGAGTTCTCAAAAGCAGACCTCAGCCACACTACTGTTGGGAAGACCAACAGGATCTCAGTGAGACTTGTACCTTACATCCTTCTTGGCTAGGCCATATGATAAAGGAGGAGGACCATGGGAATGGAAGACAATTGTCACAGTTCTGCCTCTCTTGAGGCGATCATAGCTGTGGAACCACATAGAAGCATAGACTTCTAGGCCCACTTTATAAATAGCAAGGGTATGCAAATCAGTCATGTTCTACTCACCGATGTAAGTGCAGCAGGAGAGTAAAGACACTCCGGTAATAGTCCAGCAAGGGGACAATGTGGTCAGCAAAAGAGAGGAATTCCACCAGCCAGGGCACAGTGAGCACTGCCCGACGGGCCCACAACCCCTGCTGCAACAGAGCCCGTATATCCAGAACAGGAGGGACCTAGGAAAGTCAGGATTCTGTCAATAAGCAGGCCCTTAAAAGGGGCTGGCTGACACCCTCTAACCTGCCAGGGGACTAGAATAGCCAAGGAAACCAGTCAGCCTCCACATTTTTCTGGTCTCCCCAGCACTTCCTTACCCAGATCTTCCCATGCTCACCTGGCTCCTGAGGGCCAGAATAGAGTCCTGAAGCTCACGGGTTGGGGGCGGTTCATGTCCCCGGTATGGCAGGAAAGCCACAAAGCCCAGAAATTTAGCCAAAAGTCTAAGACTAAGAAGCACTACAGCAAATTGCCTCCGTTCACCCTGCATGAGGAATCAAGTGACACAGTACCCTTTGCATGAGTCTTCTGGAACAATTTAAAATCTGTTAAAGTTTTCCCTCAACACCCATCCTTTCCCCCCTAGATCAGACCCTATTATCTCCCTCGTTCTGTCTTCTAACCTGCCAGTCCACGTCGGATTCCCCATCTTCATCACCAGGCTCGTGCTGAGGCAGGCGAAGGCCATTGAGCTCCCGAATCTTTAAACTTAAACTATCCATGAGATGCTGATTAAAATGGAAGCTTGAATGGAAAAAGAGCAAAAGACAAAACAAAAAAGGACTGAAATAGGTTAAAAAAAAAAAAAAAAAAAGAACCAGCATTTCGAGGAGATGCCCAGACAAAAAGACTCCTAAGAAAGATGAAGCTAAAGGACAATGAAATTACCTATGCAGACAAAAGAATGAGACGAAAGAGGAAATGAGAGTGGGAGGAGCCAGAAACCCCGTCCAGACATGAGGCCCAGGCAAAAGACAACGGTTTACCCTTTGGGGAAACCAAATCTTTCTTGGATGCTGTTTCTCTCCCTGAGAAATACAGGAGACCCTTACCTGCTGGCACTCATGATGAAGTCCCTGAAGAAGCCTTGACAGCCTGGGAAGGTGGGGGGTGGGCAGGGTCCTCCACTGCTCTGAGGGGCTATAAGCCGTTCTTGGAGCTGCCGCAACCGTCCGAGCTTGTCAGCTCCTAGCATATTCAATACATCTGGAGCTTCCCCCAAAACAGATCCCCCAGCACCGCCAGGGCTCTGACACATCTGAGACGCCCGTGTCCGAAGGGAAGAAAGACATGAAAACCTGTAAGAGGTTTTGACTAACAGGATACTGGGAAAGTGGGCTTGGGTTATAGCTTAGTGGAGAACACTTGCCCAGCATGAGCAAGACCCTGGGTCTGAAGGAAAGTAATGAACACTAACTACAGAGGCTTTATCTTCTGATATGAAAGGTGAGGAGATGAACACCGCAAGGCCCGGCATGCATTGTTGGCCTCAGGTCACTAAAACAAGGGTTTGAAGATACCACGACTACTAAGCTGTCCTTGTACCCTTGCACAAGTCAAGAAAGGGATGGTGGTGAGAGGCTAAATAAGGGCATGGAGTCCAAGGCAGGTCAGAGAAGTTAGAGAACACTGTCCATCAAGTTTGAACTATCTCCCAAAGAGAAGGTATTCTTTTTAAATTTGTAGCCAGACAGAACCTATCAGGTTGTCTACCTGACCCAGAGTATCAGCCTTTATTTAGCTGCCCACATCTTTTGGCTCCCACTGTAGTTATTACCTGGAGAAGCTGCTTTTGGAAAAGCCGGACAAAGTGGCTGTGGCTGCAGGCTGCAGAAAGTTGACCCATCATGGCTCTGAGGAGAAAGAGTACACACAGTGTGGGAAGTAGACAGGTGATATAGTCTGGCTGTTTACCAAAGACATGAACAAACCCCCTTGCCAGGAAGCCCACACAGGAAAAGGTAAGAAACGTTTCCTTCACTACCAAGATAACTCCAGGCTGGATAGACTTAGTAACCTACTAAGAAATGCCCTCTCAGATTTTCAGACATGCGGTGTCAGAGGGAGAAAAGGACAGGATACTTGTTTGACAGCCTGTGCAGTTTGACCTGAGCTTTGTCCTTTCCTAAGCTTTTGCCATTATAGAACAAGCGTGGTGCATTCCTGGGATTCAGAAACTAGAAAGATAAATCCCTTTTGATCTAGGTAGACTGAGGAGAGATGGGTGGAAGGACCCTAAATATTCCTGTGTTGCTGCTGTCAGAGCGAGGACTGAACTGAGCAGGGGCAGAAACCAACCTGATCCTGCTACCCAACCCCTTCTCAAAATCCCAGCTGGGTTCCTCATGGTGGTCTTCCCATTCTCGAAGTACCTCATAGAACACATCTCTGAAAGATATGGAAGCTTGATCAGTTGACTCCCAGTTGCCTACAACCACTTCCCATAGCACTTTCCCTTGCTTGGAAGGTTTAAGATAAGTCTGCCCACAGTGCCAGTCTTTAACCCCCAAAGCTCTCTACAAGATGGTAATGTTACAGACCCAGCAGCAGCACATCACAGGCATCTGTGGACAGGGAAAGCTGACCCTAAGCTTTCAGGGATTCAGGTCTGTGGACATGAAACAGAATGAAGCCAACAGGCTTTATGATGACTGCCAGCCAAGGGTCTGAACAGCAGTACCCACCACTTGCAGTGCCTAACTCCTAATTCTAGGAAAGTAAATAATTGTTTATTCCCTTTTCTTTTCACCTCTGCTTTTTAAAAGTATGGAAGGCTCGATCACTGGAGAAGTTGGCACGATTGTCAGTTTCTGGCTGAAAGGAGACAGCTTGAGCAGAGGGTGGTATCACGAGGGAGACCTAAAACATGGCAACATTAGAAAACAAGACCTGTTGGATCACGTTTAGAAAACTTTACTCCTTATTGTCGCCCAGAGTTAGCCCGCCTGCCAGCACCAGGAAAATTGTCTTAATTTGCAGAACATCCTGGCTACTAGGTACCTAAGCAAGGGTAACTACCTTGGCAACGCTGCCTTCATAAGCAGCTCGAAGGCGGCCTTGCAGAGCTGGTGAGAAGCACAGCAGCCGCTCATTCTCGGCCAGCAGCTTTAAGGTCCCTTTATCCAGGTAGGAGAGAACCCTGCAGAGACAGGTGTGCACATGACTGAGACGGGCACGCAGGCTGCAGACACAAAACCCATCTGAAGCATAAGGCACTGTGTAAGCCTAGATACGTAGGCAGGGTCAGGGGCTAAGAATCAAGATGATAAAAGTAAAGGGTGAAGACATGAGACTTCATGGAGCTGAGAGCAAGAAAGCAGGCTAGGAGCATCAGCTATGAACTTTATAAAGGTAAGCTGTCACGTATTGTTGTTATTGTAGTGCACGGGGCTCTCTATATGGCCAGCAAGCACTCCAGTGGTCTATATACTTAGGCCTTTTTGTATTTATTTGGGAATACCATTCAATATGTTTCAAAGGCTGGCTTTGAATTTTCTGTAGCCCGGGCAGGTCTTTAAACTTGCAATCCTTGCTTAGCACCAGACCCAGTCATTTAATTTTTTTAAAGGATAAACTCATAGCCTTGATACAAAGTTAAATGTTTCAGATGGGCCAGGAGTGTTAGCGCATGCTTTTATTTCCAGAACTTTGGATAGACAGGCTGGCAAATCTATGCAGGTTTGAGCCCATCTTGTTCTACATAGGGAGTTCAAGGCCAGCAAGGGCTACATAGTATCACCCTGACTAAAAAAAAAAAAAAAAAAAAACCAATCTCCTTCCCCTCAACAAAAGGTGCCAGGTGGAAAGGTCTAGGGCAACTGTATCTATTAAGCAAAGTCATGCATCCTACATGGCTAGAAACAGACAGATAATAAGACCCAAATGCCTCAGCTAGAGAAACTCACTGAAATTGATGCTCCAAAACCTGCACTGCAAAGAAGACACAATCATGGATGCTCCGAAACAGGGGAGTTTCCAGGGAATCTAGGACAATAACAAACGGTTAGTTAAGAACTATCCCACCTGCAAACATCGTTTCTTGAAATTAGACTTGCTTACTGACCTAGGGCACCCTGACTCGATTCAAGGTCACTGTCCTTGGTGGCCGCCATTCTCCGGGCAGTAAGGAGCTGAAGGACGAAGAAAAGCTCCAAGAAAAGGTTTGGTACTAGGTTCTCTGGATATAACGAGAAATGCCATACCGTTGCACACTACTGACAACCAGGCCAAGGCTCTGTATGCTTCATCCCCTCTTACTCTGTAGTTTGCATGCACATCCACCGCTGTCCCTTTGAGCTCACTCACCAGCAATACATGAGGAGTAGATGAGGGCTACCAGCTCGAGGCGCTGTCGAGAAGACACTCTGGCTGGGTCAGCAGGCTCTGCTGTGAGGTTTCCTGTTCTGTTGGGAACGGGAGACCCCGAATCTGGGACAGGGCAGGCCGGGGTAGGTGACTGCTGGAGCTGCTTGGATCTATGTGAACAAGAGAGATGTCATGATTACTCAGCCTGGCTTTCCAGCGACATTCACTTTCAGGTTCTGCCAGAGAAGACATCAATAGCCCAGAAAGCAAACCCAGAATCCCGAAGGGAGAAATCAAGTTCGGGAAAAATCCCCGCAAGTCCCGCACAAGGAGGAAGCTGACATCCCAGGTGGCGGCAAAGCCATACCGCGCCTTCCTGAGCATCTCCCGCTCCTCTTGCAGACTTCTGCACCCTGGGGGAAGGCCAAGGCCCCAAGGGCTAGTGTCCAGGGCTGAGGGTTGGGAACTGGGGACACAGCTGATTGGGGGTGAGGTGAAGCAGGTCTTGGGCTTGGACAGTGACCGCTCTTCGCTCACCGGAGTTGGGTTGATCCTTCGAGAAGGCTTCGTCCTGCTGAGAGTAGTCAGTTTTTTTTTTTTTTTCAAATTTCTATCTTCAAGTATCATTCCATCCATAACAGTTGGGCTCCCTTAAAACCCTCCCCCCTTTGTGGCTTCTTCGCCCTCAACCTTCTAACCATCGCGCATTCTACTGTGGGGCACCCAGCTCTGCTTTAGCGATTATCTTGCAATAAGGACCGATCCTCACCCTGCAGAGCCGGGAGGAACGGTGCCTACAGGAGGGAACTCCTCCAAGTTGCTGAGGTTTGGCGGATCTGAGAGCGACAGTCTGGGGCTGCCAGGGCTGCCTGAGCCCTTAGGCTTCCGGCCTCCGGCCCAAGGCGGGCTCTCGCTGCTGGCCCCCTCCTCGGGGCCCCCGGATCCCCGACCACCTCGTTCGCGGGACGGTCCCGGTCCCGGACCCCGCCTGCGGCCCGCACGGCGGGCCAGAGGTGCCTCGGCGGAGGTGCTGAGGGGCTCGGTTGCAGGAAAAAGCTGGCTGCGCGCCCCACGGCCACCCCGTGGCGGGGCCCCCTGCCTCGCTGGCAAGGCGGCCGAGGCGCCTGGGGTCTTGGCGGGGGTGGAGGGGCCCTGTGGGAGGACCCGGCTGCTCTGCTCCCTCAGGAAGTTCAGCAGGAACGGCACGAATTCCTTCCGCAGAGGCCGAAGTGCGCTCAGAGCAGCCACTTCGGAGCTATCCTGAGGAAGAAGCAGAGGTCGCGGGGCGAGAGGGTCAGCTGACAGCGCGGGCCTCCAGCGGCTGAGGCCGCAGGGTGGGCGGCCCGGCAGCGGCTGGCAGAGAAGCGCCCTTGGCGCGGGCCGACAGCCAGGGCAGGCTGGGAGAAGGGACTGAAGCAGCATCCCCCGCGGGAAGCACATTCCAGGCAGGTTTGAGGGCGTGTCCGCACTGTTACCTCCGAACTCGGGGTGCTGCGCGCGATCCACCGCACGGCGGCTGCGACCGGCACCTCTTCGCGCAGCAGCGACTCTAAAACGGCCGCCATCCCTGTCCAGGCGCTCTGAGGCTACTGCGCAGGCGCACACGCGCCACAGGCAGCCGGGAGGGGCGGAGCCAGCGGCCGGAGCGACCGTTGGACGACGGGGCGGGTCCTTGTGGGGTGGGGCTCAGGCGGTCCGGGAAGATCTGCCCAGCCAGCTAGGCCTGCAGGGCGCCGAGGCGCCTTTCCCTGACTGCTTGGCCCCTGGAGCAATGTGATGAGATGGAACTGCGGCGAGCTCTGTGGAGACCCGGGTCCGAGAGGCCAGACAGGAAAAGTGACCAACTCTAAAAGACACCAGCCTATCAGACCAGACATCTGCCATAAACACAGCCTCAGACCACCGACTGTAGAGCTTTTTGAGTCACTCCCTCCTCAACCAAAATAAAGTGAGTAACCTTCTGTTCTGACCTTTTTGTTTTTCGAGACATTATTTCTCTGGATAGCCTGGTCACTCTGTAGACCAGGCTGGCTTAGGACTAATAGATTAGCTTGCCTTTGCTCCCGAATGCTGGGATTAAAGGGGTACGCCCGGCCTGCTTAGCTTTTTTCCCCCTTTACTCAAAGGCTGACTTTTTACCATTGGCCAATCTTTCCAATTGACAATTGAGGACAGAGTTCCTGCTGAGGCATCTTATAAAACTTATCAGATCATAAACCATTGAGGGTCCTTAGGAATTGTTCTAAGGACTTGTATTTAGTCCTTTACGCATTAAGGAGTTTATATCAGGGTATTTCAACCTCTATATTTAAGAGGTCAATATTCATAATTAGCTTCTGGAAGAGTAAGGCATTTCTGGACACACCCCCCCATCCTACACACACAAAACACACACACGCACACACACATACACTCGTGCCCGATACACCTCCTGTAGGTCCCTTATTTTGAAAAATACAAGAGGCTTTCAGATGTTGCTCCTTGGTTAAAAAAATTCAAGATAGGGGATCTCATTGAACAGTTTCCTTCAAAGGAAAGCAGCACTGTATTAATAGGCCCTGTGTTCCTCTCATTCAAAGGAAGACCACTTGGTGAAAAGCAGTAGATGAAGCAGGAATCCCTCTAGTATACCAGGGATGTTTGCTGAAGAGAAGAAAAGGAAGTTTTAAAAACTTAATTCTGTGCTGGGTTTAGTGGATGCTTGCAATTCCAGTACTTGGCAAAGACAGAATATCAGGTTCAAAGCCAGGTTGAACCAAACAACACCTTCAGACCCCTAAACCCTGGTTTTCACCTAGCTTCTATTCAGTTAGCCCAAATGTCCTTCTCTTGGTTGTTTACTAGTCACTTCTGATGTGCTGAATCTGTAACACTTTAGTAGTTTAGGAAATATTTTTCACTTTTTGAAATCCAAACCATGACACAAATAGCACTGAAGTTTGCATGCGGACTGAATGTTTTATTACTAGATTATAAAAATAAAATACAAAATAATTTTAAAACAGAACTTAAAACACTGTACAAAGCTTTAATATGGTACAAATGGGAAAATTAAATAAATAATTACACTTTTATGTACAGATGGCCTATACAAAAGCACTGCATGTTTTTCAATACTCTATGCCAGTGGTTGCCTGAGCAAAGACACATAAAGGGAAGATGCTGGAAGGAGAAAGGATACAATGTGATACATTGAAAAGAGCAATTTTTCATCTTGCTAAGAGGAGGACAGTAAAACATTGACTTATTTTTCTTGTTCAATAAGAGAATTCAGATTGTGACTAAATCTGATAACCTTTGCCAATAATAACTTATGAACTTATTATATCTAATACAAAATGAGATGTGCCTCCTTTTCTGAAAACCTTGAAATCTGAAATAAATGGTCTGATGAAATAGATAGCATTTAGGAAAGGTGTCAAAGGAGAAGAACTGCATCAGGGAACAGCAAGATGGCTCAAGCCCAGGTCATCAGATCTGTAGTCTCAAAACTCATCCAATCCAACAGTCTCATCTCTCTCATCTAAGACCCCACCCCCTTAGAGACAGGGTTCATAGAGCCCTACACTCAGCTTCAGAGCCTATGCAGCTCAACACGTATGACCTTCAACTCCTGTTCCTGCCCTCACCTCATACACGGTGAGATTACAGGCACATAACCACTACGCCTAGGAAATCCAATCCAATTTTAATCCCCTGAGTGGCCCAAGTACTACATTTCCTTTGCCTTAAAAGACTTATTTCCTATATTTTAATTTCTTAATTATCTTAGAGAACTAATTTCACTAACTGATGAATAGTTTAATAAAACTGTCTTAGCCAGGCATGGTGACACACACCTTTAGTCTCAGCACTCAGGAGGCAGAGGCAGGCAGACCTGGAGAGTTTGAGGCCAGCCTGGTCTACAGAGGGAGCTCCAGGCCAGGCTACACAGAAAAACCCTTCTCAAAAACAAAAAAAAAACAACCCCCCAAAAAAAAACAATAAAAAAAAAAAAAAAAAAAACAAAAAAAAACCCAAACCCAAACCGCTTTTGAATAAAGTCTCAAAGCTTTCTTCTTAGCAAACTCCCTAAAATAAATCACAGCCAAACTTTGTAGCCTTGTTTACTGCTGCGATGTGAGCAAAAAACACCGGGCACATTCCAACTTTGAGGTTTTAAATTACATTTTATAAGAGTTTTAAGTATCATATGGCAAGGATAGTCTACATTAAAAACTTGGTTTACTAATGTCTTTAAGTAAACAATCATGTATACAATACAAAATCATTTTAAATTACTGAGGTAACTCTTTCCCACTGTTAATGTAAAATAATGTTATTAGCAAATTCTGTAATCCTGTTAGTCTCCCTCATTCATACTGCTGTTGGTCTAGAAATCCTGGTTGAAGGTACCAGGAGATGTGGTCAGCATCATCGTGAGCCTGTAGTGTAGAAATTATCCCCTCCAATGAGAAAATGCAGAAACTTGTTACACCGTAGGGACAATGAAAGGGACACCACTTTTGTTACAAGGCTCCTTACAACCAAGGATTGAGCACAGTATAGGAAAATCATCCCATCACCTTGAACTTGCCTTAGCTGTCATGGTTATTAGTACTTGTGTGGGAGCAAATACTGGAATCATTACTGAGTAAATCTTTGCCATTTAGCATCTTGAGATTTTTGTGAAACCAAGAGATGACCTTGTCACTAATTTTCTGATGCAAATCCTCTCACAAGAGGAAGAACTTACCTGAAAGCCTACATACTTTACCCATATTCTCTAAGTAAACAGGGGTTCTTGTTCCATACTTGGGACTTACCTAGGAATTTTCTACTTTCTGCAGTTGTGGAAAGCAATATTGCATAACAAGATCCTTAAGGCTCCAAGATTATGTTAAAATTCTGGAGAAATGGCCAAAATAAGGCAAATACCCAATAATGTGAGTTTTGTCAAGTTTTAGTGAAGAAGTAGGGGGCATGCTTACCAGGCCTCACACCTCCCATTGTCTTAGTTGTGGAACTGCCTCTAGTTTCCTCTATAATCTTAAGGTCTAATGTGCACTTCAGTGGCTTCTGAGTTAGGACTATAAAGACTGTTGGTATGTAAGGACCACCAGAGTTGTTACTGTAATCCTGTAATCCGTTTGGATTAAAACATAAATAGCTATTCTGCAAATATGTTGTCTATAGAACCAAATTCAAGAATTTAAGCAGTGCAGTTGGTTACAAATGTCCTATTACCTCAGTGACAGAGGTGACCTCTCCTCAGAAACAATATCCCAAAGCCATAAATAGGCACATTGTAAAAAAGTGAATGCAAACCATAAACATGACAGAAGTCATTCTTTCTAGCTTTCTTTTTCTTTTCTTTTTTTTTTTTTTTCAGAGCTGGGGACCGAACCCAGGGCCTTGCACTTGCTAGGCAAGCGCTCTCCCACTGAGCTAAATCCCCAACCCCAACAGAAGTCATTCTTAAAGACATGCCATGACAGATACAAATGAGAGGTACACTCAACGTATAATATATACATACATGTATGAAAACTTAAAAAAATAATTAAAAAATAATGTTTTTGTTTTGTTTTTGGGGGGAGAGGGTCCCACACTACAGCCCAGGTGGACTTGAAATCACTATGAAGCAGAGGTTGGCTTCAGACTCTCTTCCATCGTCCCACCTCAGTCCCTCAAGGATTGGTTAGAAACATGAGCCATCACACCTAGCTAACAAGTTTTTAAAATATGAGAAACTGATCTCCACAGATGAATCTAGATTATCTATAAATATATTTTAAGATAGCATTTTCAAGATGCAATTTTTTCCTTAAACCACTAAATTGTGGATCCTGTTTCTCCTATCACCAATTCCTAATGTTAGATTAGAAATGTAAAATTTTCTGCCCTTAAGGAAAAGGCACCTGTTTGTCAAGGTTATTGGGTGTAGAAAATCTCATTATTACTTAGCTAGCTAGCTATGTGGTCTAGGTTTATAAAACATGCAGCAATGTATACCTTTTCCTTTGTACAATGGATGCAACCACACAAACAGCAGCCTAGGAATCTGTGACTGCGAGAAAGTCTCTGGTACCTGCTGCAGCCCCTCAAGTTCCCACAGTGGCCAGGAGTAAAATAGACAGAGGTCCTACATGTGTAGGACACAACATCAGCATTCAGTGGTTTGGTGTGCTAGAGCAAATAACCTACAGTGATGGCAACAAGTCTTTGACCATTTTGTTACTATTTTTTTTAGGCCTTGATTAACTTGTTGCAACTTTTACCAAAAACATTCATTGCAAAGCATGCAACTAAAGAACTAAAGGTAGCTGTGCTCCTGTTTGCAAGGCCAGCTTGTGTACCAAAGCTGAGATAAGTGCTTCATTGAAAGGTGACTTAAGATCTTGAGCTTAATGTTGAATCAGATAGGATCCAATTCCTTCCTGTTTTCACTATCCATTAAAGTCAGATATCTTTAGGCTGTGCAAGATTACAAGGTATGAATTTAATATTTTAAGCAATTCACAGAGCCTACAGGTCAGTAGTATAATTGGGGGGCAACATTACCTAAAATTAGGAACTAAGTGTCCATTCTTGGCTCCACTGAAATAATCACACAGACTAAATAAGGTAAGGACAGGCTTGAGCTAGTAACCTGTGCAGATAGAAGCCAGGAGGTACTTGTTTCCCAAAAGATTTCTTCTGTCATGCACTACTTCCATTATGGATATAGTCATGTTCTTCACTATACTTGGATGATTTGTGATTGAAATGTGGAATATGCCATCAATAAAAACCTCAAAATAAATCTCAAAATAACTGAAAATCCAAACCAAAACAAAAGCTTGATTCTCTGTAGATCATACTCCTGAGCCAAGAGTTGGCTTAAGGCTGCCAACTTCTATTTTTAACCTGAAAGAAATGTAACATCTAAAAGCACAAACTATATTTTTTAATCCTTTGTTTGTCTGTTTGTTTGTTTCTTCAAGACAGGATTTCTCTGTGTAGCCCTGGCTGTGCTGGAACTCACTCTGTAGACCAGGCTGGCTTCAAACTCAGAGATCCAGAGTGCTAGGATCAAAGTGTGTGCCGCCACGCCCAGCTCCACTTTCTGACCTCTACATCAGGACAACACTTAATAAATGTAACTACTGATACACAAGACATAATTACTCAGTCTGTTTCCTTTCCTTCAGAGCAGAAACATCTTTGGTTGGCTCTTTTCACTACATACAAAATAAAGCATTCTCACATAATGAGAGGCCTTTTGTCTCTGGATTTTGATGAATTTGTTAACAACGTGTAGAAAAGGAGGCAACACACTGAAAGGCTGGAGAAAGTAAACCCAGACAGAAAACATCCTGTGTGTCAGCATGACTGCCAGCAGATAAATTCACAAAGAAAAAGGCTGGGCCCGATTAGCTTTCCCAGTTACTATCAGCACATTTCTGACTAGAGAGGACAGTGAGAAAGCTGGCTACTTTTAGCATCATTTAGCTAATGTAATAGAAAGAGATAATTTCAGTTATCCTACATCCCGTCCCCACTCCCCTTCAAAAGAGTGACACGAAAGAGGCAACTTTCAGGAAATGTTTAAAAAAGTTGATGCCAGATCCATAATTATGATGCCCATCTATCCACTTTAGCCATAATGACAGAACTATGTGGCTGACATGAGTCATCTTTGAGCCTGTATTACAAGCATATCTGGTTACAATTTTCCCCTATTAAAATACTTTTTAAGTGAAAATTAAGTACCTTATACCTCGGCTTGGTAAAGACTGCCAGCTGCTGCACTATGCACCCGGAAGGCAGACGACTCTTAGGTATCACATGCCAAGAACATACTTTCAGAAAATGAAGACAGGCAATGCCCAAGTGTACCCGAGGCACACAGTAGAAAAGGAATTTTATCATCTATGATCTTGAAATTACAAATGCAAAATGAGAAAAAATGGATTTATATAAGCATATGTCTCTATATTTATAAATATTTATATAATTTACCATGAAAGACATGCAAGCAGTTCTGCAGCAAAGTTATACAATAGGATACATAAGGATCAGTCTCCAGCACACAGTTGTGAGAGAGAAATAGCAGTGGGCCTCGCTCGAAAGTGCTTGAACCTGGGAAGAATTAAGATTCCACACTACGCCACATTTCTCACGGGAGACCTTGTGTCTCATTGTAGTGTCCCAAGTTTGCAAACGCTCAACACAGAACAAGCTGAGACAGCGCAACGCCAGGGCAGCTGGGATGCACCACCGGAACATGTCCACTTAGTGAAGACACTTCCATTCCTACCCCCTCCTCCTCAAACTGTTTGGCAGCAATGCAAGAGTCAAAAGTAACGTCTGTTAAAAGGCAGACCTCAGCAGCAGGCACATCAACTTCCCTGTCCTCAATAAAGTTTTTATACAGCCACAGGGCGTCAAATAGCCCACTTAAAAAGTCTGCTGTCTTTAATTTGCCTGATTTCTGCTAGTAGGAGAGTGAGATTAGAACAAATATCATCCTTACAACTTTATAAATTGAAATTTAGATGTCAACGGCAGCTATAAACAAGAGCTCAGTTAGTGAGTTTCTCCCCCTTGGACTGTGCTGGACCGAAGCTTCCTATGCAAAGGCATCGACTCTTGATGTGCTTCCTACCTGCCCTAATTATACTTACGTCGTCTTATAAATGTGGAAATCCGGCTAAGAAGCCCAAGCATTAAACAACACAAGAACCAGGTAATAAAAACATTGAAAGAAAACTATTTAGTCTAAATTTATTTCCCAGGTATTCATTCCTTATTGGCTAAATGTATAAAATACAAAATCTGATGGTAAACCTCAGTAACATATTTTATTTCTTTCTAAATTTCTAAAAAGTATAAGCCACAATCTGAAGTATTGTTCTTTCCTAGCATCACCCTGAGAGCTGACACTAGAAAGAACCCAGGAAAGCTGTCTCCTCCGGTCCGTCTCCTTCTTCGAGGAGGACATGTAGTCGGGGGAGGGACACTTCTACCTTTGAAAGCCATTGTGCCACTCTCTGCCCCTCTCAAAGCACACCTGCCCAAAATAGCTCTAGCTAGACATTCTTTCCTTTTTGAGATAAAAATATAGGAGGTAAGAATAAGAACTGTTGCTCAAAGGAAAATAGCCAGGTTTGAATAAATAAAGGTAACTGGATGTTAGAGTGTTATTGTGTACTGATGAAACACACATTAGGGTGTGTTGTTAAAATAAGAGGTAAAAACATTAACTTTAAAAAATGTAAAATCCAGGAAAGATACTAAGAATGAGTGGGAAAGGTGTAGATTCACTAAATAAACACACAAACCAAATATACCCAGGTAATGGTTTCCTGGCAACAGGCTTCTTATATTTGAATGTCTGTGCAATGACTCTCCAAGGTTAGGAAGTTTTAAATAAAAATATCAAACACATTTGCTATATACTTTTTGAGTAGAGGTTTAACAAATTAGGAAAAAAAAATCACTTAAAATCCCATTCTATTTCCTATCCTCAATTTTCTGTTTCAAATGCAGCTTTAAACAAGAGCTCAGTGAGTTTCTTCCCCTTAAACATTGCTGGACCGAAGTTTCCTATGCAAAGGCATCGACTCTTGATGTGCTTCCTACCTGCCCTAGATAATTATACTTAAGTCTTGTTATAAATAACTGATCATGTTACTTTCTTTTGTAAGAGAAGATCAACACTGATTGTTTGAAACAGACAGTACAGGGACACACATGCATCAGGTCTAGAAGGAAGATCTCACACCTTTCCCAGAGATGCAGCCTGCTCACTTCCTATCTGCTGAGTTTACTGGCTGGCTTACTCTTCCCTGGGGGAGTTTTAGAGCTGGCTGAGTGGTGGTGGAGGCTGCCAGATCCTTTGGGGCCATTCTTGCTGGGTTTGCAATGCTCCTGTTGGCAGGACCTCCTGGAGGATGATGATCCTGAGTGGCTGGGAGGTGACTTGCTTCTCCCCAGATGTGGGGAAGAACTCCTCTGGTCATGGTGGGGCCGTCCAGCCCTAGATGGTGAGGAACTAGATGTTCGAGGCAAGGAAGAGCTTCGAGGAGAGGCACTGGGACTCCTTCGAGGTACAACTGGACTCTTGGGTGGTGTTTTTGGATTGTGAGGAGATCCTGGGCTCTTGCATTGTGTAGTACTCCGGGATTTCTGAGATCCATTTTGAAGAATTTGGGCCAGGCGAGAGAAAAGGTCTGAATCAGAGTTACTACTCCCTAGAACTTTATATCTGCGTAGCCTTAAAAGAATAGAGAAGAATTACTTTTTTGGAAACAGGATATCAAAAATTCATTTTAAGTGTGCACAGTCTTCCAAATGATCATCTGTATTAAGTATGTCAATACCAAAACAATGCACTGGAAGTATACTGCGTTACTCCTTCACACGCATGCTGTGTCCGACATGGACTATGTCTTTTTGGCCTTTGGATAATGTTTGTTTCCTCTGACAAGGTCTTCCTGTGCAGCCCACACTGATCATCAAGAACTCAGTGTGACCCAGGCCAGGCCTGCCTCAGCTTCCTAGGTATTGGGATTGGAGGTTCGCATCATCTCCTAGCTTTCTATCATTCTTGGCCAAAGATACCTGTTTGTGTGGTTTTTTAAAATTCCAATAGGGGCCACGAGGATGGCTCAGCGAGTAAAGGCTCTTGCCAGATAGCCTGGTGACTTGAATTTGATCCCTGGAACCCAGGTAAAGGTGGAGAGAGAGACAAGTCCACAAGGTTGTCCTCTCACCTCCACATGTGTGCCATGCATACCCCCATCATGCAATACATTCTCCTCTCTCCTTTCTCTCTCATGATAAAATCTAAAAAATTTTATAAATATATAGTTCTGCTGTATAGTCAGGTTGACTAGTCATTGTCTTGTTTCAGAGCCACCATGTCTAACAGTAATCAAGGTTTTGTTGTTTCTTTTAAATGGTTTTCTTAGACAGGCTCTCTCTATGTAGCTTAGCTCATATGGAACTTACTGTGTAGGTCATTACTGTCTTGAACTTGTGATTGTTCTGCCACAGTCTCCCAAGTGTTGGCATCCGTGGACACCACCACACCTGGCTTTATAATCAATATATGTAGTAGCATTGGTTGTCCCTGGACCATCGTCATTAGTTCAGTCAAGCACGTGGAACTTTAATTTGACTATGGTGTTTAAAGGTGGGGTCTTTGGGAAGGGATCAGGTAAAATCATTAGGATGGAACCTCTATGGTTAGATCCTGGTAGCTTTGTAAGTAAAGGGAAAGAGACTGGCATATGTGCAGAGATGCACAAGGTGCTTAAGCCCCCATGTGCAGTGAGGGACTAAGTGAAGGGGACTTGTCACGGCCTTGTGCCATGCTACTTGGATTCCCATTCTCCTTATAAATTAGCCTGTCTCTGGTAAATGATTGTAGGAACAATAAGCTGATTAATATGTAAGATTTTAAATAAAGAGTTTATGTGTTATGGAATTTTTTTAAATACCAGGAGCCTATGCCACCTAGAAAACAGCACTGCAAGAGTTAAATGCAATTGTTTAGAGATCGAGTACATTAGAGGCCTGCCGTACACACAACTTACAGGAATCAGGGTAGGCAAAGCCAATCAACCAACCCCCCCTCCCCCATCCTTAGGCACCAGAGTTTAGTTCTCAGCACCAGCATTGGGCAACTCATGACCACTTGGACCTCCAACTACAGGAAAGCTAACATTCTTTTCTGGCCTCTGAGGGCCCATACCACACTCTCTCCCCCAACTGAAAATAAAAATAAAGCCTTTGGGAAAAAAAATCTGTTTGGAGACTGTACTCTCATTGTTTTGTTTGTTGCCCCCTCCCTCCTCATCTGAGGACAGTTATGAATGAGGCCAACATATCTGAGGACAGCAACAGACACAATGTTGATGCCCATGAGCTTGCATTTTCTGAATAATAAATTCTCAGTAAAAACAAATTGTTATGACTTGTATCACTTCAAACTGGGAAAGATAATTTTCTCAGATGCTTTGGGAGTATTCAACATTCATTATATTTTTATGAGAAAAAGAAATAAGCTAACCTGCATACAAAACTGAACAGAAAAACAACTCAATAACAAAAGTTACAATTTTACATCCTGCTTCAGTTAGTGCTGTTCCACTAAACTCCGTCACATTTCTTCTAAGTGGAGTAATGTATAATCTTCCTCAGTCTGTAAGTTCCAATAGTGATAATACAAATTCTTGCTATTGCTAAAAATTCTGCAAGTACTGACTCTTGTGTTTATTAACCAGATGGATTAGTAAAGCACTACCTAATTAAACAAACAGAAAGTAATAGGAGGGGTGTTTCAGAGACTAGTATGTTTTTATTTTACTTAGTTTTTTGATTTTGTTTTTTTAATTAAAGGCAGGTTCATTGGGAAGCTGGTCTTAGAGGAGTTCACTGGCCCCAAGGACTGAGTTCAGGGAGGAGTGAGGGAGAAGAGAAACAGTGCTTGTACAGATAAGAGTAAGTAGAAGAGGGAGAGATAGATGATAGATAGATAGATAGATAGATAGATAGATAGATAGATAGATAGATAGATAGATGATAGATAGATAGACAGATAGACAGACAGAGACAGACAGAGACAGACAGACGGACACACATGGACACACACAGACAGAGATTTAGGTCAATCATATAATGATAACTTCATAGATAATTGTCCCACTGGCTAAAATAATTCCTTTTACTCGGCTGGCTTAAGTCTGAAAGAAGAAATGACATTATTTTACTGTGTTCTAGAGCTCTTCATTGCAGCTTCTTACGGTGGAAGACGGAGTGGGTGGCCATTCTCCTATCTCTGCCCATTACTGCACACCTCCTTTTCTGTGACTGAAGTGACTTTCAGAGGGATACAAAGGCTTAATATTTTCTCACTCTGCCATTACATTTTTCCTTTTCCCTTTAGGGAGCTAAAAATTAGAGACTAGGTAGGATAGGCTGGAGAGATGATTCAGTGGTATCATGATAACTCAGAGCTTTGCCTCTAAGTTTGATCTAAATTCAATCCCCAGGACCTACATGGTGGAAGAGAAGAATCAACTCTCGAGTTGACTTCTGGCTGTTACACAAGTACAATGGTGTGTACACACACAATTTTTAAAAAGCACATGTGAGTAGTGAGAAGCAGAAAATGGTAAGACAGGAACACTGATATTGAATCTGAATCACAGAAAGACAAAAGTATAAAGAGGGCAAGGGACTAGCAAGTGGACAGGGGTAGGCACCATAGGAGTTTCAGAAGGAAAAAAATTTAGGTAAAGATTACCTAAGGACAGCTGGAAACTTCCCAAATTTAATGAAGGACAATATACCACATCCAGTAAGCTCAATGACTTCCAAGCAGAATGACTCCAAAGTGACCCAATCGCATATCATCAAACCAAGACACACACATTGTGCAAAGTCCAGAGAACAGCCAGAAAGAAGCAATTTGTCATATACAAGGAGTCCTAGGGTTCTAGAGGTCAAAAGGCAGTGGGTTAAGAACTGAGATTTTAAAGCTCTAAGAATCCCATGTTGAGAAAAAGTTCCCTTCTAAGATGGAGAAATAAAGATACTGTGATAGTAATGAGGTAAAAGCTGGGTAGGGGCTTGGCAGTACAGCGAGAGGTGGAATATGTACTGATAGCATGCTTGACACCCTGGTTCAATCCCTGAAGGACACAACCGCTTATATTACCCCTAGACCTGACATCTACAATGCTAGCTGCAGTTACTGCAGACTGAAACTAGAGGACACTAGACAGTAACTTGAACTGTCTTTCCATTCAGGAAAGAAAGATCTGAAGAAAGTAAATAAACAAATACATAGTTATAAAAGTAATTATTCTCACAGCTCTTCATAATTTTTATAAAAGATTCAGTTACTAAGTTGAGTGTGATTGTTGCACATCTATAATCCCAGTGGGAGAATCAGTAGTTCAAGGCCATTTTGAGCTACATAGGTCCTTGTCTCAAAAGCAAAACTAAATTATAAGCTTCTGTTTGGGCACATAAAATGAAGATGTAATCTTGTGATTTGAACAAGTACAAGGAATGGCAAGGTGACTTAAAGGGACACAGTGGTATGTCCCTGTTGTTATATTCTAGAAACCCAATTAGTATGGTAGACCTTTGGGACTGACTGTCTACTCCATGTTGACCACAATGAAAATAGGCACATCTACACAATAGGAAAAGTAAAGGAACTTATGGTTTCACCATAACATACACACAAATCAGACAGATAGAAAAAAGGACAAAGACACAATAAACCATAAAATGATTTAAGTTGGGGCCAGCAAGATAGTTCAGCAGGCAAGGTGCTTGTCAATCTGGGCCTGAGTTGGATCCCTGAGGAGCTATTCCCACAAGCTTCCCATTGACTTCTGCACCTACAAAGGCATGCACACAAATGTAAATAAAGATGATGTAAGGCCTCTAAATAGCAAACACCAAATGACAGAAGTCCCCGTCTTCCCAACTACCTTTAGAAGAAAGGAAATTCTGGAAGATACCAACATGAATGACCCTAAATATTTCCTGCTAAGTAAAATAGACCAGCTACAACAGAACAAACACTATGATTCTACTGACATGACTTTACACTTTATGATGATTAAAGCCATGAAGAGTTGCTGGGGGCTAGAAATGTAAGTTTTGATGTTTAATAGGTTTAGTTCCAGTTTTATATGATGAAGGGGGCCCTAAAGTACACAGTGCTGAACATGCATAGCAAAATTAGCCTGGTTAATACCACTGAAAAGGACACTTAAAATGAGTAAGATGGTAAATTTTATGTTTTATTTTGCCTCAGTGGAAACAAAATGCACTGTGCTTAATAAATCTGTACTGTGCCCTAAGGGTGCACCGTGGAAGAGACAGAAGAAAACAAGTTCAAAAGAAGGAACTGCACCCACTGCTGTCACGCAGTACAGCACACTTGAACACATCACTACACACTACACACATGGAAAGCATAAAGCATTACCTGGCTTCTACTCCAGGCCTTACTGGTGGCTTTCCCGGTGGCGGCCGAGGCAAGAACTGAGGTGAAGCTGAACTATTGATTTGATCTGTGCTGACCCAGGATACTGGCCTCGGAATCTTGCTCTTTCTAGACTGGGAGACGATGGGTGACAGAAAGCCATCTTCAACTGACCTACTCAGCTGGGGGTCTACTGCCAGTCTGGAAAAGGGGGCGAAGACTTCCTCCTCAGAAAAGGGAACTGCAGCAGCAGCTAGCTTCTCCTCCATCAGCTTCTCAGAGGCACTTGAGAGGTCCCCGAGGAAAGACTTGAACTGCCTTTTTTCTACCAGAAGTTTGACTATTTCTGGCTGATAGGCTTTCTTCTGTAAAAGCTTTTCTTTTGCAGAGACTGCAGAGGATGATTCAAAAGTTGAGTCTATTTCTTGTGCTAAAACAGGGATCCGGCTGTGCCTGGTCACCAAGGACGACCGAAGCATGTCCTTCCGGGTAGGAGGCCCATGCTCACTCTCTGAGACACAGTGATAGAGCTCTCCATTTCTAGGGGCAACTTTCTCTCTCTTACCCTCTTGGTGCAAAAAAGTAGCAAGGTCTCCCTGCTGGCCTGGCAAGCTCTCACTTTTAGTGTCATCTTTAAATAGCTTGTGTTTTTGCACTGCTGCCACCTGGCCTATCTGCCCTTCAGCATGTGGGTCAATGGCTTGTGGAGACATTTCTGACGTTCCAACTGCCAAAAGCTTCATTATCTCATGGTTTTTGTCCTGATTAGGCACCACACTGAAATTCTGTGTCTTTGACACATCCAGAGGTTCTGTGGTAGCTGACTGATCCCTTTCTGTGGTCACTAAATCTCCTGGGAGAGAGATCTCAATACAGTGTTGCCCTTTATTTAGCTTCTCATCTTCATTATCTGAGCCCAGAAGAATGCTTTTCTCTTCTGTTTCTCCAGGGAGATTTTCAAATTCTTTCACAACTAATCTATTACTGTCAGGAAGGTCTCTTGGTCCTAAGTCTTGAGACGCGTCACCATCTTTCATGTTGGGTAACATGCCATGACCAATGTGATCTATCTGAAGTCCCAAATCCACTCTGCTTCCTCCGCTTCCTAGTTCACCCTCTGTCACAGCCAAGCCCGAGAAGTTCTCCCTTGGAGAGAAGAGTTCTACAGTGGGCTCCAAGGGCTGAAGATCTTTCTTCTCTGGTTGTGGGCCATAGTGAAAGCTTCCTGAAGTTGACTGTGTTGATGCCACAGAAGGTCGAGGAATTGTAATCTGGAGAAGGGAGAAAAAAAAAATATATATATATATATAAAGTTATGTGGGTTATCATTTCATGGTATGAGATGTAATATTTCAGGTTTTAATTTATAAGAGCAGCAAAAATGAGCCAGGCACATCCCTTTAATCCCAGCACTCAGGAGGCAGAGGCAGACAGATCTCTGAGTTCGAGGCCAGCCTGCTCTACAAAGTGAGTTCCAGGATAGCCAGGGCTAACATATAGAAACCCTGTCTTGAAAAAACAAAACAGCAAAAATGTTTACCAGGTTTTTCCAACTCATACAATGAGCACTTACGAATAAAAATGAAGGAATCCACGATCCCTCCAAGGCCCCGCATAGAACAAACAATTCCCTCGGAGTTCCTTCTGCTTGTTTTCGTAACATGCTCTATGCATCAGAAGACTGACTTCAAAAGACTGCATAGTCCAGACTCCCTTACAGATGGGTGTCCTATGATAAATTAAATTCTATTATCCTTACAATAAAGTAGTTTTATGTGAATATAATTTAGTCTTTTTTAAAAAATGGCCTTTTTAGAGAAATCAGATACACTTAGATCACTTAATAAAAGCCATTAAATCCTAGGGGAAAAATGAAAAAAAAATTCTAAATTCAAATCCAAATTGGAGTGTTCATAGCAGATTTGGCTTAAATTCACTTCCATCCAAGTATATGAAAATTCTGGTATGGGTTGGGAGTCAGCTAAGTTGTTTGAAGTCTATTTCACTTTGTGTCAAGAACATAATTAGGTTTACAGACATGTAAATCCTGCCTTAAAACCAGTCAAGATGGAAATCACTTGACTGACCTATGAAGTAACTCTCAAATAGAACAGGTATGGCGCTGTGTATCTGTAATCCCAGCACTTGGGTGGTTGAGGCTTAAAGAATTTGAATTCCAGCTAGCCTAAGCTATGCTATAAGATTTTGTTAAAAATAAGTAAAAATAAGGAACTAAAGTGCTGAAATGCTTTAGGTGATTCCGATATAGGCTACTTGGGTTCAGAACAACCATACACATACATTTAAAGAAAACAAAACAACAACAAAAACAGTATAGGTCAGGTGTGGGCACATGCCTTTAATTCCAACACTTGAGGCAGATAACTGGGAGTTCAAGGCCAGCCTGGTCTACATGGTGAATTTCTCTGTAGCTCAAGTTGTCCTGGAAACTACAGCAATGTTCCTTCCTTAGTTTTTTGAGCACTGGGATTACAGGAATGGGCTAAAGATCCTAAAAGAAAAACTCAGGTTGGACCAGACTAGTTTATTCCCTTGGGCTAGTTTCCCTTATGCCACAAACAAATATATAAAGCAGTCCTGGAGGGGCTGGGAGGGAAGATCAACAAAGTGACCTGATTGGAGAAGAAGTGGGAAATACTCTCCACAGTGATGAAACCCTAACTTCCAGTGTCTTTTTTTCCACGTGCAAATGTGTTTTAACCCAAACCATTTCAATGTGGGAAACAATGCTGAGATTAGTATGTCAGAAAGTCAGGCCAAGTGGTGGTGGTGCAAGCCTCTAACCACAGCACTTAGGAGGCAGAAGCAGGTGGATTTCTTTTGAGTTGGAAGCCCACCTGGTCTACAGAGCGAGTGCTGGGATCAAAGTCATGCACCACTATATTTGGCTTTTTTTCCTATTCCAGGTTCACTTTAGAACATAGTATAAACACTATTGTTTATATGCACCCATTTACTTAACTCAAGCTTCTAATTGCACAGTCTTAACAACTAACCCACCTTCTTTTTCCTGCCTTTCTTTCCTTTTGCTTATTCATTTATTTGGACACAGGGTCTCCCATATAGCTCAGGTTGGCCTGAGTAGGCAAGGTTTTACAGTGGTCTTTTTTATTTAGCTTTGTGAATTCTAGGACTATAGCTGTGAACTCTGTCCACAGGAAGCCTTCATTTCTTTGTTTTCAGTGTTTGTACATGCATGTGGGTGTGTAAGAATGTCTGTGTATAGAAACACACGTTTTTTAAAGATAGGCTCTCTCACTAAATCTGGAACTCAGTGATTTGGCTAGACTGACTGGCCAGCAAGCTCCAGGGACCCATTTGTCTTTGTCCCCACCTCCGGCTCCATGCATACTCCAACCCAGTGCTGCAGTCACAGATGTAACCCGGTGCTACCCGGTGCTGCAGTCACAGATGTAACCCGGTGTTGCAGTCACAGATGTAACTATCCGGCAGTGCCTGGGCTCTATGCAGTCACAGATGTACCTATCCGCCAGTGCCTGGGCTCTATATGAGTACTGAGTGTCTGAACTCAGGTCCTTACGTA
The DNA here is from genome assembly GCF_011064425.1 of Rattus rattus. NCBI lineage: Eukaryota > Metazoa > Chordata > Mammalia > Rodentia > Muridae > Rattus > Rattus rattus. Next base: position 98,877,306 of record NC_046158.1, read on the forward strand.
TGCACAGTAGTAATTTGCTGATGGGGTCATCTCCCAGCCCCAGTCTTTTCTTTTTGTTTTGTTGTTGTTTTGAGACAAGGTCTATGTAGCCCTGTCTGTCCTGGAACTCACTATGTAAAAGAAGCTGGCCTCAAACAGAGATTCACCTCCTGAATACAGGGATTGAAGGTGTGTGTAACCACACTCAGTTCAGCACCCCCTCCCCACCCTTTCCCGCCCCCAACCCCCGCCTCTCTCTCTTGAGACAAGAGTTTCTCCATATAGCCCTGGCTTTGCTGTCCTAGAACTCATTCTGTAGATCAAGCGGGTCTCAAACTCACAGAGATCTGCCTGCCTCTGCTCCTGAGTGCTGGGATTAAAAGCCTGTGCCCCCATGCATGGCCCAGGCTTTTCTTAATAGCATCTTGAACAGGTAACACAAAAAAATGACAAAAGCCACTTCTTACCGCAGTCAGGGGTCCTTCTGCTTGTGCCTCCATGGGACTTGTGGGAGTCACTGTGATGAACTGACTTGCAGCTCCAGCCTGGAGGTCTAGCCTATCTGTGTACAGTTCTGAAGCAGCAGTAGCAGGGCATTCAGCAGAAAGGGCTAAAACCACACCTGAGCTTTCCTTCTTTAAGTGCTGGTTGTCAGTCCAAGGACCTACTTGGATCTTTTCATCTTGAGGTGACCCCTCAAGGACCTGAAGCACTTCCGGCTCCTCATCTGAAGGGCTTCCAGTTGTTTTATGGCCTAACACCTCATTTGTCCTAAAGTCCCGAAGGTCTTGCTCCTTGTCCACAATCACCCATTCTTTGGAATCAACCTCCTGCTTACAAGAGCTTAAGTTAACAGCTATAAATCCGTGGCTGCCACCACCATCGGCCTGCTCTGGGGTGTTGGCAGAGGCAGGCTTGGAGGCATCAGGAGGATATTCTTCATCATAGTGCCAGACGTGGTCAGTGCGGGGCACAGCAGGGACACAAGGCTTATGAGGCAGAGCAGGGAGAACAGGTTCCTTTCCTGCACTGGAATCTTTCTGCATTTTCTCCATGCTTAAGAAAATGGGAAGAAGTTACTCAGTTGTCCTTAGAGAAACATCTATCTATCCTGAAAAACTATGTGGAACAACCGTTCTTACCAAAGTGACGAGCGTGTATGGAGAAAGCAAGGGGGGGTCTCACAGGGTCACGACCCTCTCTACTTGCCATTCCAGCTCTCCCCAACACTGTCCACTTTAAAGTCTCTTTTATTAGTTAGTCTGACTCCTTGCCAAATACATTTTTATTCCTATTGCTCTCATATCTACATCTCATCTTGAGTGTATTTCGAATGGTTAGAGCACTGTTCAAGTCTAGTCCATCTTTCTGATTGAGTGTGGACGTGTAATAACAAATGACCGTGGGTTTCTGATGCTCCTGACTCACAGACACGACTACCACAGATGTTTGTATGTGGTTCTGGGGATGGAACCAGGGTCTCACATGTTAGGCAGGCACTCTACTAACTGAATTATACCTCCAGCCCAAGTCCACAGTCCTTCTTAACCCAACACTTCACTGCCAGCAGTCCCAGAGCTGGGACTACAGTGTGCACTACTACAGACAACTAGCTCTCTCCTAATTCTCTTGACCCTATTGATTGGTAAATAGACGTCAAATCTTACATTTTCATTTTCATCTTGCAACCAAAATTTGGTACAGGTAGAATGTGCCTAACTGATCAAAACCCATCAGTCATTACACTATTTATATACATTGTAAAGTTTAACTTTCCTTCTATCTTGGGAGATGTGGGTACCATAGGGCAAAATGATAAACTTACTTAGGAATTTCCCACTGCACCTTATCTGTATGTGTCCCCATCCCTGCCTAATGTTGCCTTTGTACCTCTACACTGTTCCTCACAGAGTTCACCTTCTAACGAAGTTACTGCAAATATGTTCATTTTACTACTGTACTGGCATTAGGAAGTGAGCAATTGCTGTAGAATTTGTAATGATATTAGACAAGTCACATTAAGAAGAAGGATACAGATATGAACAAATGGAAACTTAAATGGTGTCTGTTATAAAAACACAAGAATTTCTTATTTGAAAGAATTTACGTAATAGAGATATAGTAATAATCATAATCATAATCATAATAATGGTAACATGGAAGTTTTAAAAAGAGAGAGAGAAAGGGGAAAAAAAAGATACACTACATATTTACATACCAGGTCTCAAGAAACTTATCAGTATCTGGCTTTGGCTCAAGAGTCAGACGTTTTTCCAGCTCAAAGCTGTGAATGGAACGTAACTTCCTTACTAAAGGAACATCTCTGTCTGGCTGAGTAATCTCTGATCGGACACGAATTGGTGAGCCAAGGCTTGGAGCATTGAGAATACCATTCACTTGACCATGGCTATTTTCTTCTTCAGTAGCTGCCTAGAAAATAATATAAAATACAATCATGAAAATTATTCCAAAGTTATACATAGGAGAAATCACTGAAGCCTTTGAACTAATGTCAACAAAAGATTACATGTATTTTCAGAAAATTAAATCTTTAAAAATTTAACTTTGAAGATTGTATTTATGTATTTACTTACTGTATATATGTATGCACATGCCCTCACTACATGTGAATATGGAGGTCAGACGACAACTTGTGGGAGTGCTGACTCTCCGAGATGCAAGCTGCCAGGCGAGGTGGCAAGCACTTTTACCTTCTGACTCACCTCACCAGCCAAGAAAACTAAGATATTTTGACTTTGGGCCTGGAGAAATGACTCAGCAGTTAAGAACATCTACTGCTCTTGCAGAATACTAGAGTTTGAGTTCCAGCACCCACATCAGGTGACTCAACCACCTGTAACTCCAACTCCAGGTATCTGAAGACCCTGACCTCCATGAGTACCTGCACACACATGCACATAATTAAAAATAAAAATATTAGACAGTAATAGTTCTGTTTTATTAAATTTCTGTTTGTCAATTCTTTATACTCAGTTTTTCCTAGGTTTACACTTGGTGTTAGTATTAACTTACTTGTTTAAAATTATTTTTGGTAGAAGAATAGTTTGATAATGTTTAAAGACCGTCCTTCTTACATTACAACTATTTAAACGTTTAAAGAACCCTACGTCACTATATTAAAATTAAATCTTGGAAAGGAGGTTATCTTTGTGACATACAGACCTCACCAGAGTTAGGAGAGACTGCCCAAACTGTCATACCCCTTTCTCATTCCCTCCCTCAAAAGCAAACAACAAAACCAACACTTCAGACTAGAACAAGAAGCTGCTGGAAACTGCCAGGGCAAGCAGAAGGCTGGGCACAGGGTAATAGGCTACACAGAGTCTGTCTCAAACCAACCGACAAATCCAAATGACCAAATTCCTCAGGCTGGAGAGATGGCTCCATGGGTTACTAGTACTCACGGTGAGTCACATCTAACCTATCTCTAGGTTTCAGAGACCCTGACACCTATTTCTGGCATCTGTGGGCAACATACATGCAAGCCAAACACCTACACACATAAAATAAAAATAAAAATTAAAAGAAAAGAAAAAAACCCCAAAGCTATCAAAATCTAGTTTGTTCTGGTGCCATAAGGACTGCCCCAGTTGATATTACAAAAATCAGATAGCAAAAGTAGTGGGCTTAGTGTAACTGATGCATTGAGTTCAATCTCCAGCAACGCACACACAATATTGAATCCCTACTTTTGACTACTCATTGCTGACTTCTACGTGTAGACATTATTCATTAGCCAGACCAATGCTTTTACAAATGTCAGAAAGTATGTATGCCTAGGCTATAATCTGAACTTCTATATTCTCATGCTATATTTCATGTATTGAACTCCCTAATTCCAAACTAAGATAATGGAGTATGTGGGAAATGACTAGGTCATGGAGGCAGTCTCCATAAAATTGGTATCTTTATAGGGGGTCCTAAAGAGACCCCCAAATCTGTCTCGATCACTATAAGTAATAAAGTTCTGTTGTTTGCAAGGTACCTATTTCATATTTTTATTACAGCAGCCCAAACATACTAAGAATATATCCTTAAGGGTATTTTTTCTTTTTTAAAAAAGATAACATTTGACTTAAAAAAAAATAAAGGATTACTTGGCATAAAGATGGAGCAGAGACTGCGCATAGCCAACCAATGGCTGCCCAACTTGAGACTCATCCAATGAGAGAGCCACCCCCTTACACTATTAATGATGCTCTGCTCTGCTTACAGACAGGAGCCTAACATACGTCTCCTCAGATGCAGAGACCCACAGCAAAACACCAGGGGAGTTAAAGAAATCTAGTGGGAGAGTGCAGGATAGAAGTGGGCAAGCGGAAGGTGTCAAGAACACCAAAAGAAGACCCCATAGAGAGTGGACTACCAACCAGGGAGTGTGCAGAAGCTAGACAAGCCAAGTGGGGGCTGTTTCAGCCTCTGCTCCCTCCCATTGGATCCCTTTCCCCCAACCTGGGACTGCTTGGTTGTCTCAGTGGAAGAGGATGTGCTTAGTCCTGCTGGGACTGAATGTCCCAGAGTGGTGTGGTGCCCAAGGGAGGCTCCCCTTCTCTGAGGAAATGGGGATAACAGGACAATGGGAGGAGGAGAGGAGGAGGACGTGGGCTGTGATCAAGATAAAGTGAATAAAAAAATACTGAAAAGGAAGTGAAAACAAAAACAATTACTTTTATTTCTAATTGCATGCTGGGGCCTATGCCTGTGCACTTGTGTTTGTGTGTGGGGGTGGGGGCACATGCGCACATGTTAGTATATGAACACTGAGTGTAGATGATTTTAAGAATCCCAAATCATCAGATCTGGAGCTAGGGTTAAAGGCTGTGAGCCAACAGACATGGATGTGTGGTGAACTGAACTCAGGGCCTTTTCAACAGCAGTCCCTGTTGTAACAGCTGTGCCACCTCTCCTGTCCCTCTGTAAGGTAGGAATGGCTGGCCAGCTTTCTACCAGCCATATTTTAAGGCTGAACCCTAACCTTAACATTCCCAACTACACCCTTTCACACTGTCATCATTTTCAGGACAAGGTCTCTGTGTAGCTGTGGCTAGCCTAGAACTCACTATAAACCAGCATGGCCTCAAACTCAGAGACAGAGATCCGCCTGCCTCTCCATCTCCCAACTGCCATGATTAAAGACACAATAACAACTACTACTACTGTAATGAATGACCTTTTCAACATTATCTTCATATTCCAAGAAAGGAAAAGAATCAACAGTGAGAGCAAAGAAAAGTCAGGATAATCTGCCCACGAGTTAAAAACCCACCTATTTCTTTTCCACACTCACAAGTGGACCTGCGTATAATTCTATCTTTTATCACCCACTTTACCAGTTTATGATCAAGTGTGATCTGTGCTCTCCTCTTCCCCTCATTAGAGACAGTGCACCAAGGCTGTGAACAGAGCTGCACTAATCAGAGTCAAGAAAGGGAACAAAGCCCTGCCACGTCATCTGGAAAGGTGGTCCGCTTTTGTTCTACAGATGTTTCTTTTCTGTTTGTCATATGATTTCCCTCCTTCCTCCTTTCCTCCATCCTTTTATGGTAGAGGTGGAGATGGAACCCAGAGCCTTACATATGCTAGACAAGTGCTTTACCACTGACTCCTACTCATGCTCCTGATTTATTTTAATTATCTATCTTTTCCATTACATATACTAGATATTAATCTTGGTATCTAAACCTGAGCACTTTGGACCACATTTGAAGTAACCATCAAGAGGGCTGGAGAGATGGCTCGGTGGAGAGGGAGCAGAGAAGATCACTTGCTACACTGGCAGAGCACCAGGGTTTAGTTCCCTGCACTCACACAGTAGCTCACCCCATCCATAACTTCAGTACCAGGGACCTGGTGCCTTCTTCTGACCTCCACAGACACTAAACACAGTGTACAAATACATACAGACATGTAGGTAAAACAGCTATATACATTAAAAAGTTCTTTAAAAAGTTTTAAAATAAAATAAGTAGCAATACCTTGTTCTACTTTACCCTCGAAACTGAGAATCATAAGCTGGTGGGATGATTTAGTAATGACACTTCTTTTTTTTTAAATGAAAATTAAATTATATCATTTACCCCCTTCCCTTTTCTCCCTCCAACCTTCCCCATTAACTCTTGCCTCCTTAGCTCTCAACACATGGTGTCTATTTCTTCAACTGTTATTACATATATATGTATATATCTTCCTAAATATATAAACTGTGTGTGTATGTATCTGTGTGTGTGTGTGTGTGTGTGTGTGTGTGTGTGTGTGTGTGTATTTATTTATTTCAGGGCTGAACACTTGCTATTGGGTAATCAATTTGAGGGCTCCTCCCAGGTGTGACTAGGATGACCAGGGTTTGAGCTCCAGGGCTATTATGGTAGAAAAAGAATAACATGCACACGCACACGCACACGCACACACACACACACACGCACACAGACGCACACGCACACTTTCATTTATATTCTCTCTCTCTCTCTGTATCAGTAAGAGAAGAGCAGTAAGTGCATAGAAAGATATTACTTAGTATGTAAGAAATACATACTTTACAAATTCCGAGCTTTATCTTGTTCTTGTTGATATCCATCTCTTCCCAGACATCCTTTTCCTGAGGGCGAGGGTGCCCCAGAGATCCAGGCAATTTATCTGGGGACACACCAGCAGGGATTCCATTCTCCCCATCACTAAGTTGCTCATCTGGAAACACTTCGTCTGTATTTTCTCGAAGCAAGTCTCCTGGGATAGGGGTAGCATTTGCAATTCTGAAGAATTAGGAGAGGAAACCAGAAAACTTTAAAGACCAGAATAAAAGAGGTACCAGAAGACTGTTTTAAATATTTTTGTCTCTAACTTTAAGTGATAAGTCTACACATAATTAAGAGTTAAATAAAATCTAAAACTCTTTTTAACATTAATTTTATGTTGATTCTGAAAAATGAACATTTTTCTAAATTGGGAAAAGTTAAAATTTTCAACGTGACTTTCAATGCAAATCTTAATACAACTCACTGATTTAATGATCACTTTTCTTTTTGTTTGTTTGCTTTGTTTTTCAAGACAGGGTTTCTCTGTGTACCCCTGGCTGTCCTGGAACTTGCTTTGTAGACCAGGCTGGCCCTGAACCCACAGAGATCTGCCTGCCTCTGCTTCCTAGTGCCGTGATTAAAGGCGTGCACCGCCACACCTGACCAACAATCACTTTAAAGCCTGAAAACATCTGTTCTACTTTCCATGAAGCTCTCATCAGTAAAATAAAATAATTTGCCATTTTTGCCAGTAATAAAAACAGTTAGAGGGAAGTACTTGGTGGTATAAGTAACTAAGCAATGGTTAGCTGACTTTTCAGTATGAAATGTGTACTACTCTTTATTATTTTATTCAATGTATTTTGACCATCGTCACCTCCTAGAACTCATTCCCATCTCCGTACCACTGCACTTTGTTATTTTTCTGGATCTTAAATAAACAAAAGAAAATAAAACAAGGGCTGGAGAGATGGTTCAGAGGTTAAGAGCACTGACTACTCTTCCAGAGGTCCTGAGTTCAATTCCCAGCCACCACATGGTGGTTCATGGCCATGTATAATAAGATCTGGTGCCCTCTTCTGGCTTGTAGGCATGTATGCAAGCAGAACACTGTATACATAATAAATCTTTTTTAAAGGATGTGGTTCCCACACAGTTAAAAACAAACAAAAAAACCTACAAGAAGCACAGAAATGAAAATCAAGCCAACAGGCAATCAATAAGACAATAAGACAAAAGAAAGTCCCAGAAGCAGCAGTGTGTGCTCACTCGTATGAGGCCTCAGGCATCAAGGGAGGAGAAAACCCTCTAGTTTTTCCCTCTGAGGAAACTAGAAATTCTGAAATTACAGAATTCATACAGTTCTACATGAGAAAAATACAAAATATGAATAGGTATTTGTCTATACATTCCTTCTTCCCTTTCTTTCGAGAGTGGGTCTTACTCTGATCCCACTCTGGGACTGAGTACAAGATCTTCCCAAACCCCGGGTTACAGGAGTATACCATTGTGCTTGGCTACATACACTTCCTTTGAGTGAATTCCAGGTCCTGGTCACACAGTTGACATCTCTCGGCCTGCTAGTCCATGACAGGTTTTTACCTTTTAGTCATCAGTCAGCTATTAATTCAGAAGGCCTCTGATAATTCTCTGTTTGACAAATACTAAAGGAAATTCTTGCATTCAGAAAAGGCAGCACTGTCTGAGCTGTGTGGGACATACCCGATTGCAGCAGGGGTCAGGCGGGTGTGCAGCTGAGGGGTGGCAGAGGTGGTGGTGGTCGTTAGGGAGCCGTCAGTTCCACTCTTCTCCCAGTCAAAAGGGTCACTTTCAATTACTCCAAAGGTCTTGATGCTATTGTCAAACACGGATGTTAGAAGCTAAACCACAAAGGAAAAAATTAGAGTGAGCCGACAGCAATCCAGGCAATTCATCTAAAGCAGACCCTTTAAAAAGGATCTATAATTAGATTTCCTTCTAAATCAACGGTTTAAAAGAGAAAACAAACTGGGACCATGTGTATCATAAGAAATTAATGTTAATTAATTAACTAATGTTGACTGTGGAACGAGTCTGTAGTTGTAAGAAATATTTTATTTACAGAAGCTATATAATGCAGCCTTCTAATCTAACCTTACACAGTTAGGTGAAAGGAAGTATGAAGTGTGAATATATATACTCATATTATTCACGTAATCCACTCATCTGGCTATTTATGTATTTGTGAAGTGGACATTTTTATATGGCTCAACCCAAATAGGTATAGGTACAGTAGCCAGTGGTTACAGCCGAGATGCCCACGACAGGAACATAAAGCAAACCTTTCATCTTTCCTTGTGTTTGTTTACCTTTTAGGAGCCGGGCAATGGTTGTGCATGCCTTTAATCCCAAGCACTGGGGAAGAAGTAGGTGGATCTCTGTGAGTTCAAGGCCAGCCTGGTCTACAGCTGGAGTTCTAGGACAGCTACACAGAGAAACCCTGTCTCGACAAACTAAAAAACAATCAAACAAACAAAAACAAAAATCCAAAAAATCCCAATCACACATACAGAAAAACTTTTATGTGTATGTTTATATACACAGTCCAATTTATGCTTTTAGTTTGGCTTGTTTCAAGTACAATTTCATTCTTACCTATACCTGTCCATATTTTCAACTTCATGAGTATAATTTTATTCTCTAATCATTTCTCTTACTCTGCTAGTATCCTGTACTCTGAAATTCATTTTTACAGTTCCTGCTTCAGACCTGCCTGAAACCAACACTTCTTGTTGGAGCATTCTGCCCATATCTTTGAGGTTTAAAAAGATGATTCTGGGGCTGGAGAGATGGCTCAGTGGTTAAAAGCGCTGGCTGCTCTTCCAGAGGTCCTGAGTTCAATTCCCAGCACCCACATGGCGGCTCACAACCATCTGTAATGAGATCTGATACTCTAGTCTTGTATGCCTGAAAACAGTTACGTAATACCCATATACATACATACATACATACATACATACATACATACATACATACATACATGTTTAAAAAAGAGGACTCTGGCTATTAAGCGGACAACAGATGCCATAAATAGTGATGATGATAAACCAGCCAGTTAGGACCAGTGAGGAGGCTACTTATCAGTTAAACCAGAATGGTTACAATGGACAAGAAAGATAAGTGATTTGAATATGACTTGGAAAAGAGTCCAAAGACCCTGTTGACAAAACTAATGAAGGCTGGGATGGCACAGACAGAATGAAGGCTAAGTTACATTTCTGTCCCAAGGCACTGGATAGACTGCCTAGAAATGCCAACTGGGGTGTTTGGGCCTGGGATATTCTGCAGAGCAGGCTGGTGGGTCATTAGCATATAAAAACCACTGTTTACAGTCACAGGGCCAGTGAGCTCCACTTGGAGGCCTTATCAAGGAGGTCTGAAGATGAAGACCTAGGGTATACACTGGTGTATAAACATTACTCTACAAAGGTAACCAAGGTTAGAGGTGGCCAGTGAAGCCCAAACCCCAGAATGTAGAGTTCTAAAACTCACCCAAGGGAGCATGTTTCAACAAGGTGCATCAAATGCTATCCCATAAGTCTATCCTTCCGAGTACTTAATTAATTCTTCTTTTAACCCACTGTAACCCCAAGAAGTCAGCACATGTCTGATCTTATTCATCACTGTATCTTCAAGAACTAAAAAATTACCTTACAAATAATAGTTATTTTAAAAATATTTCAAGAATAAATATCAGCAAAAATATTTACTGAAAGATTTGCATAACTTTAACGTTCACTTACTTCCACAAAGGAAAAATGATATAGAAAAGAAATGGAGAGGAAAGGAATTGGAAAAGGTATGATTATAAAATCTTGGAAATTATTTTGGTGCTAATTTTGGTTATATAGGTTACCTGTTTTACAGCCAAGGGTACCCCAGAACATTGAAGACAAAGAGGGCTGGGCATGTGGGCATGCAGCTCAGCTATACAGCACTTCCCTTGACTATGTGAGGGCTCTGAATCTGGACCTGTGTGCTGCGGGGGGGGGGGGTACTGGAGGGAGTAAGGGAAACACAGGGAGGAAAGGAAGGAAGGGAACTAGGTACACCCAGGGTTTTTCTAATTCAAGGTTCTCATGAATTCTTTCTAAACTCCCGTCACCATTAGCATTACCTGTGTGTATGTGATGGCGTGCATATTTATTTTTCGTGAAACTGGGATATACAATAAAATGAATTTTTAAAGCACATTCAAGACACAGAATTCTATTTTATTCTATTTCTTCTTTTTAGTTTCAAAATGTTTATGTATTATTTTTTGAATTTAACTAAAATGTGTTTTCTAAATAATTTGGTTGAATTCCTAACTATTTGCAGCCCACAAAGATGTTTGATGCTCGTTTCCAGCAGTCATGGGACACAGACCCAGTGGATGAATAATCCTCTTATCCTCAGCACAGACCACCATCAATGACGGTGTCAATTATCCCCATATAAAATTTCAATTTGCCATTTTACAGAAAATGGAAGCAGGAGTTATCTATATTGTGATATATTGAATTTCACTGAGGATCATGACTTCTCTATTTTAATTGAATAAGTGCAAACTAATAGATAAGCAACGCACTTACCCCTCAGTGCAATGCTAATACTGGCTTGGCTTACTCAAAGACCATTCGATGCAAAAGACAGCGACTCATTTAGTAATATATAAGTAGATCAACAGGTAAAAAAAAATGCACATATTTTTTCCTTTCTGCTCTTCGGGGTATTTTGACAATATGGGAGTGAAACCCAAAAGCTGTACTGCACCCATCCTCTGGAGACAGACCCAGCAGGACAGAAGACAACGAAGGAAAAGCAATCAGGAAGATACGTGGCATTCGCTGTTTTCAAGGTTTCTGCTTTTAGTATTTTTAAAGTTTCTTTAATTTAAAGTTTCTGTGTATGAGCAATTGCCTGCATTTATTGTATGTGTACCATGTGTGCCTGGTACCTAAGGAGACCAGAAAAGGGCTTGAGATCCACTGGAACTGGAGTTACAGACCACTGTGACTCAGACTCGGACAGGTGCTGAGTCCCAGCACGGAGCTTGGATGCGGCTTTCATCACAGGGCAGGCCCAGCACAAAGCTTGAGTGTGGGTTTCTCTATTAAGGTGGCGTTCCACAGCACTATCCTTTAAGCCAAACAGCAGCATCTTAACCAGACCAGCAAGGTCTGCTCAAAAAATCTCTTAGCTAGGTTTGTTGACTACCCATGCTCCTTCACAGAAGAGTATCCAATATAATTCTGAAGATCCGGCCACTCCTCCCAGCTAGCTGTATGCAAACCTGTCCTGACTGCACGTGGCCTTAAGTGGAAGAGCAACACCATACAGATTGAGGAAGACTAAGGAGACACACCATGGTCCACACAGAGTGAAGATTTCCTTTCCGGTATAGCTGCTCTCAGGCCACCATACTCCTCCTTGTCAGTAACTCCTCAATCAGGTGCTACAAACAAGCCCTGTAAAGTAAGTTTAGGGAAACTGAACTCTGGTTTGCTGATGACATTGGTTAGACTTCTCCCATGAGAAAATTCTCACGATAGATCAGAAATTTGTTAGTTTTTATGCTTCATGGTATGCAGAAAATCAGTAAATAGAAGAAAATGTTAGCAGAATGAAAAAATGGAATATTTTTAGTAAAGAACTTAGATATGAAGACTGAGACAACTATGTGTTTTTCCAGAATGGAAAAGAAAGCTGAAAGGAAAGGCTGAAAGGAAAGGTCTCCTGCATGGTCTCAGCACCCAAGATCAAAGTGTAACTAACTTAAGGCTGAGTGATTGGGGTGCTTCTCTAATAGCCCATGGGCGCTCACGGCCCAAACACTACATGTAAATCCACACATCCTTGTTCACTTTCTGTCTTTAAAGACTTCAGAGAGTCAGCATATGCTGGCTGAGTCTTAAAAAAAGAAAAAGAAAAAGAAAATGTATAATAAAAAGGGAGAAATTGTAAGACCTCCTCCCTCCCCATTTGAAGAAGGCTAGCAGAGGACCAATATAGGCTAGCCAAGGACCAATATTCCATAATCTCTCTCCACCTTGTAAAAGAATTTTAAAAGAAATTAAAATCCTTTGCTGTTGTTTTGTTGAGACAGTGTCTTACCATGTAGCCATGATGACCTAGAACTTGCTATATAGGTAAGGCCAGCTCTCAACTCACAGAGATCTGCCTCCCAAGTGCTGGGATTAAAGGCGTGAACAACTGCATCTTGCTAGAGACATTTTAACCTCACCTCCTGGTAACATTTCTGCTTACCCACAGACCCTATGACAGCCCCATAATATAATGGGGTGGGGAGGCAGGGAGGCGGGGAGGCAGGGTACCTCTGTAAATTCCAGGCCAGCCTGGTCTTCATAGACTTCATGATAGCCAGGGCTACATTGAGAGACCTTGTCTCAAACAAACAAACAAACAAACAAACAAAAAGTTCAGCTCAAGAAATTACTTCTGCAGGCTGTAGAGATGGCTCAGTGGTTATGAGCACTGGCTTCTTTTCCAGAGTCTTGAGTTCAATTCCCAGCAACCACATGGTGGCTCACAACCATCTGTAATGGGATCTGATGCCTTCTTATGTCTGATGCCCTCTTCTGTCATGCAGGCCTACATGCAAATAGAGTACTCATATACATAAGATATGTAAATAAAGAAATCCTTTAAGAAATTACTCCTATATAGTAGAAAATGAAGAAACTGGAGAAAACATCTGGGTGGGGTTATCAATTAACTAATGATAAGTAATGTTAGGATGCACAGGCATTCTAGGAAAGAAATGCTAGGGATGAGGGCTGGGATCCCTGCCTAACAACTAGAAGCCCCATCACACAAGGACAGTGAGAATGAAAGGAGAGGTCGTCACAGTGGTAAGGATAATGACCCACTCCACCACTTATATCTAAGTCAAGGTCATCATTGTCTCTATCTTCCTGGCCACTCCCCTGCAAGTAGAACCTGACCATGGTGACTGAGTTCTGGCTAGTAAGTCATTGTTATGGACAAACATCCATACCTGCTCTTCCCCTGACTACAAGAAACCACTTGAGAGTTGCCTAGCAAAGCCACAACACACTGACTGGTGTGACATAATCAAGGCATCTCTGCAGTGCTGAGACACTCACTGCCTCTTCTCTTTCCCCTGCACTGCCTCATCGTCCCCAGCTCGAGTCTCCTCTGCTTTACTGGAACACACACAGCTGAAAGGCTTAGCCTCTTAAAGTAGAAACAGGCATGGAGAAATGGCTCAGTTGAGAGACACTTGTTCCCAGCCTGACAGTAATTTGATCGCTGGACTCTACAAGGAAACGGAGAAAGCTGGCTCCCACACTTTGCCCTTTAATCCACGCATGCATCCCAGTATGTGTACCTCCTTACATATATGTAAATGTAAATTTAAAAACAACAGAAAGAAGATCAATATATTCCTGAGAATTTTTGTTGTTGCTGCTGCTGTTGTCATTTTTTAACACTTTCAAGGCTTCCTGCTCACTGAGAATAAAATTCAAACTTCTTGAAACGGTTTGTTTATAAAGTTCTACATCATCTGGCTTCTTTCTCCAACACAATCTCAAACCATTTACTCCCTTCATTTACTATATTGAGCTCCTATTCCAATCCCCTTCTTACTTCGAGATTTAAGCATCTGCTTGCATCCCGCTTGTAACATTCTTTCTCTTAGTTTTCCTCTCCAAAGGACCAACAGAGTCTGACATTTGGGGTGGAGGGTGCGACACTAAACACCTAGATTGCCTCTTGTTATTCTCTAAGCATCCTTTGCTTTATATAGCCCCTCAATACCTTAAGTCACACATTATCAGGAATTGGGGGTTTAGATTAGTAGCAAAGTGCTTACTTAACAACGACAAGGCTCTGTGTTGACCCCAGCACCAAGAGGGTTAGATTAAAAAAAAAAAAAATCCCCAAACTCCTCAAACCACAAAACCAAACAAACAAACAAATAAAATCACAGGAAAGAGACATCATCAGAATCACAGAATCCCTCAACTGCTGTTAATTTCCCAAGGCAAGAGGTGAGATATTTTTGTGTAGCCTCTATTTAATGGGTATATTCCTGTATTCCAGATCCTGGGAAGAAGAGGCAGGCAGATCTTTGAGTTCAAGGCCAGTCTCATCTACCTACTGAGTCCCAGGAAAGCCAGAGTTATATAGTGAGACCCTGTCTCAAAAAGCAAAACAAAAAATGTATGTTTGTTTGTTTTTGTACTTATATTTATATACTTTTTCCTGATATTTCCTGTTCAAAGAACAAAAGCAACAGCCCTAACTTACTCAACATTTATTGAAAATATAGGTGCTAGCATTACATTTAAAAGAAGAAATGAATCTGGGAAGATGGTTCAGGGGTTAAAGTGCTTGCTGTGGAAGTGTGAAGACTAGGGAGTTCAGATCCCTACAGGCAAATTGCCTTTCTCTAACTCTACTGCTCAGGAGGTAGAAATGGGGATCCCTGGGACAAAAGGGCTAGCTAAACTAGCATTACTGGTTAGCTCTGGGTTCACCTAAGGGACCCTGCCTTCTAACATCAGCCTTAAGCCTCCACATGAAGTCCCTACACATACACACACACACACACACACACACACACACACACACACACACACACACACGAGAAAGAGGAGAAAAAACAAATCTTGTTTCTCTAGGACTTAAAACCTGATAGGACCCCTGGTAATGGGGACATCTTGTTGGTGGCGTTGTTCTTATATCAGTCAGGGGCAGAACAAATGGCAGTCTTTTGTTCACCCTAGCTTGATGCATGACTTGGTGGTCAAATGTTTCTTATGCTTAGGACTCAAAAATATCAAATCAAATTCAAGCAGTGCAGTGCAGGAGGAAGACAGAGACCTGTGGAACACCATGTCACCCACAGACCTGCCCTCCAGCACATGACACAGATGTTGCCGCACCTCACCACTGAGCTGGGCTTGGAGGATGTCAGCAGCAGAAGCTACCACAATGTGCGAGCATGTGGTGGTTAAATGGGAGAGAAAGAGAAGTGGAACAGCCTGAGCACTATGAAGAGAGATGGAACTGGAGACTCTAAGGTGAAGAAGAGCAGCTTGTTGTGAGTGGCCCCAATACCTGGGGCCACACTGAGGTCCCAGCCTGAGCTGCTGCAGAGAGCCATGTCTGAGTCTGAGGCTACACCAGCTTCAGGGGTCTGAAGCTCACATTACCACTAGAGAAGATGGGGTTATCCCTGCAGGGCAGCCACTGGGGACGATGTGGATGTCCAGGGTACCCCCATCTCTCACTGGATACAGCATTCTGGAGAGCTGGTCCTATCTCTTGTAGCAATCTGGAGAATGGGTCCAAAGCTCCAAGAAAAACAGTGGAGCTTGGGGTTGGGGATTTGGCTCAGGGGTAGAGCGCTTCCCAAGGAAGCGAAAGGTCCTGGGTTTAACCCCCAGCCCCAAAAAAAAAAAAAAAAAAAAAAAAAAAAAAAACAGTGGAGCTCATCAGTTGAGAACAACGGATTGGCAGGGTGAGGGTTGGGGAGGAGATACCTTCCCTCCCTCCCTTGCCCCTCTCCACCTGCAGCAGTTGGGAAAGCTGGCCCTAGGCTCATGTGATGAGGGCCTGTGAACTGGCCCTGCCCCTCACTGACTGCAGGTTTCAGCACTAGGGACCTGTGAGCTAGCCCTGAAGACAGAGGAGACTTGGCCCACCTGTGGCAGTTGAAAGAACTGACCCTGGGGTTATAAGAGCTGGTAAGATGGCCCTGCCCCTCACCAGCTGCAACACTTGGAAAGTGGGCCTGGAACCTTGACCGGGTAGCACAGTGGAGCTGGCTCTGGAAGTGTAGGTGCAGGTGAAACTGGCCCGAGGGCATGAAAGCAGAAAAGACGACCCTGCCTCCTCCTGATGGCAGCCCTGGGTATCCTATCTGGGGCACTGCCAGAGCCCACCCTGATAACGAAGATAAGGCTGACTAGCTTAGCTGCACCCAGGCCCAGATCCAGGGATCTGAACTAGCCCATCCCAAAATCTCTATTATCTGCAAATGGTTGGGGCATTTGAAAGGGCCTGTTCTGCTGTTCCAAAGCTGCAGGATCTTCATAACACAGGATAATTGAGACGCATCTTGATAAGGATCCAATATTGATGGTGTCACAAAAGCCAGAGATCTCGAACCAGACCAATGACTCATTGCAATGAACATTTGCAAGTGAAGATGTGTGGACAGAGGGCTATACTGTGGGACACACTGGGACACACTACAGCTTCTATTGTTGTTGTTTGTATTTTTATTTTGGGGGGGGGAGGATGTAAGGGCGAAGGGCAGATATGAGTGGGAGGGGAGATGAGCAGGACTGGGGTGCACATTGTGAAACTCACAAAGAATCAATAAAAAGTTTTTAAAAAAACTGATAGGAATACAGACTCAGAATATAGATACTAAGATGTAATTTCTCAAAACAACACAACAGGCTCACCTTTTGGTTGTTGAAACAGTGTTACTACATCCCAAACTGGCCTCAAACACATGTTCTTCCTACCTTAGCTTCCAGTGCTAGGACTAGAGCTATGCACCACTGAACCTGGTCAGAAACCTTTTAAAAGGAGAGCTTCCCACTTATTTTAAGTGAGACATATATAAAAAGTTTTGATAGATAACAAAATAGCTGTCTTCTCTAGGTCTACACAATAGGCTATTGGATAAGGTATTAGCCCTGTGCACCTTGAAAATATAATAATGACCCATAAAATTCTCTTAATCTTTAAATATTTACAAACATATACATTCTAAGTGAAAGGTGACTAACATTTTCTAATTATGAAATATAAGATTTTATTTTAATCTCAGCTCTGACTACATGAAATCAGAAATACACACTGTGACCCAGCTACGGAATCAGCCATGCTGCTCTATGCTGGGATGCCTTCACCTGTGATGCTGGGAGAAGGATTGTTCTTGTTAACTATGTGGCTATACTGTGAAGAATCCCATGAAACAGTCATCAAAATCACATTCAGAAAGGAGAACTTTCCTAAGACAGTCTCACTGTGGGGCCTTGGTTGACCTAAACTCACCATATAGATCAGAGTAGCCTTGAACTCATAAAATTCACCTGTTTTTGCCTCCTTAACGCTGGTGTTAAAGGTGTACACTACCATGTAGGCTCAGAAATGATCTACAGATTGAAGTTAACTATATGGAAGGCATTAGTTCACAAGAACATTTAAATTCAAATAGCTTCTTCTCAGATGAAGATCCTAGCAGTGCTCTCTAACAGCAGCAAGAGAGTAAGGCTGAAAACTGATGTCACACTGACACCAGACACCAAAACACCCAACCAATCACATCAACATTCCTCACTTATACTCTCCCATCACCTGTTCTCCCACTCATTGCTTATGAAACATCAGAGAGCAGAAAAGAATCAGATGATATACACTGTGTAAAACAGCAAATGCATGTCTACTCCATCCCTCCCCAAGTAAAAGAATAACCACACTTTGTTCTATTACTAAGTGACAGAGATGACCCTTAGAGAATATCAAAATGAAAAACTTATAATGTGAATCATCTTCATTTCAGAAAAGAAGTATATAAGAGGAACACTTCAAGGTCTGGCGAGATGACTCAGCAGTTAAGAACACTTACTGTTCTTCCAGAGGAGTGGTTTGATTCCCAACACCCACAGGGTGGCTCACAACCATCTGTGACTCCAGTTCTAAGGTGTTCTAGCTAACTTTATGCAATTTGCTACAAGCCAGTCACCTGAGGGAAAGCAGACTCAAATGAGAAAATGCTTCCATAAGATGGTGCAGCAGGCAAGCTTGTAGATCACTTTCATAATTAGGGATTGAAGTGGAAAGGCCTAGCCCATTGTGGGTGGTGCCGTCCCTCAGCTGGTGGTCCTTGGCCTATGAGAAAGTAAGCTTAGCAAGCCAGGAAGAGTAAGTAAGCAAGTCAGCAGTACTCCTCCATGGCCTCTGCATCAGCTCCTGTCTCCAAGTTCCTGCCCTGCTTGAGTTCCTGTCCTAACTTCCTTTGATAAACAGTGATGTGGAAGTGTAAGCCAAATAAACCTTTTTCTCCCCAAGTTGCTTTGATCATGGTGTTTCGCCATGGCAACAGTAACCCAAACTAAAGCCCAAACCAACACCATTTCCTGACCTCAGCAGACACCAGGCATTGACATAAACATAGATGTTGGCAAAATATCCATTATATATAAAGTAAATAAATATTTTAATGGGGGTGGGAAGGATACTTTTGCTGGGTGTGGTAGTTTAAATCTGCTTGGCCTGGGGAGTTGCACTATTAGGAAGCATGGCCTTGTTGAAGGAAGTTGTGTCACTGTAGGGGTGGGCTTTGAGGCTCTCCTTCTAGCTGCTTGCAAGACAGTCTTCTGTTTGCCTTCAGAACAAAATGTAGAACTCTCAGTTCCTTCAGTACCATGCCTGCCTGGATGCTGCCATGCTTCCTGCCATGATGATAATGGCCTGTAAGCCAGCCCCAATTAAATGTTGTCCTTCATAAGAGTTATGGTGTTTCTGCTCACAGCAGTAGAACTCTAAGACACTGGACACAGTGGCAACAGTCTGATCCCAGCACTCTGGAAGACTGAGGTAAGAGAACTACAAACCTGAAACTAACCTGAGCTGCAAAGTTGAGACTATCTCAAAACAAACACAAAACCCAACACTGAAAAAACTCAACTACAATATTGTCTCAATTTGTTAGACAATCTGTGTAATATCTTATCAAGTCATATGGGAAAAAAGTTCACTCACTTAGGTCTTTCAGACCCAAGGTTTGTTGATTCTCTGCTTTATATTCTGAAATACTTTAAATAACAGATGTAATTTCACAAAGAAATAATATATGAAAATAAATTCATTTGTGATAGGCATGAACACTGACAACACTTTAAAATTTAAAATTTTCAACAGCAAGCAGCAGAGTCCAATGGAAACAAAATTATTTTCTAATATATGTTATTATTATTCTCTGTGAGGTGCATTTACATTTTCAGGAGTACAACTGCTTATGCATTAAGCTTTGACCAGGTTCTCTCTGTAACAAAGACAATTCAAGGCAAACTTAGCTGAATTTTGGAAAGGCTTATTAACTGTTCCCTACAGAATTAATTCAGTGGCCATAGAAGAACAAGGCCAACAACATTTACTGACTCCAGCCAACAGCACAGACAGCCTTCAACAGATATATAATGTAGTTGTACAGTTTCTTCTGGCCAAGAAATTGCTATAAAATTTATTATCATGCTTTATATCAGTGGTTCTCAGCCTACCTAAGGCTGCTGCAACCCTATAATACAGTTCCTCATGTTGGGGTGACCCCTAACCATAAAATTATTTTCATTGCTATTTCATAACTGTAATTTTGCTGTTATGAAGCATAATGTAAATATATGTGGTTTCCAATGGTCTTAGGCGACCCCTATGAAGGGGTCATTTAACCCCCCTTTCCCAAGGGGTCACAAACTAGGTAAATCATGTCACGAACGGAAACATTTTTTACCTAGTTAGTCTGACTAATGAGGTAAACTCCTCCAAAGGACTCTCTCTCATTCTCTATCTCACACATTTGCACATATTCCACATCTCCATCATCATGTTAATTTCACATTTCTTAGGCTATATTAAAATAATGTTACTCTAGGCACCTTTCAGACTTAATTCTGACATTCTTAAATCTATAATGAGTAAAAGCAAAGACTAAGAGAAGAAAAATCAGTGTAAATAACTCACAAAGATGGTTACCTGGTAGTCCGGTTTTGTAAAATAATCCAAAGAGGAAATATGGTCAAGAAAGGTGCTGAATTCTGGAGGGAGGTGTTTCAACATGAGCCTATGGTCATACCTCTCCTTAATGGAACCTACTTGCTCCTGAAAGGGAAGAGAACAGGAAGCAAAGTCGGCTTCTCTTGGAAGCCCTGCATTACACGCTGACAATTAACAACATCAGGAGACTGAAGCAGGCTATGGAATCAATGTGCTATGAAGTGCTAAGCAGGAATCAGTGCTCACTAATGGCTTTCGATACAGTGCTTCAAAGTGGGAAGGAAAGACGATATACCGCAGAGCTAACACTAACATGGAGTCTGTGCCAGTGAACTGAGAGTCCTTTAAACTGGGTCTACTGTCCTTTATCAACATAGTATTTCTGGTTTTCCAAACAAAATAAACTGATAATTAAAAACTAAAAGCTACAATTCACATCAGGAGAAATGCTGTCTTATAAAATGTATCTGTTCTCAGTACACATAAAAAATTATAATTATCTCTCTAATATCAGTTCACAGAAAGAAACTTCATTATATTGTGATATAATGAAGTTGCTCATAGAATTTAAATTTCATATATAAGTGGATTTTCTTAAAAACTTAAAATAGGGTTTACAACTAAACTAATACTCAAATACAAACATTATACACCTAGGCAATAGATATATGTAATTTTTTTTTTTTTTGTAGTGCTAGGAATTAAATCCAGGGACTTACACATGCTAGGGACACTGAGTCACTGAATCACATATCAGTGAATTTGGATTGATAGGCACGTATCAATCCAAACATCTGTTCTACATGATATTGCAATACATTTATATAATGTTATATATGAATTATATAAATATAAATTATATAATATTTACTAAGTATATTTTCAACTGAGAAATTTTGTTTGTTTTTATTTTTCACGACAAGAGTTTCTCTATTTAGCCTTGACTGTGCTGTCCTGATACTAACTTTGTAGATCACACTGGCCTCAAACGCAGAGAGATCCACCTGCCTCT